>NC_090912.1:4980486-5315227 GCF_040956055.1 Brachionichthys hirsutus
CTGTTTCAATCCACCTCCTTCCTGGAAGTCAATAACGTTAGGCTTCCTCTATTGCTTTTGAACTTGAGCAACATTTTGTTCAAGAGAAGACATGAAAGGATATGAATTACTGTGCATATCCCAAGTAAAAGCCGTGTGAAGCGGGGATGAGGACATGCTGGATCTCTAAATGTGTGCAGCTTGCAGACAGTTAATTGGGGTAAAGCGTTCCAAGTTTCTTTCCAGCCATTTAGAGCCAGACTGAAAATGTCAACCGCTCTGCAACTACACTGTTTAGTCCGTTTAACCTACAATTAACCCAGCGAGAAGAACCATTCAGCATTTGATCATAAAAACAGATGTAATTAAGAGACATTGGTCCTTCCGCTATGTCTGTGTGTGTGTCTGTGTAGGGATGTGTGTAGGGACAACATGGTGATGCGTGTGTCTGATGGCCGCATCTTCTCTCAGCTCAGAAAGCTTAACTTGATATTGGACTATTATTCTTCACACAATCAGAGAAAGAAAGAACTAGGGATCCGCAGGTATTCGGCATTTTGACACATATCGGCATCGGCCGATAAGAGATCAATGTAAGACTGCAAGCAAAACCTTTTCACAAAGTTCACACAGTGAAAATTTACTTTTGCTCCAGGTGACAGAAGCCCTTACACCAAAGAGACAGACACTCAGAGTCTATAACAACAACTGGAGCCAGGGAACACCAGACTTTGTGTTTCCATGTGTGTGTGTGGGGGGGGGGGGGGGGGGGGGGGGGTTCTCCCACTGAGGAGAACATGTTTGTGCGACCTTGCATATTATTTCCTAATTTGGTAACTGACATGGCGAGCTATGCGGTGTGTTTGAGTAGGAGAGCGGAGCGCCAGAGTGTGTGTTTGTGTCTGCTTCAAGCACGTCATGTTTTTCTTTTTCTGAATGATCAGGTGGAGTAGCAGCTGGGGAATGTGTGCTATTGTTTTCAGGCAATCCTGCTTGCCATCTTAAGTAAAAACACACTCTCTCTCTGTGTGTGTATGTGCATGTATACCTGTGTGTGTGTGTGTGATGAGAAATCAATAAACACGCCATCAAGGAAAAGAGTCACACAATGCAAATTTAACTTTTCAAAACCTGCATTGTGTGATGAGTTATGGCTCCTTTGTTTATAGCAATAGAAAAAAAGACCTCCGCCTCAACAATCCTCCAACCTTGGATGCCAGCCCACTGTGATGGATGCAGCAGGTTGGAGGAGGTGGATGCAACTTCAGCAGCACTAGTCCGAGACCACCTATAGATTCAAGTCTGCACTCTTTTTAAAGTGCACTTAGTTTTGGAGGAAGCTGCCATCCAGGGCTCGGTTTAGAAGAAGGGATGGATGGAGGAACACGTAGGTTAGCACAAAATCTGGACATCAAAACAGGTTTTCATCATGCAAGCATTTCTTTTCCAAACTTAATACACTTTCCACCAGTAGTGCAACATATCTTAGTGTGCACTCGTCATATTCTGCAGTGCAGTGACTTAGAGCGAGCGATCGGATCGAACCTTACGCTGTTAACCCTGCAGAGATGAAAGTTGTCCCTGATTAAGTTTAATAATCCACATTTTAACAATGCGCTCGAGCAATATCAAACATCTAAATCTAAATTCTACTTTCATGGCCATCGTGACCGTCAGTGGACTCATTAGCAAACTCTAATCTAAAACATCTACGTTTGAGTCTCGCATCAGCATGTTAAGTATTGTCGATGTGTACATTTGAAAGTGAGACATAAGCATTTAGCCACAAAGTGCCGCTCTGTCTGCTTGCAGATTCAGCCAGCATGACTGTAGACTGTTTTGTTCTGGCGTCATCTGAAGCCAAAGATTCATCAAATTGTCGAGGTAAACTTTTAGAAATGCTGTTCCTGTGCCAGCTGCTTTCTGCTCCATCGATTTAACGCTGTGGTAAAGGAACAGATAAGCCTGAGTGTACTCACTTCAGTACTCTGCTTGAAATTGGTAAACATTACTGAGCCGCAGATTATTCCACTGGGAAAACTGGTTTAAAAGACCATCAGTGGGAAAGTCAGTCATGCCAAGGAAACGGCTGCAACTTCATTTAAATTGGCTGACCATATGTAGAAAAAGACTTTATAGGAGAGATTATAAAATGTACCAGGATCTAAAATGTTCATGACATTAACCATGATGGGAATTGTATTTCATTGAGACGCTTCTGATTTTAGAAAAATGCTGCAGGAGAAAGTATTACCACAAGACACTGAGGAATCCCCATAAATATAAACAGGGGGAAATGTATTGAAACATAGAAGCCAAATTATATTATTACATACCAAATACTTGGCATAGTATACATACAACAAACTGTTTTATTGAAAGTAGCAGTACAGTAATAGAAAAATAATTGGTGCCAGGAAATTACATTTAAATTTGACTCTGCTTTTGTGTCTGTTGGCTGCATTTGAAGGATTCATCAAAATGGGAGGGGCCTGGTTCGGCTGCTGTGATGCATTTTGTCTTCAAATACATGCGAGGATGCAAAACATCTTATAGATGTCCTTCGACGTTTGGGGAAACAAGTCTACCTGAATTTTACACCCCCACAAAAAATAATTTTAAAACATTTGGAAGCAGAGAAACCGTAAAAGTCAAGTGGAAGAAAATAAGAAGCAGAAGAATAACTTGAGAAGAGGGGAGAGGAAAGGGGCAAGAGGAGGCTGGGCGAGGGGTAAGATTTCTGCAGCAGAGCAAAACCCAAAAGATGCTTCATTCCTCGACTTTAACCGCTCACAGCTATAACATATAGCGTATTTAAAAAGGTGTGTGTGTTTCTTCGTGTGAGTCGGCTATGATGCACATGCACTCTTTCTTTATTTTATTTGCTTTAAATATTCACCATGTATTAAAGTTGTGTTTTCTTTGTGTGTGTGAGTGTGTGTGGTGTGTGTTTGGTCACTGAGGTGATGTTAAAGCCTCTAGAAATGATCTGCATTTCCCGCTTGGATTGATCAGCTGCTAATTGGATCTGAGAGCATAATGAGAGGGTCAGAGAGATGGTTCATTGTTTTAAGGCCATCTGGAGCCTTGCCTTGGGACACACACACACACACACAGGAACGCACTCATGCAGCTATCTGCTCACGGATGTGCAGAAGTGCCCAGACGTGCTGAAACATAAAAATGCGACACAGACGCACAGGCAGGCAAATGTGAAATGGAGGGATGGATGGGGAGAGGATCAGAGATAGGTGGGACCAGGCCTGGAATGAAAGCAGAGGAGCCCACGAGCAACAGGAAAAGATGCATAACTCCAGATTGCTGCTTTACAGCTCCTTGAAGCTCTTCCAAATAAAGAATTAGTGTCCAAAGCAAAGTGTACAACCAGTCCGATCCCTGGAGCGCGTCTTAGAGGACAGGACAGTAAAAGTCAAATGTAGGTCCTTGATTTAACCCATCAGGCCTAGACTGTGTTGCCAGCGCATAGCACCAGAGGACAAACTCATCTGTTAGAATGACAAACAGCAGCTGCACATGTTGGGTAGTGTTTGTAGCTGCAGATGCTCAGCAGGGTTCAGACGTCTGTTTTTGAATATAGGATTCAAAAACAGACATGAAAATATGAAAAAGGCATTTTTAACTGGGTTTCTGTAGATCAACATATTTAATCCAATCTATAAAGGCTTTGGTGTTGAAGATTGTCTCACCGTCTTTTGACTTAATGTCAAAGAGTCCAATGTCAAGCCCCCAGATGGCTGTGCTGCATTTCATAATGTGGGAGGACTAATGTCTAATGTGGGAGCAAAAGCAAGTTATAGGAAGAGTGTGCTCATGTAGTTCAGAGATGATTGGTCTTTGATAAAAACTGTTCTGTCCAATCAGTGTCGTCCGCTGCTTCTAGAAAACGTGTTTGCATATTTATTACCACTCATTGTCTATTATGTTAGAGGCGAATGCTCCATGCAAACTGGTCATCGTCATCGCAGTAGGAAACACTAGGAAGTGCTTGTCTTCTCTCTCTTTAAAGAAGCTGAATGAAGAGTTTCACCTTCTTTAATTGCATAATCACTTTTTCGTGGACATTAAAAACAGGACATCATCCCATTTTTTTTTCAAAATCCCACCAATTCAAGCAGCTGGACTCTCATTGTGCCTAAAATCTTTACGAGTTTCACTCTTCACCTGGAACAAGTATCCCTGAATAAGTCGACGACTCTACCAGGAGAGAGTTTAATTAGTGTTTGCCTCCTGGGATCAATTAAAGCCTCACAAAACACAAAACTATTGGACGGAAGTACACAGTGTGGAGCTGTCGGTTTCAAGTGTTTGTTGCATCACAGCTTTATTAATCCCATCTTATTTGTGGATTGATTTGCATTCTCATAGAAAGGTAGAAATGGAAGCCAGCGACAAACTGTGAGAGAAGAGTCTGAATTTTACGATGGCAAGGAAAGCTCTGAAGAAAAGGACAAAAGCAGAAAGACTTGGTGCAGCCAGGGTAAGCGCAGCAGAGGGAATGCAGTCATGCTAATTACATTAAGGATGAGTTGAGGTTGGGTGAAGAAGACGAGGGCGAGGCAGCAAAGAGGAGGCAGGATAGAGAGTAGACAAGTAATGGGTTGTGAAGGTTGAATAAGCACCATCAGGAGAGAATCAATTTGTGCCTCATCTCCCTCTGACCATAAAGTACATGCCTAGGGCCAAGAAGCGCGTGCGCACACACACGCACACACACGCACACACACGCACACACACACGCACTGCTGAAGATGTAGCCGACACATACAGTATCTGCTTCTGCTTCCAGCTCATAGAGGACATGTTGCCTTCCATAATTCAATCAGAACCACATTAACCTCTTTCTACACACATCTCTCCCACTCGTGATTTATCCACACTTCCTCCATCTCCCTCAGCTTTTTCTCAAAAAACGTTTTTCACCCTCAATAGTGTGTTACATTCAAACGGTTGTCCGTCGCTGGGTGCAGCAGCCCTTCTAAGGTAACCTTTGGAGCCATAAAAACAAAAGCACCTTGTGTGCTTTATTCAGTGTGCAGGACGAGACTGATCAACACGTAGTGGAAAATCAATCCGGTTTATACAGCAATAAGTGGCTGTGACAGAGGAGATAAATACATACTTTGTACTGTTACAGTGTTAGAGTGAATGGGTTTGCGTGTGCACCTATGGGCGTGCGACCCTCAGCAGATGACTCTCTTTATCACGTGTAGTGTGATGTTTCTTGATTTTATGCAAGTCTACAGTGGATGCCAGGGGTGTGTGTGTGTGTGTGTGTGGTGACTTTGTGTCTGTGTTGTCTGGCTGAAACAGAGAGGAAGTGAACATTGCGATGTGGCGGGAGCTGAGATCCCCAATGCAGACATGTCTGACCTTTAATTCCACTGGGAGGAGATAAATGAGGGAAACCATGGGGAGAGAGAGATAGAGAGAGATAGGAATGAAAGATTGAAGTGTGGGTTTAAAAAAAAACAATCTCAATTTTGCGATGAGAAACAATCTTAACTTGTTGCATTATTTCCCAGTGCAGTTTTTCACAGGACCTCTCCCTATCTTAAATTCAGTAAGGTTTTGGCTGTTTGATTTTTTTTTAAACAACCTTAACCTGGTGCCAGTTGACCTCATTAGTATTTAGATATTCCATCATTAGCATTTCACAACTTCCAGTTTCCCGTTTTTATTTCCACTTTTTTGATTCATGTTGCTAGCATCGAATTAAAAATAGGTGTATGATAAAAAAAAAAAAGAAAACGATGAAAGACAATATTCTTTCATGTCTCTCTGTTTTTATTTACATTTTACACAGCCGTGTGTGTGTGTTGGATTGTTTTGGATGCATGTGCTTTCTCCAATTGGAGTGCCTGGTGTGTGCGCACAGTGTGATGCCACCAAAATACTAACAGGAACCGACAACGGAAAACTACCCAAAGTACAGAGCCACAAAATTCCTGGTTAAGCAGTGTTTCTGTCCCAGTAGGGCAGTTCCGTTTTTTTGGCTTTGTGCGACAGCAAGCTTGTGTGTGTGTAAAAGCTTTAGGCTAATCCTGTTGTATTCAACTGGATCAACATTTTCTTAAGCTCTTATTGTAAAAACAAATGCATTACAACTATTTGACTACTGTCTCCATACACAGAAACACACACATATCTAATCTCTAAAACTTTCTACAATGTCTACAGACCATATTAATGTGTATATAGTTGTGATATTCCCACGTAACCACAAATGACAGAATGACAATCATCCAGCCGAGTGGTTGAAGTGCTTGCAGACGTGCTCCAATATGCACAACTCCAAATAATCTCCCTTTTTATACATGCATCACACACACACACACACACACTTACACACTTACTGATGTATGCACACGCATCGCAGGAGGCTGTCAAGTAAGGAAGTGGTGTTCTGTTGAGTTTCTTCAAGCATGTTACAGCTCCTCGACAGGAGGGGAGTGATAAGAATGGGGAGGAGAAGTCAGAAGGGGGTGAGCTAGAAGAGAGAGAGGAGACAGGATAGGAAGCCAGCAGACACATTTTGTCTTTGCTTGAGTCTTAACTCCAGAGCAATGAGTTAGAAGTAAACATTGACGATGAGGGGAAAGTAGAGAGGGAATATTTACATCTGTCCCGGGCCAATTGTTTAGGATTTGTTTCTTTTTTTAATACACACTCCCCCCAACTGCAAGTCAATGTAGGTCGGAGGACAATAATCGTAAACATGCAGACAAGGAGGTTTAGTATTGTTACTAGAGCCAATGCACGCTACACCAATACACGCTACACCAATGCACGCCCCATGTTATAGCAATTTCTAACGTACATTTTAGTCATGTTTGTAATATTTAGGCAGACTTTGTAGCTGAATATTTATCCTAAAACCGAGACATGACCACTGCCTTCTACCCCGTACTATGTGGTGAGGATGTCTGCTGTCATGAATTTCCCTCTGAGATTAATAACATTATCTGTATCTGTTATTGGTTGCATGTCATATGTTCTTGTTAGTAAAAGACACTAAATCTAAATCCACAGTCAACCAATCAAAGTGTGTATTTATGATCAATTACAGTCTGCCATGGCCTGAAATATGCAGCATTTCACCAGGCTGCATAAATCTGTTGCCACCGAATTGATAGCGCTATATCAAAGAGCAGGAACATTTGAAATCTGGCCAACTATGTGTCTTTGAAAGGATTCAGCTCTTCACACCAACTGTGTTCTCTCTAGCTAAAACTTAAGTAGAAACGTCTGCTCTAATTAATTCTAAAAAAGTGTATTGACGGACTCACAAATAGATTGTTTTCTGAAAAACGTCACAATCCTGAGAGACGAAGGATTAACAGATAAACGTGACTTGGCAACAGAAACATGACTTTTTATTTGTATTTTTATGGATGTCTGCAGAAGTCAAAATCTTTGTCGTCATTCACGTCAGAACTTCTATTTTGTCTTACATTATCACAACTGCATCAATAGTTCTTACAGGAGAATATTTAGATATATTAATTTTTTTGGCTTGAATGTTGGAGTATGCATATTTTCACCACAAGTAT
Organism: Brachionichthys hirsutus; assembly: GCF_040956055.1. Classification (NCBI taxonomy): domain Eukaryota; kingdom Metazoa; phylum Chordata; class Actinopteri; order Lophiiformes; family Brachionichthyidae; genus Brachionichthys; species Brachionichthys hirsutus. The sequence continues at coordinate 4,988,037 of NC_090912.1, forward strand.
TTCAATCGTGTATTTTTATTAGTTCAGATAGTAATATCCCTACCTGTAAAGTGAATTAACCTCTTTGCAAATGCTAACATGAAACATTCCAGGCCAGTGGTTGTGCTTTAGATTATTATGGTATGGCTCATTCATAGATAGAGTGGTCAGTGTATTTTATTTGTTTCTATGGTAACGTGAACGTGAGATGCAGCCAGCTAAGAAATCAATGGCATTTTCCTGTGTCTCTGTACACCTTACTCTGTAGATAAAACTGTGTCACACAGTCTGTGTATGTATACAAGTGCACAGAATTAAAATACACACATTTGCAAAACACAATGAAAATAATTTTCACGAAATAAAAGCATTATTTATCAACTGTGTCAAAGGTTAACGAGGATATATCATACATGAACATGCACTTTATTCGTTGGACCTGTCATACCTATTTGATTCACTACAGGAGAATTGTACTAAAATCTATCTTCTTTTCAATCCTTGATTATTTTTCTTTGCTTGCTGTGCTTGCATGGATTTTATTCAGTCGGCTTCAAGTCTGCTGGTTAATATACAATATAATTATAATGTCAATGAGGAATTATAATAACAAGGTGTTTAATCTTCTGAATATGAACTCAAACATCAAATACAGAAACTCTCTGATTAGTGCACGAACACCACTTCTAAATGCCTCTGTCATCTTTACACTAGTTAATATTAACCTCTCCACCTTATGTGAGTTCACCTTTCCCATGATGTCGTGGAGCCGTCGCTATGGTGATCGCTGAAGCCTGCGCCAGGTGCATCTGCTGTTGTTGGCTTTTGCCATGGTTGCAGTAAATACACAGTTTTACTATTGTTTACCACCGGTGATAAGATATGAAATGATGCATTTTATAATGTTTGGCTTCCTGTGCGATCAGAGCCTCATTAGAGACGCGGCTCCACCTTCGCAGAGTTCAAATCTGATTGAATACATCATGTGTGATATTAGAATATATCCCAAACCATCAACAGCAACTGTTATTCTCTGCCTTCAACATGAAAGGCAGTTAGACATGAAATGGGTAGTCACATTATGTCAATTATTTTGTTTCGGTGGTAGAGGATTTACCCAAATTGGTGTTGCAAGTTAAGGATTAAGTCGGATAAAGTTTCCTCCCTGCTCTGGTCTTTTTAATTTGAGTAAATCACAGAGCAAAATGTTTCAGCTCTTTTGGTGCCACAGGGTTTTATTTCAGCTTACATTTGATTAAATAATAAATGTATGCTGTTATTTAGCAGCATCATAATGTGCTACTATATGAAAATAATAATAGTTGAATGCTTGACAGTTTGCAAAGTGCATTCAATGGAATTTCTTAATACGATAAACATTTTGGACCTGCAATAAACTGGCAACCTGCCCACGGTGTACCCCGCCTCTCGCCTCTAGTCAGCTGGTATAGAACCCCCTGTGACCTAGATTTGGATATGTGGCTTGAAGAAGATGTGTTAATGAGTATTGCTTTTTCACATGCACACCATGCCTCCACCCAGATTCACCAACAAATTCATCAGCTTCACCAGGTTCACCATGTTCATCAGCCGCCGCCACCACCAGTGTCTAGATTATCTGATGAGTAGCTCAAACATCCAAGTAAAATATCAATAAGGAAAATAATATTTTGGGTTGGGGTGAATAAAAAAAAAACAGGATCTTCCTATCTTAATTTCATTTTGACTTGTCTTTTTCTATTTGCCCAAGAAGAAAAAAAAAACACAGTACTTCCTTATTTGTACAAATAAAATAAATAAATGAAGGTGTCAGAATCATGTAACACCGACTCCTCTCACATCACTGCTTGTCTGCAGATCGGTCCTCTCAGTGGTAAACTGGAACCCGCTCTGTCCTTAATTGCACTAAGAGCAACTAATAACAATTGCAGGAAAAGGTGTGTGCTCCAGTTCACTCCTCCACACCGTCTGAATGAGTGCAAAATCTCTGTGTGTGTGTGTGTGTGTGTGTGTGCGTGTGTGTGTTTGTGTGAACTCAGAAAGATCTGCAACAAGGAAATGTGGTTTCTATGGTAACGCAAGCAGAAAATGTTGGAACAAATTAAATTACGCATCTCCTGATTTTTGCTTTTTGGTATCTCTGATTTCCATTTTTATTTTATTTTTTACTTTTTCCTGCTCTCTGTCTAGCACTTTATAAAAAGAAGCAAACGTCCTTTACATCAAGGCTTTAAATTAAAGACAGCAGGGAAATATGGCATATTCATTCTGTCAGATTTTGGCGGTCTATGTGAGAGTGTGTGTGTGTATGTGTGTTTGTATTTGTATTTGTGCATGGCTGGCTGTGCTGGGGATGAGCTCAACAAAGGTTTATTTTGCAGCTCTGAGCTTGTGTGTGTGTGTGTGTCGGTGTCTGTGTGAGACAGAGTTATTATCATTAGCATGTTGAAAGCCTGAAAGGACATAAACATTCACAGTCAGTCTTTTATTCCCGTAGTGCTTTCTGTTTTTGTGTCTATGTTTTACTGAAAGCTAATTTTTTCATGGCTGTGCAGTTGAAATTCTAGGAGCTGGCAGAGAATGCACACCCATAATAGCAATAATAATACAAATATATAGAGGTGAATGTTTTCATTGTGATGGGCTGCCACATGCATTAATGCATAGAAAACCCAGTCACCTAATATGCATTCCAAACATGTTCCAATATATATTATTATAAATATATAATGTGGTCTATTTGTTGTGTCTGAGGTGCATGATTGTAATTTTGAATGTGAAAATCTTTGCCTTTATCTACAGATACCTGCATACATTTACACGCGTGGGTGCATCAGGATGTGTGTGCAGCTCGCATCTTGTTTTGCTTCTAAACCATATGGTGCAGGGGGGGGGCAGAGCATATGGCATATATCAGGTGGGAGACTGAAATGCAAGCAATTGAGTTTGCCCCTCTTTTCACTCATCTGGCGCCGAGTCTGTGGACGCAGCAACAGAGGTCTCCTAATGGCCAGTTTGATGCAGAATGTCCTGCGTCCTGCAGTGTTCATTTTCTTGTGTATTTTGATAACACCTGCATACAGGAGCACTTTCACTCCTTCCCTCACAGGCCCGTTCTGCCTCTACATCTAATGGGGACACAGTCAGCAGGATTTGCCTGTAAAACACACTAAATCAGTAAAAAAAAAAACATTGTGTGGGGTCAGCACAATGGTCCTCTGAGGAGCCATGATCCTCCCAAACAATTATGGAAATGCCTGCTAATATGCAGCAGTTCATTGTCAACACATTCGGGATTGAACAGGCTTTGTTTGTTACACTGAAGATTTATGCTCTGCGTTTTTATGTGCATGTGATTGTGATGAATAGCCCTCTGGAATGTTTAACATAACAGTTTAGTTTAGCGAAATGAATGGAGGAATATATGTGCAGGAAGGCTTACAGCGGTTGTCTATGTGCATGCAGACGTAAAGGATTATATGACGTTTATTGTTTAGATTTATTTTTATCGGGGGGGGGGAGACAAAAAAGGAGAAAATGGAAGGGTAAAGAGAGGGAGGTGATCTTTATTTTCTTCCATTCCGTCCCTTGATAGTGTGGAGCAAGAGATTTGTTTCAGATGAGGAGCAGACGGCGGAGGATGAGGAGGACAGGAGGGTGGAAGAATCACTTTGAAGAGCAGAGAGAATACAGAGGAAACAATCAGACAAAAATGTAAACATAGTCTCCAAAATGCAGACTGAAGACACAAAACACCACAAAACCTTCCTGTCCTCAACTCTCCTCTTGCTTTCCCGACAATGCGTGGCCCGCGATCGTTACCAAGCAACCAGAATCCAGTTGGAACTGTGTCAGAGACACCGCACGAGAAAAGCAAGGTAATCATGTATGAGTACACAGTGGCGTTGATAGGCGTTGATGGTGACCTCAGGGACATTAGTCCCTATTGAAGCCTTTTAAGTCTTAGTCAGTCACTCTGATGATGTCATAGTGATGTCACCTGGGTTATGTGCACTTGGGCTTATATTTCCTCAAAATGAGCTGGCAGTGCATTTGTTGGAGACCGCTTCCACTAACTTCAATGCCTGTTGAAGTGATGTCACCCGCCACAATGGCAGCTCAACAAAGTGTGTTTAGTTTGTGTAAAGCAGCTTTGTGGTCCAAATCAAATCTAATAGCAGTGTCAAATTTCATTTTTTTAATGTTGCCTTTTTTGGTTTAGCAAGATATAATATTGTGTGTGTATAGGTGAAAGATTCAGGGTTTACGGCCAGGCTTAAACCTCAGATGTAGCTGCTCTATTTAGGGTTCTCTTCATTTCTCTCTCTCTCTTCCGATCCACCCACACTCCAGAGGAAAGGGAATCTCACCATGAGATGCTTTTTGTTTCGCTTCATGAATGTTTCAGTCCGGAACCTCAATTACACACCGCATAAAACTCCAGCCTGAAAAAGGTTAATGTCTCTTATTCTGCAAGCAGATTTGTCTTCTTAATTTGAAATAGATGTCAGAGAGAAACATAATTTAATACAGTCAACATTGAAAGTGGCGCAGAAATCATTTCACCACGGGGAAAAGAAAATCCATCAGAATATGAGATTAAAAAGGCAGTGGGAGTATGTGGGAGATGAAAGCGTGAGCAGCAGAGAGATGGAAACCAAAGGACGGAGGGAATCCTCGTGTAACTGCGTCACTGCTCCCTCAGACGGGGGCGTTCTAAGAGGAGGAATGGAGAGATCAGAGAGAGCAGAGGATAAAGAGGAGGAGAATATTCAGGGCCAGGCTGATTTATGACTTTCTGTTTCTGAATTGTGACGTCTTCAGGGACTTAACCATGATGAGCAGATCTGGAGCGCGCACGTACAGACGCACAAATGCACACACTCGCACAGCATATGCACAAATGCAATTCAGACGTTTCTTATTTTCTTTTTTTGGGTCGCAAAACCTTGAAGTTCCAGCAGGTGGGAGCAGCTTTTTCAGATTAGAGATTTATCAGAGGCTGTACATGTGTCTGTCCCTGCTCTCTGCAGCAGATGGCGAAATAAATGAGCAATCATGCCAATCAAACGTGACTTGAAATCCAGTTTGGATGCACACCACTGCCACGGAGAGGAGTGGATTACAAGGAGGCCCAGAGACGGAGAGAATGGACGGATGAGAGAAAATAAATGAAAAGACAAATGTGATTTGGAGATGGGGATGGATTTTGGTTGGAGCAAAGATTAGCAAGATGAGCCAAAGAGGATAAAACAGGGGGGGAGCAGAGCTCATTAACAGTGAATGGAGTGATGAAATATGGAGGACAAATATCCTCTGATGATCTGGAGGGTAACGCTAGAAGCCGGAGAAGAAGTTCTGAACCCTTCTGCAACTGCTGTTCGCTTGAAACAGAAATGAGCTCCTCTGAAGTGTTGCTCCAAAGATTAGTGAAAGTGTTGAAATGGAGAAAATGGAAATAATGACGATGATTAGGATGTCTCACAAACTATTTATACATGAGGTATGTATATTTTATGTCAGATAAATGGGGCTGGAGCATACTTTATATGCTGCAGCCCACATTGAGAAGAAAGATTGAAGCATTTTCTAACTGTTTTGTTTTGAGCCCTTCAATCGCAACAGTCTCAGAAATACTGTAATTATGTAACCGAGCTGCAGTCCTATGCATTCCTATGACATACTTCACAAAAAAAAAAGGTACAGGATATGAAGCAGCTCTGGAAAGGACACGGAACACAAAGGAGCCCAAACACACCCCAGACACACACGCTGCCGCCCGCGGATTGACCCGAGTAGAGAATGGGATTAGGTTATTACATCTGATGGGATTGAGTTTGCGCTCCTCTAATGAAAGGGGCATGGAGAGGTACCGTATTAGGGTGGTCGGGGGTGTCGAAGAAATGGATTGCAAAAGAGGATGGAGAGAAATGTACATGAAGGGGGAGAATGAGATGGAAAGAGGGATGTGAGAGGGTTGAAAATGGAGAGAAATGAAGGTGTCAGCAGAACAAAGAAGTGAGAGAACGGCGGGGTGAAGGTGAGAGTCGAGGGCCGAGGAGGAAAGAGGGGACAAGAGGCGGGTAAAGACCATCTGATAGCACGCGCTTAACTAAATGAACCCGGCTGCGGTGATGGGAGACGACTGGACATATCTGCACAGGGCTCCAGTGTCCCCCCCCCCCCCCCCCCCCATTGTTTATAGCACACACATTCCTTCCTCGCTCTCTACTCTGCATGCACTGGCTCTGACCTGACAGCTCAGCTGGAGTGGGCTTGACACGCCGTGCAGTCTGTGGAGTGGGCTTCACACCGTGTGGACGCTGTTAGACCGCTCCAGTGTGTTCACAGTTGTGTGCATCCATGCATGGCTAAGAGGTTGTTTTGGCTTGTGTCTAAATGTGTGTGTCTGTGTGTGTGTGTGTGTTCACTTAATGAGTGTGTAAGTGCTATCACAGTTGCCGTAGGTGTAAGACTTCGCTATGAGTGTGTTACAAACTTCGGCTCTCAGTCTTACTGATGAAGGAGCCATTATCCAGTAACAGAAACATACGACACAACATGCATTCACAATAAACTAAAAATAATAAGGGCGTGCACAATTCATTTTTGTTCTCTTCAGTAATTGATGTGGAAAAATAAGCTCCAAACCACTCCAGATCCAGATGTTGAACTAAATTCTATTCAACGGAGTCTGAGTCATGACACTCCTGGAACCTGGAGCTGTGGCTGCATTCTGGAATAAATTCATGGACTCAAGAGCAGCTGCTAGAGAAAAAACATACTTGCTGATGCAAACATTTTGTCTTGGCAACTGATGAAGGCAGTGAATGCAGTTTTTCCTTTGGACATGTGAACATGTGATCTGCCTGCGCTGTGTGTGTGTTGTTGTGATTTATGTGTGTGAGTAAATGCAGAAGCATACACTTTGTATGTTCACTTTCTGTCTAATTAGAACAGTGCTTACCCAGTACCTTGGGAATACTGCAATATTGCAGCCCACCACACACCAGATCACTGCATGTGTGTAAGTGTGTGTGACAAAAGCCAAACAAATGGAAACTAGAAAACAGCAGCGTTAGTGCCTTTTATCTGCAGTTTATGATACATGATTTAAGGCCCCGCCCCCGTGTCTGTGTCCATTATGTTTCATTATGATGAAGGCATGTCTCAACTTAATGGCACCTGCAGAGGTACTGCGATACATATTCTGTGCATATAGAGCTTGTTATTATAAGCTGGTTGTGATTAATGGAAGCCGTCGATGCTGAAGGATGGGGTCAGAGGCGCCATGATGGATTTATGACCGTGTTAACAATAAGGCTGCTACGACACCGATCGAGTGCATCTGCTTGTGTTTGTTCTTCTTCTTCTACTGCAGGCAATGATTAGATCGGAATCAGGCGTGAAGGTGAGCCAGAAGGGAACCGGGGAGTCACGTCTGTTTGATCTCAGCCCCCCACTCACTTCCTGATTTAAATGTTAAATGAGTAATTCTCCACTTTGTGTCACAATGAATGACATCATATGTGTTTTGGCCTTAACCTCGTCTTGCACGTGGTTCGAGCATGTGTCCATGCTGGTGATCCTGTTCAACTGTGTGACTCTGGGGATGTACCAGCCCTGCGAAGACGTCAGCTGCCAGTCGGAGTGGTGCCGCATCCTACAGGTCGGTGCAATGCCTTCAGTCGTACAGCTACGCCTTTGGGTTATTATATCACATGATCAGTTCTGTTTTCTTCCTCACTGCACTGTATATGGATTCTTGACAGAGATCTCGTTATGCTGAAGTACAGACTTTGGTCTTGCTGTAGTAGATGTCTATTGCTGCTGACATGTCAGTTTCCCTTTGCCATGATTCCTCAGGTATTGGATGACTGTATTTTTGCTTTCTTCGCTGTGGAAATGGTCATCAAGATGGTGGCCCTGGGAATTTTTGGCCCGAATTGTTACCTTGGAGACAAATGGAACCAGCTTGACTTTGTCATCGTCATGGCAGGGTCAGTATCACGCAGCGGTTTTTTTTTTTGCTCATCCCAACAAATTAGTCAGTTTTTCTTTCCGTCAGCTGTTGCTTCAGTACAATAACATTATAATTTAACAGAATAAACAAACGATAATCTCACACAAGCAGACAAGCAAACAGTTTGCCTGTTGCGTTTTACATGAACTTCTGGTTCTAAGACCACCCGGCAGAAAGCCTTTACCGACGGGGTGATACGTGACGACAGGCAAAAGCCTCCCATTTTAAACTGACTCTTACTTCAAACAAACTGACGGGAGAATAGAAAAGATACACAGAAGTAAAAAGGCCGTTAATCTGTACTTCCTCCAAGAGAAGATGCATTCAGAACATGAATGTGATGTCGGCGATAGTAAACGCAGGGGTCAGAGCGGCGCCCACTCAGCCGTAGACGCTCCTTTAGATGCCCCTTCCCTCTGGCGGCTGAGGCAGTTTGACCACACACACTCCTCCTGCAGCCAGCAGTCAGACACACCGTAACCGTCTCCGTTTTCCTCGCTGTCACCATCGTGATGTTCGTGCTGCTCTCCATTATGCAGAGCAAAGCTCCTGACTCTCGGTAATTCAATGTCTCATATAGAGCAATTATATCAGCAGCTAAAGATAAAAAGAAGCGTCATTTCATTATTGGTGTTCGTACCTTCCGCGGCGTTGCTTTGTATGAGTGTATTGAATGTATTCATTGAGTAAAGGCTTTCCTCTCCTCCTTGACAATTCAGGGTGATGGAGTATTCTCTGGACGGCCACAATGCTAGCCTATCCGCTATCCGTACCGTGCGAGTACTTAGGCCGCTGCGGGCCATCAACAGAGTACCAAGTAAGTCAATGTCTGAAGGGGGATACTTCGTCCTGATGTGTTTCTTATCCTCAATTACCCAATGTCGTAGAGCACACCAAAGTCAATGACGTATTAGTTTTATTGCATTTGTCCAAAAGGCCTCCCTGAGGTACACCTTATGCATTTCATCTAAGCTTTCTGCGATATTGTGTTTTGTCTTGTTAGTCACCAGTTAGCATAATATTATGTTGTCTATATTCAAATTGCTTAACGTTTTAACTGACAGGTGACGCTGGACGCGACGTTTGTTTAAATTGCCCTTCTGGTTGGATGGAGCACATAGTTTGTCATTCTGCTAAAAGCTCCGTGACAAAGGTGGCCATGAATCCACCGCCAAAGAGAAACGGAAGACAATGGTGTCATAACAATGGACACGATTATTAACCAGCATGCATTAGGCCAGCAGCCAAGATGTTTTACAGATTCAGGCAGGAATTTTGGTGAATTAATCCTTCTAGAAAATATTTAAAGACTTTCTTCTCTCATTCCTTCTTTCTTTCACTGATCTGCATTTTGCCCTGCAGACTTGGTGGTTTCTAACTAGCTGCTGCTTGTATCTTTACAAACAGGATATTAAAAGGCGTAAAGGAGTTGCATCATTCTACTTGTTGCCTCTGTGCTCTGAAATTATTTTCAAATCAGACTGTGCGATTCCGATGTTTAGCCGTGTTACTATGCAATGAGGTTTTAGAGACATACAGAGCCTAGAAGACATGCCAGATGTGTGTGATTATGGACAAGAACTATCGTGATTTATATGCAAATAATGCTTAGAATTAAACAACAATTCCTGTAAATAGCTTCTATGGACGTTACTCATGAAAAGACACAGCAAGAAATTTTCAAGTACTTCTGGAGCCTGAAAGAGACACACGGCAGATGATGGAGTGGATTAAGTGATGTTTTGAAACTGATCATTTGTGAAACTATGTCTCTCATGCCCTTATGAGCGCCGGGACGTCCATGCTCTTAAGCTATTGTCACAAACAGCTTGACGAACAGAGATTGTTTTGTAACATCAATCGTGTCGTGAAGATAACAGTAGCCCTGAGAAACAGTCCTTGCTGCCATGGACAAGGTGAAGTAAGACTGTAACAAGTTTTCACGCTGCTCCCTGAGGGGTTTGACATGGAGGAACGTGGGGAGACAAAATGACACAGAGAGAGAGAGAGAGAGAACACTTGAGGCTGAAGACTCATGATCATTTTAGATTTGAACAGAGCCCACACACTCCTCATATACTCACAGGTACACACAGACACACCTCGGGGATGTGCAACGCCAGTTTGCTTCCATTGTTCTTCTCTCTTTCATCTTTTCTTCTCATCTGATTTGTGATCTGAGATGAAGTGTTTGTGGGTGCAGTCAGCTTAACCTCGTATTCTACGTTTCTTTTTGTCTCTAACCATTCTGATATCTCTCTGTCTCTGCCCCCCCATCGAAGTGGATGGGAAGTATCCAGTGTTACACAGATGCTGGATATGTTTTTGTGCTGTAGTAGGATGTGATCTTAGGAATTATCCATTAGAATTGGGTAGATATCTCAAAAGATCTTCACACACATCAATGTTTGATTGATCCAAGCAATGTTCCAGTGATCCAGAATAATTCGATTTGTACAGCTCATAAAAAGTTTGCTATTGTGAGAATAAAACTAAATACCTTTGACTGGGATGACATTGATGTTGAAACTGTGCCGGTTCACTCAGGTGTTAAAGTTTTCATGGCAGTTAAAACACGGCCCGACATTTACATTATCACAAATGCATACTAGTTCAACCTTTTAAAACATTCACGTTCAATAAGAGGAAGTAACGTTTTTGGAACTCCTCATTTGTATTCAGCGTAGTATTTTGTCCTGCTTCTGCCAAGTTGGATACATACAGGAAGTACAACTAATTTAATAAATTACAGCTTTTAAATTTAGCCAGAGAGCAGATTCAACTTTTTGCAGTAGCTTTATAAATAAATGCTGGTGGTTATAGAGAACCCCCCCCCCCCCCCCCCTCACATTTACATAGAGGATGTAATGGTGTAATGTAATTCAGTGCAGTTCAGGCCCATCCTATTACCTGTAAAACTTAAAAAACATGTTTTGTTGTTGTTGTTGTTTGCTGCCATAATGAAATGATTCTGGTCTCTCTTTTTCAGTGGGACAGCACCAACTGTTTTGAAATAAAATGTTGAAGACTCAAGGAGATTAAACTGAAATGTAATTGCCTCTGACAAAAGAAGGTTGAACACAATAGTGTCCTACGTTGAGTGTGGTCGTGACAAGGTTGTGATATAAGTGAACAGGGAAGCTCCTCCTTGTGGAGGACCTTAGGGACCGGGACTCTTCTGATGCTGAACACATCTGACAACTGGAGATGGATGCTGAATACAAGCGATTCCATAATGCTAACCTTGGGGAAGCCATGAGTTCAATCTCCAGAGAAAAAAAAAATAGCGTCATACTGTCACTCTCAGAATTGTTATTGAATCTAATTATTTGGACAATCTGGATGAAGTTAAGTCAACGCTCTCAAGATCTACAAAGGTTGTCAGGATGTACAGAAACCTGAGGGCTGAAACTCAGCTGTCAATCATTTATGTGAATTTTAAACCCGTAAACACATTGAGCTTTCTGACACAGCGGATTTATTCATCCAAGTATTTTCTATCATTGTTAATCCATTGCAGGATCTGTGGGCGGAGCTTCAGAGACGATATAATCATTTGTTATGTCTCATCTACGTAGGTATGCGGATCTTGGTGACGCTGCTGCTCGACACCTTACCGATGCTGGGAAATGTCCTCCTCCTCTGCTTCTTTGTGTTTTTCATCTTCGGCATCGTGGGAGTCCAGCTGTGGGCGGGGCTACTGCGCAACCGCTGCTTCCTGGGAGAGGACATCAGAGCGTAAGGAATTTCTTATTTTGAAATTTTCACAATGTATCCTATTATTCCTGCCCTAAAATTGGAGATATTTTGTCCAAGGCTGTATCTGTAAAGGATTTGTTATAAGAAGCAATTCTTTTTGAGCGAAGCATTAAATATAAACATGATGATGAACTTTAACCTTTCCCAAACAGAGCATTTCTTCCATGCAAATAGCAGCACAAAAACTGTTTGCTGCATCAGTTTGGTTACCAGCGCTGACTCCACTGTGTATGCATGATATTTTCAAATTCAAATGTTTTTTTCCCATCTCCTCTGAGTTTATGTTTAGCTGCTATTGGGTGTAACACCCAGCCGTTGCCTGCGGCAGAATAAATTCTTGCTGCATATAATAAACCAACTGTGTAGAACCCTCAGGAATTGAACAAGTGGATGGCCTCATGCTAGAAAAAGATGCAACGAGAGAAAGAAAAGAAAAGCAATGCAGAATAAGATGAGGCTGCAGTCTTGTACTGAGCAATAAATGTAAAAATCAATGCACCTTGTTTCAAACTGCAACACATAGAATAATAATAATAATAATAATAATAATAATAATAAAAACGTATTATGGCATGTGATGAATTTCTTATGTAATGAAGTGAAGACGAAGCAAATCTCGAACCAAATGCAACAACAGTAAATCATATAAAATGCATCTTAAATGAGAAAATAAACACTTGTTCACCAATTTAGAACCAATTTAGCAAAAATTAACAAATTCCACATTCAATGCCAACCTCGAAAAGCCTGCTTTTCACTTACTGGCACAGATTGTATCAGATTTTAGGTGAAATATTCCTTTGTTTATAAGCGATAGAGGGAAAGAGGACAGCGCTTTAATATTTCATAGCCAGTGCAGCTGTGGTTTCTCCCACAAAACAAACGACTGTCTGATTTCTAGCATAGAATGATTGCTGACTAAAGCATACAGTCCACTTCAAAAACACATTCTGGGATGACACTTGATTTGGCAAAGCCTGCATTTAGGATTTAGCTTTTCTGTGAGCTTCCCTAATTACAGTTAAATTACTGAACCAAAGAATGTTACAATTAACAGACAGAGATCAGCGATTTGTTTCTACAAAGTTTACAAGCTGCAAAATCAACCAGTCAGAAATGAGCTGCAGTTTGGAACACGGCTTCATTAGGACAGGAGGTTACAGGATCCGTTTGTCGATGAATGAAAATCACGACAAACGGATGCTGCTATCATGTTTGCTCATGTGCCAAAGGTCCTGCTAACACAATGATTATCATCAGTCGTTTATGAGTTATCAACAAAAAATATTGTTCATAGAGGTGGGTACAGATCTGTCACTTTTCACAGATAAAGTAAATCGAATGTCTGAATCTGCATTTTCCCACCTGTACATTTACAGCAGAGTTCTTTTTGCCCCCTCTCTGTTGACGTACTGTGACCAAATATTGCCCTCCTCCACATATTTATTTTAGTCTCCCATATCTGGATCATTATGTGGATCGGAACAGCGTGAGTTATCCATGGCAGGGATATTTTAATTTGACTGGTGTATTATTATTTTGTTATGATGGTGTCAATTTAAAATAGAATGTTTTTCAATGTTAAAGAAATGTAATTGGGTACAGACGCACAATTTGCAATTTGCATCTGTACCCAGATCCACTTCAAAATTTGACATACTATTTGTAAAAAATGAAACCTTACGTTAGATTTTATTAAAATATATTACAATTTACTGTATAACACACAAGTATGGCTCCTCACATGAGCTGATTGACTGAGGAAGAACAGATTTTCACTTTGCGGTGCTGTTCTTTCCATCTGTGCTATTCTTCTGTGTGTTTAGGCCGTAGGACTTGAGGCGCAGTGGAAAATGAGAACTGTAGATTTCAGTATTGATTTTGTGGAAACAGAGATACAATTGTTATCAGATGGTTGTCTTCATTATTTTCCACTTCTAATTGAACTGTTTGCTAAGATCTAAACAAACAAACAAACACAAATGGCATTCTGTCTTTTCAAATTGTTTAATGTCAAAAGAGAGGCAACTATAGGGCTTTAACCTCTACCAAGGGACTTCATGCATTCAGATCTGCTGATGCCTCGGGTCACCCTACTCTGACTCAGTTTGGTGAAGCATCCCAATGACGTTTGCCCCGCAGAGAACAAACTTTAACTTCTGTCCCTATGCCTCAAAATCTACTTGCTCCACTTCCCAGTTCCCACAGCCAAACCTTCCACACAATTTAACTGAAATCTTTGCAAAAACTATTTAAGGTATCCTGCAAAAAAAAAAAAAACAGCAAAGGACTGTGAAATGAATGTCATGAAAGAAACACAAGCAATATTTTGCAAGCAATTCCTTGAGGGACGCCAAATGAATTTTACCCATTGCAGTCGAGGTTCACAGAGGATTTATCTATTTCTCTTTTCTGGAAAACAGCTATAGAACCTTTAAATAATGGCAAACCCATCAAGTACTTACAGTACCACTATAGAACCTGCAGCAAAAACTAACACACATACATACAGCCATCCAAAATGGCAAAACGAATAAATCCATATTGAATCGACTGTTATAACAACGCTTTGTGTTGTGTTACTCTTTGTCCACCCAGAATGTACAATTTGTCCATAAGTGCTTACTACATGTCTGAGGAAGGTGAAGACAGCCCATTCATCTGCTCGGCTGCCCGCGAGAATGGGATGCTGCGTTGCTACAATGTGCCAGCCCACACCGAGGGCGGGGTGAAGTGCTCATTGGCTGCTTCACATCAAGGCCTGGCTCTCGGATCAGTGGGTGGGGCTAGCGTTAATGGCTGCGTTAACTGGAACCAGTACTACAATGTGTGTCGCCCCGGGGACCACAACCCTCACAAGGGAGCTGTCAACTTTGACAACATCGGCTATGCCTGGATAGCCATATTCCAGGTAAGAAGGGATTTACCTGCAGAGTTCTGTCTTTGGGGGGATGAGGAGCTGAGTCAAAGAAGTATTTTGCTCCTGTAACCACACCCAACAGTGATGCATCTTGGTCATGGAAGCCACCCGTACCTGTCTCTGCAGCAAATTATCTTTTACCATTCAATTCATTGATTCATCAGCAATAACAACTTCATAAACTTGAACTTGTTATTATTTTTCTTTTAGCTCTCTGTCATTCTAAAAAAACTGAAAGTCAATATTGGGGTTATCGGACTAGTGTGACACCCACCTGCAGGTTAATGATCATTGATCGTGCGAACACACACACACACACCAGCGACACTGTCCACGGGGGCTCTAGAACAATGTGCAGGTTATTCATTGGTTACAGCTGAGCGCGGCCCGCTGCCTGCCGTCTTCATGACTTACCAGACATGATGCTGCACTAGATCTTCCTGACACTGAAGCTGGATCACTGGCTGCGGACCTGAGGGTCAGCGAATTATTTGCTGAGGTCCTCACCTTTGGCTCAGCTCTCAGTGGCGCACATGGCTGACTTTTGCGGCATGGCTTAACACGGGTTGATTTACAGCAACACATGCTGTTCACTTCTCCCTTCTCAGAGATTAGACTGCGCAGTGTCTTTTCCTCTTTTTAAAATGTGTTGCAAGCACAGCTTTCCAATAGAGAGCGGATTAGTCACCTCTGGGGCTGTGTGTGTGTGTGTGTGTGTGTGTGCAATGTGCATTTGCGGTGTCTGTGTGTAATTCTTTATGAATGCAAATGCATGGCTGCATACATAGCAGACGGTTTAGTGTGTGTTGGCTCGTGTCGTCCTGAAGTAATGTGTTATGCCAGCTGAGGTGTGAGTGTCTCAGTATCTCCACTGTTCATCAGCATAGCGGGCACATGAAAGAGCTGTGTCAGTCCCCTGGCACGCACACGCACACACATGCACACACACGCACACACACACACACACACACACACACACACACACACACTGAAGAAGCTGGAGGGACGCCACCAGGTTTCCTCTGAGGAAAGGCCATTAGAAATGGAATAGGATATGCACTGCATCTGACTGTGTGCCGTCACAGGGTGTGTGTGTGTTTGCCTGTGAGCGTGGGGGTGTGTGGGCTTGTTTGTCATTTGAAGAAGAAGATTCCACCGTTCATCACTGAACAAAGTTTCCCTCTTTCTCTTTTCTTTTTGTCTCTCTCACAGGTCATCACACTGGAGGGATGGGTAGATATCATGTACTATGTCATGGACGCTCACTCCTTCTTCAATTTTATATATTTTATACTGCTCATTATTGTAAGTACCAAATTTGTCTATTTTGACCATTTTTAACTGCATTTTCTGGATGTAAAAATTGTTACTGTGCTCCAAAATGGGAACAAAGTCCATTAAAAAGCTAAAAGCGTACACCTTTGACTGGATCCAAGCTGTCTGGCATGGGTCTGCGTGGGCCGTCACGTTTCCATTGAACCTGACCCAAGCGAAAACAGCTCCAACATTTAATGAGTCTGTACCCCGAAACAAAATTAAAATGCCTTGGCTATTTTAGTGTTGTAGCAGCCGTCTGTGAATACAGGGTTGCATTTGAATTATAAGAGGGAAGTGTTTCAGAATGTAAAGCCACTATATTTTAAGCTCCCATCACAATTTGTTCATGCTCAGATTTAAATTTCAACCAAAATAGTTTAGAATCAGAGCCTCTAAACTCACTTGGGTTTATTTAACCCTGTCCTGCTCATCACAGACTGAATTATTGTGGTTTGAATGGGCCGCTTCTAACTTAATTAGGGTTTGTGTCTCTGACTTCACCCATGATGTCATTTTGAGCATGCTGTTGTGGAGGGTTTCAAAGATCCTGCTAAAATTGCTGAATGAGCTCCCGCCCTCTCTGTTATTTGATTTAAAAGGCTTATAGTCCATTATGGGGGATGAATAGATGGGAAGGAGCGAAACAGAGAAAACAAAACGTATCTTCTCGGAATCAAGACAGATATGAACGTAACTGAGGATTTCAGAAAATGTCAGAGAAAGATTAACAATTTAATGTTGTGCTTTAAAACACAATAATAACATGTTGGCATGACATTTCTCTGTAACCCTTTAACCATCACTGTTCTTCACCTCTGCAACCAGGTGGGCTCTTTCTTCATGATCAACCTGTGCCTCGTGGTCATCGCCACCCAGTTTTCTGAGACAAAGCAAAGGGAGAACGCTCTGATGAGGGAGCAGCGTGCTCGCTACATGTCCAACGACTCCACGCTCGCCAGTTATAGCGAACCGGGCTCATGCTACGAGGAGATGCTACGCTACATCAGTCACCTGTATCGCAAATTCATACGCAGACTGCAGAGGATGTATTCTGGATGGCACAGGTCAGATGTGGGATGTCACATATAAATAACGTGAAATTAATTTAACAATTTTTCTTATCAAGGGCAACAAAGAGAAAAAGAGGAGTTAGTAAAAAAATGTTTTATTGTAAATGTCCATTGGAATTAAATATTAAGACAACATCGCCACAGGATACACAGGCAAACTGATCCAATGACATCACACTTTTTCACACCTGCTTTAAAAATCTATAATATATTGAGGATGATGGTCAAAATGGAAAAAAAAAACAAAGCAAAAAAAACTTTAAACTTTAAATGATCATTTTCTCCTGGCTAAATTAAATCAGTGTCTCCCCAACAGATGATTTCTTGCCCTCCTGTGTCCATTTGCGGCCCTTAATGAGTCTTTTGGGTCAACTAAAACGTGTTTCTTTACGAGTACTTAATAACTGTATCAATATGCTTGATTAATTTGTATTTCTTTTGCATTCTGCACAGCTGTCGAATTTGCAGAGAGAGCCACAGGGGAGGAAATAGTCAAACACAATCATAAACACGCGCACAGGAAGAATCCATTCAAACCTCATAATAACGGCGTTTCAATCCTTCTCCAAACAGTAAAAGGCGTAAAAAGGTGAATCCAAACGGCAGCGTCGGAGGCAGCAACGGTGGCGGTAATGGACACGGCCATGGCTCCAGCAGAGGCTGCGGAGGTTTGGGCCCTGGCAACGCCTTGTGGCTGAGACCCATACACAACCTCCTGCAGCACCATCAGCACCAGCACTGTCGAATCAGCAACGGAGGGCAACACGCCACAGAGCACGCGGAAAGAGAAGGAGGGATCGTAATAGAGGAAGAGTTGGAGATGAAGTCGCTTCCTGTCCGGAGAGGAAGCACAAATGGAAGTACCTGCGACGGCGGCACGTCCATCGTCACTCAGGGTGTGGGGGCGCTGCTCGGGCGACTGAATGGGGGGATGAACTATCCGACCATCCTGCCTTCGTTTGTCTGCAGCTACAGCAGCAAGACGCCTCCGCCCCACTCCCAGCAGTGTGGGTCCAGTCAGGAGCAGCCCCCACTGAGCCACCTAGCATCCGAGCACACAGAGACGCTGAATAAGCTCTACCAGCTCATGGGCCAGCATAGTAAGAGCACAATGATAAAGCTAATCTTTTTTTGTTTGTTTGTTTGTCTGTTCCACCATTTCTACCGTCTCTTGTTTTCACTGTGATTTGACTCCTCTTCATCGTCTGGGCTTGGTCTCTGGACTCCCACTGCACTCCACTTGTCTTTTACTTCCCTTTTGTTCTTGCTCTTACGTTTGACACACACCTGCCTTCCTTTTCCGTGCGTGCCTGCAGTCATGTGAGGTGAAATCTGGGTTGGCACTAACCTGTTCGAATGCGGCACTTGTCCAAATTAATTCAACATGCGAGCACGTGTTCATGTCGGGAAGGGACGGGCTAAGTTCACGCCACAAAACATACCATATCAGCTAGAAGAACTGAGGAACTCCACCTTTACAAATAACTGCACCATAATATTAAAATAACACAGTGCATGTGAATCTAAAGCAACAAAAAAACCAACAACCCCCCAATAGAATCCATAACATGACCTATGGTCTATATTAATGAGCAAAATATACAGCAGCCATGTGATTTCAAGATTTCTTTTTATGTTTGGTGAATCCATGCCTACCACACATCATTGCATGTGTGTGTGTGTGTGTGTGTGTGTGTGTGTGTTTTTGAGCCTCTGAAGCAGCACCGAGAGTCACGGCAGAAAATCCATGCGAGTTACAGTCACCGGTGTAGAGGTGGATAACCGGGAGGATTGAGGGAATGTCAGGGGTGGGGGGGTGTAAACACAAACAACAATACAGGTATAGAGTGTAATTTTGAAAAGGGCAGAAGATGAAAGAGAAAGCTGAGAATCCACACCTGAGCTCAGAAGAGAGGCGTGAAATATGAAATATAAAGTTTTTCTATGGAAAGAAGAGATAGAAAGGAGAGGGAGAACAAAAGAGTGGGGAAAAAGGACAAAAGTACTTAGACAGAGAGGAGAAGATGAAAACCGTTTTTGTTGTCAAGGATAAAGAAAAAAAACAGGAAGAATAGCAGTCATCTGCTCTCTCCTGTTGGAGTGAATCTGCCAACACACACACACACACACACACACACACCTACAGCCACACATGTGCTTAAACACTTAGCGGCTGCCAGTTATCCATACAGATAAATTAGCTCTTGGCTGGAGTGAAGAGTTGCTGTGTAACACAAGATAATTACAGAAAAGGCAGCAGCGAGGACAAGAAAGAAAAACCCTGGAAACACTCAGTCGATACTCTTCTAATCTGCTCACACCCGACGTGTTTCCTTCAGACGGCGAGAGAACCATTCCACCTCTACCCAGTGTTGAGCACCACACAGTTTACCTTCAATGCACCGGGATGCATTGGTGATATTCCAATGGTCTTGGGATATTGGGATTACTTTTGCAATGTAATATGCAGTATTTTAAGAGCTTGCTAAGGCTTGGTTTGGTTCATGCTATATTTTAAAAGCATGCATTTCAACCATCTTAAATGGAATAGAATGCGACGTAAAAATATCTAGTGGAAAACTGTAGATGTTTCCTCTGCACTTTAAAAAACAAAAAACTATGAATATTATGTTGTAGAAATCACCTTCAGTGATTGAGCACACCTTTGTTTATTATGAGTGCTGTCCTTGTTAGCGCTTCATCAGCGATTCTCTGCATGTTAGTCAGTAAAATCAGATGCCATGTATATTATTTTACGGATACCTTATATCGGTGACAGACAATGCAGCAAAGCACAGTTTAATCTCACAGCAGAGATTCAAAATATATCAGGTTTGATGCATTATTATATGAAAGCAATGCAAGGTTTTGTTAAGCAATGATCAGATCAAGCTAAATCAATGCCATCAAAATGCATTCCATTGGTTTGGGTGCAACATTAATAGATTGTTTCAGTCTCGCTAAAGCTAAAGAATTAAAAGCCCCTCTGTAATATCTGATGGTCTCCCCCTGTTTCCACCCACAGGACGCCAGAGGCTGTTGTACCAGCTGGCAGGTGTGATGCCCAGCCCTCTGCTGCTGGAACTGCTCAGCTGCCCTCTGTGTGCCCGCATCCTGGAGACCTTGGAGCTGGAGCTGGGAGACCTGGAGGGAGGCAGGATGGAAGCGGATGGAATGCATGACTTCCCCCAGGTCAGAAAGAGAATGTAAAAAAAAAGGAACTGGATTAGAAATCCTTTTCTCATTTGAAGTTGATTTAGCTGATCCTTTCCTGTCCTCCTCCGTGCTTGCTCTAGGGTGGGGATCTGAGGAGTGGGCGGGGTCGCGGCCGGCAGCGTGGGGTGGTCGAATGCAAAAACCGAGTGTTTCGAAGCTGGATGAGCTTCAGGGACAAACTGAAGAGGATTGTTGAAAGTAAATACTTTAACCGAGGGATCATGATCGCTATCCTCGTCAATACTCTCAGCATGGGCATAGAATACCACCAGCAGGTAAGAATGGGGGGGGAATGAAACGGTTCAGAGCGATACCGAACTGAAACGGCTAGTCTGATCAAATATGAAAATTTGATTTGGTTGTCTGAGAATCTAAACGAGAGGAAATGAGAGAGCAGAGAAAGGAGGAATCGGGGACACTGTGTCTCTCTCAACACACACACACACACACACACTCCACTGTCACACAATTTGCGTATGCTCAGACACATTCTTCCAAAGAGTTTTTCCACCCAGATGGGTTTGTTATATATGCATCCACATGAACATAACCTTTTCATTTCCCACCAGTGCAGCAAACTGAGAGAAAGAGTCTTGTAATATGCATGCAACCTGTTCCCTCCTTCTCCTCAGCTCTCCATCCATAACTCCCTCTTCAGGGGATGCGTGTGTGTGTGTGTGTGTGTGTCTGTGTGTGTGTGTTTCTTTCTTTGTGGTATAAACAGAAGCAAAAACTTGGAAAGCCATGGCATTATTCGGCCAATCACACACACACACACACACAGAGGAGAGTTATATAAGAGTTCCTCTTCCCTGCAGGACTCATCCTCCCCGATATGTGACACCGAGCCATGAGGCTATAGCTGATTCATGTTTTGGCTACTTATTGACTGAATCCAGGAAAAGTCCAAATGTCTGGCAAGTGATCGGCTCCAAAACGCGTGTTACATAACACTCCCAGTAGAGTTATGTTAACTCGACTAGAATGTAAAAACACCACTGAAAGATTCCATTAAGTTGTAGCTTCAGAGCTGTTTCATTTGAATATGCAGGCAGTATAATATCTCAAAGGGTCCTCAAATCCAACTTCCTCACCAATAGCATCTTTTGCATCGTATTTTTAAGATCAGGTTTACTGGCGTGTTCAGTCATTGTTATGCCGGTCACAGTTATTGGGTTGACCATCTATATTGTTACTGATCTCCAGGAAGGAAGTGTTGCGTTGTCGGGCGTTAAATGTCAAGGTTATCGTGAAAGCGTGTGAGAAGCATCCGTATTTTCAGAATTTGTGGCTTTGTCAATGACGTCTGTGCCATGAAAACAGTATCTGTTTTCGCATATGGTTGCATTTTCTCGGGGTCTTCATATATAGATTTATTATTGTATAGGTATCCTCCAGTTTTGCCACTAATCCTGTTATAAAGCTTTAAGTAAGGACACCTTTCATAGCCCATTAAATCTGAGAATCTACCATTCAGCACTTTATATTGCCGCTGCGAAGACAGTGGACCAAACAGAAATGAAAACGTCACTAGACCACCATTAAATGAATGGATCTGGACTGCATTGTGGCGGCTTCAGCTATAACAGCTGGTGGAGAGCTTTAAAGATTGTGCAGGTGTTTCTATTGATGGGGGGGGGGGGGCAGAGATCAAGCTGCACTATTGTCCGTCCAGTTCTTAATGTGTTCCTCTCAGTGAAGCGCATCAGAAGCTGCATTCATGCCCCCTGCTACTTTAGATTTGCTTCCATTTTTTCTGCACAGGTGTTCCTGCTTCATTTATCAAGCTTCAAGAATGTCCCACTTAACTCAATAGACCATCAGCCCAAAATAATAAAGTTAGGAAAACCCTGTAGTCAGCATGGAGACACTCGGGTCATAGTAAGAGCCAGATTGAAGACGTTATTGATAATAGGGCCATTTATCTTGTCATGAATTGAGAATAGACTGAATTACATCCAACTATCAGGGTTGTACTGAATAAGGAGATGCGTATCATCCCAGTCCTAGTTTTTGTGATGTTTTATAAAACAAAGATACAGTCCTCTCAGGTTTTTCTGGGGCAACCCCATCACTGTCATCAAACTCGGGTAAGAGGAGCAGCACGGCATGATTAAAAAGATTCTGCCAGAAACATTTTACGTCACATTCAAGCATTAGCACATTAGGATGCTGAGGGATTCAGTGTATTTGCGATGTAAGTAAGGAGAATACCCCCCACCCCCCCATGTAAGTTTGATACGCAGATGTTCCCCCGTTAATGAAAAATGACTAATACCACAAATTTTGATGCAAAAAATGTGATGACCAGCTCTATATATGAATATTTAAGTCATTATACTCATTATCACCATCATACTTATACTGATTGCAAATCATAAATATGGATTCTTATATATTATTGGCTTGATTCAATCATTTTTATGTATAAAACTATGAAGGTCAACCCCTCTCTATGTGTCATAGCGCAACTCCTGGGTTTATAAATGCTAATCTTGTCTCTGGATTTATTTCATCCACCACAAACCAGGACATAAAACGAGGGTTTGATTTATTGACCACCCCCTCCCTCATGAAAATAATCACAATTAGTTTTAATTAGACATTCACGGCATGAGAATAAAAGCAATTTTCTCCTAACTGCAAGGCTCAATAGCGCATCAGAATGTTTGTTGTCGATTGTGATTCATTTGTCTGGGGATCATTATTATTCATTATTGGTAAATGCCCAATGCTTGTCAAAATGTAATCATGATACAAGTTTGAAAAAATAAAATAAAAGACCACCAGAGAGCTTATTGTGCTACCGTTTATTACAAGACATCATGATTGAAACGTTTTCAACCTTGTTGGAAGCATCAAATTGATGCTCTGATTAAGTCTGCCAGGTGAGAGACACT
Source organism: Brachionichthys hirsutus (assembly GCF_040956055.1). Lineage (NCBI taxonomy): Eukaryota > Metazoa > Chordata > Actinopteri > Lophiiformes > Brachionichthyidae > Brachionichthys > Brachionichthys hirsutus. The sequence continues at coordinate 5,011,221 of NC_090912.1, forward strand.
CCAGATGTGCCAGAGTGAGACTCCCGAAGTAGCAGTCTCAGTATAAAAAGTATAAACACCCATTATGTATAACCCACGTCCTGCATTTCGGTCTGACTCATCAACCCTAGACCACTGGTGCAGACAGCAGAGAGTCATTTCTATGAAGAACTGTCGACGATGTGGCCACGTGATGCGTTTACTGGCACGGAACTGCTGTGTTTTCCATAAAAGACTTGAGTGCATGCTTTATGAGTCCGCCTCAGGTACATCTTTCTGGCTCAGTGACTGTACGGCAGTGAGTACAGTAGATCATCGCTGATCAATCGCCGGTGTTGGTCTCAGCGCTGAACTTGATTGATAATGTCTGTGTGGAGAGCAGTAAGAATGGTGAGGGGATTGTCGGCTCTGGAATAATCTTTCTTTCTTTCCTTCCTTCCTTCCTTCCTCTCCCTAGCCTGAGGAGTTGACTGATGTGCTCGAGATCAGTAACATTGTTTTCACCAGTATGTTTGTCCTGGAGATGGGCTTCATGCTCCTGGCTTTCGGCCTGTTTGGATACATCAAGAACCCGTACAACATATTCGACAGCATCATCGTTATCATCAGGTAGACCTGGACATTCTTCATTATTTCCAGTTCAGTGCACAAGCAGCAAAATCCACCACAATCAATACAGAGTTCACAATCTGAGCTGCTGATAAGCCTACGTCTGGCGGCGGCCCCCTGTTTTCATTTCGTCTCCAGCTTGTCAGTCACTTGGTCCTGCTTGACAATAGATTCTCCTTCTTCCTCTTTCGGCTCATCCCGTCAGGGTTCGCCACAGCACATCAACCATCTAGTCGATCACATGCTTAATTCTGGCAAAGTTTTGAGACGGATGCCGCATTTATCCGGGCTTGGCACGGCTCATAATGCATTGCAAAGAAATGGCTTTACTCACAGCCACCCATAGAATAGTCTTGATCCTGTTGAGGTGCGGCCATCACTTTCTTTGATAGAGCTCATGTTGGAGCCAAGAGCATTTGATTTATGTGGTTGTATTTCTTTCTCGAGTGAACGGGAAACGCCTTCGTAAGCAGTGCGGATTTACCGAATGCGATTTATGTATTTATTTGTATTCTCAGTGTGTGGGAGATCATCGGTCAAGCAGATGGCGGGCTGTCAGTCCTGCGAACGTTTCGTCTGCTTCGGGTTCTGAAACTAGTTCGCTTCCTGCCTGCCCTGAGGAGACAACTGGTGGTGCTGATGAAGACGATGGACAATGTGGCCACTTTCTGCATGCTGCTGATGCTTTTCATCTTCACTTTCAGGTTCTCGCAGCACACACACAAACTCCCTCAAACCCATATAAACGCACACATTAAGACCCGAGCTGATTGCGTTCTTGTTTCCTACAGTATACTGGGCATGCATCTATTTGGTTGTAAATTCAGTCTTCAGACGGAGAACGGAGACACCATCCCTGACCGCAAAAACTTTGACTCGCTACTCTGGGCCATCGTCACTGTATTCCAGGTTGGTTCTCAGTGATGCTGACCCTAACTCTCAATACGTGCGTAATATAGTGTCCACTGTATAAAGCGTTCAATATCGGATCATATATATATAAGATACAACATAACGATGTATTTCTAAATGTTCTTTCCATCTGCAGTTCAACTGCTTTGTGTTTTTTAATGATCATGAGGAGCATGGCATTAAAAAAAAAAAAAGATTCTGCAAGTCTGCGACTTGAAGCACAAAGAAAGGTTTTTCGCTTGTCACAAATGCTAAATAAAAACCCATGTCCCAACTGACAGGTGCAGCTTTTCAATAATCCTCCAGCAGGTTGCCTACTGCTGCATTACAGTTCACTTGCAGTATATAAACCCTAGCAAGTATTAAGCTGCCAATCACGCGTTCGCCAGCTGAAAAGCATCTCTGCAGCCAGATAGATACGTCTCTGGCTTCCTTTCAAAAGCAGACCTCAAACAAACTCCACACCGGCTTTGTGTTGCAAAAGCATGAGTGGGAATGGAATCATGATAGGAGAAATGTCAGCAGGTAGCATCACATAAATCACAAATGAAAATGTCAAATCACTGGAATCCGCTCATGTGAATGTGTGTTTCGGTGTCTGGTTATTCTCATCTATCAAATTCTGTGAAATTTGAAATTTGGCTCATGCACACTTTCACCGTTACTTCTCTTTATTGCCCTTCTTTTGAGAAGAAATTGCTCAATTGCTCCACATAGGTTGTCCTCTTTTCTATACTGGATGCACCAGCACAAAGGTAGAACACAGAAGGGAATGGCCTGTCAGAGTAAGATGCTGAAAAAGCATTTCATCCTGCACTGACTGTCTCTCACACACACGCTATACAATATACATACTCTAACCAGTATAGTTCTGGGCACACACACGTCTATGCTTACTTGTGTACGTGCGTAGTCACAGACAGCACCGTGAATTGCCTCCCTGCCTCAGCGCTTCATGTGTGGGCGGAGACGCGTCGAGCATTCATCCTGCATCATGAACAGCATCCTATTTTAACTGCTTCCATCGCTCACGGTGATTTAGGTACATGCAGTCACACACACCTGCACTCAAACACACTCGCTTGTTGGCCATAATGCTCCAAATGTGTATGAGGATGAAGCATTGCACCAAGATCACCATAAAATTAACGCTGTGTTTTATAACACAAATAGAACCCACAGGAACCACAAAAATACGTAATAAACCTCAATTTCCTGCCTTCCTGTGTGTCCAATTCTATTTTTTTTTTACATCCATCTCTTCGAGTCCACTACTTTGACCTGTCTGTGTTTTATTGGGTCTATAGATCCTGACCCAGGAGGACTGGAACGTTGTCCTGTATAATGGGATGGCCTCTGCCTCCCCATGGGCGGCTCTCTACTTTGTTGCCCTTATGACATTTGGCAACTACGTCCTCTTCAATTTACTTGTCGCCATCTTGGTTGAGGGCTTCCAGGCTGAGGTGAGTGTGAATTTTGCTATTTGCTATTAAGCGATATACATTTTCTATTTTTTTTTATCATCACAAACTTATCTTAAATATTGATGAACAAAACTCAAAGTCTTTTTCCCTTCAGTTATTTTTTGTCCTATCAATCAATGTAATTACAGTCACAGCACTGTTCAGATTAGCACCAGATTCTTAACAGCATATCTAATCCACAGCTGTGTGAATGCTGTATTAATTAAATCCTGTGGAGCCATCTGAGGGCCGGAGGTCGGAACTCTAAATTACCAAACTTAGATGAAGATTATAACCATCCTCTAACACGCCCACCGATTATTTATCATGTGGGCCCGAGGATGTTGGAGAGCCATTAGCCACAAAAATACCCAATGAACACTGAATGCACTGCACTCTGTCCCTTTATTAGAAATAGGCTCCTGCGAAAAAGAACATTTCCATGCAGAAGATAATGGGAAAGAAATGCAGGAAAAGTATCTTAATTTGCCCGCATGTGTCATAAATAGGGTGATGCTAATCGGTCGGAGTCAGACGATGAGAAGAAATCGGATAACTTTGAGGAGGATGAGAAGGTGGAGCAGCTCCGGGATACCGGTGGGTGGAGTTACGGTTGCTTTGTGCTATTTTTCCTCCGGCTCTGATCATTTCGTGACAGATATTTGTAACTTAATTAGATAAAGATAGTAATGAGCTAAAACCTTCTTTCTCCACAGAGCTGAAAATGTACTCTCTGATGATGACAGCCAATGGTCACATTGACCCTCGTGGCGCAATCGCTCCTCCGATAATCATGCGTACAGCTGCCACGCCAATGCCCACTCCGAAGAGCTCCCTGGGACCCGATTCGATCCTTGGAGATGATTTCATATGCAGGGAGGGGGTGTCTGCCGAGGTTGGACTGAGCTTCTCTGAGGCTAGAATCGGGCACGTGGAGTCCCGCCGTGGAAGCTCCACCTCAGTGGACCCTTCAGCCTATGATCAGTGCTCTTTGGTGAGTTGCATCAAACATGCTATGGAAAAAAAAATGAACCCTGGTACCAGACAAAAACCAAAATGCATCATAGAATTTCTTGCTCACCTCTTTTTTCAACTTTTCAATTCTCACTGAACAATAAAAACGGTACATTAACTTTCATGGCTGCACATTCTTTGCTTTCCAACCATTCCATGCCTCTCCAGAGCCTCTCAAGTCCGGGCCGGCGCTCCCCTCTTCCTCCTCGCTCGTGGGGAAGCCGTCGCTCCAGCTGGAACAGCCTGGGAAGGGCGCCGAGCCTCAAAAGGCGGGACACCAGTGGCGAGAGGGAAAGCCTGCTATCTGGGGAGGGAGGGGAGGAGGAAGACGGTGGCGAAGCCAGAGGGGATGCTGGGAGTAGCCTCCTACGGCCAGAGACCTTGGAGCTGCTCCAGGCGTCTACGGTCTGCCCTGCCATAATAACGGAGTATAGTGACTGTAATGGCCGATCCCTGACCTCTGACCCCAACTTAGCCGCCGACCCAAAGGATGATTCCTCACCTGAGGACGACCTCGACGATGACGTAAGAAACCTTTTACAGGGTATTTAAAAGACCTGCTCACACGTTTATTCGTTCTCTTCCACTACCTGTCCAATCATTCATTTCTTTATTTTGTCTGTGTCACCTTTGTTGTCTGTCCTAATTTGAGATCTTGTATTTTATTCTGGATGATCTCTGTTGTGAGTTTGATGGTTATATCAGTTCCAGATTGAGCTCTCAAAGTCCATGGATACACACGATATGTGTTATTTAGTGTATCTGTGTGTTTGCGTGTGCACATGCAAGGTCATACATGCATCAGTGTGTGTTTGTGTGTGTGTGTGTGTGTGTGTGTGTGTGTGTGTGTGTGTGGCATTCTGCGTGAGATTGAAATGTTTACGTGGTTCTTTCAGCGCGTCCATGCGAGGGATTATTGATTTAATCTCCAAGGATATCTGAGCAGCAGTTTAATTCTGTACACTTGACACACAGGCATTCAAACACAAATACACACAGAGGGACACACACTCCAACCAGCAGCAGTCGGCAAGATAATCAGCACCTGAGAGACTTGACTTTGGGCTCCTTTGATTAGAATCCTGAAGCACAGAAGCTGCACGCCTAAGCTTTCTAATGGCTGTGCTATTAGAAAGTTAAATGAGTTTCTCCAGACTCTCTCCCAGCTACGTTTGCAGTCTGTCTGTTCTGGTCCGGTGCTTTATGCAAAGCACACTTCAAAACGTTGGACTCTGCTGTGTACCCATTTCAATCTGGAAAGGAAGCAGCAGAAGGGGCACACAGATGTAGTTGGTATCAGAAATGTTATCAATGCTGCTAAACACATTCTTTATTGGCATCATCCAGAGCTGCTCTTGCAGCTGTAAAGGAATCCTGAAAATGTAATAAATGATGTTAGATTTTATCTCGCTTTGGTGACGCTGCTACTAAACCCAATTACAAGCTCACCATTCTACATCACAGACATGCATTGGAATTTAGTGCAGTCACATTAAACGCTTCAGAATGAGTGTGTTTTGCGTTGCAGAATTCATTTTACTACTGGGCCAGAAAAGAGATCCGCAACTTGAAGCCCCGCTGGTGCATAGAGCACGAGGAATGGACGCTGTACCTGTTCTCCCCAGAGAACCGGTGAGTCACAGGCAGAAGGCCGGCATCAATCTGCACGGCTCCAGTCTCATTTGGCTCCCTTACTCTCTTTCCTCTTCTTTATGTAATTATTGAAGTTGCCCTCCCTCATTTCTCTTCCCGCTGCTTTCTCATAGCTAATTGTTTGCTCGATAGTTTTAACCGACCATCGATGTTTTATAGCCGACTCTGTGCAATCTGTGTGTTTAGGTTCCGTATGTGGTGCCAAAGTGTGATCTCTCACAAATTGTTCGACCATGTGGTTCTGGTTTTCATCTTCCTCAACTGCATCACCATCGCTCTGGAAAGACCTGAAATACAGCCTCTCAGCACAGTAAGACACACACACACACACACACGGTGCTGTTCATTATTTCTGTCAAAACTGGTTGACTAGTATTGAATGTTACTCATCAGACTGTTTCAAATGTTTAATATGATTTATTAACTGATAAGTACGAGAGCAAAGATAAATGGTAAACATTTGATCAATTTCTACTGCTGCACAGAACTTTCTGTTTCAGTCTGTTCAGTGTTTTTTTTTTATGTGAAGCTGGATTTGTTTTGGCTGCTTCGAGGATTTTATATCTATATTAAGATGTTATCCTGGTTGCATAATGCTAACGTGTTGAGGGTGATGCAGCCAAATATGTGTAGACAGAATCTCAATAGCCTCGCTATATCATAAACTTAAAAATTTGCCGCAATTCATTACAGCCACCATGGACGTCTGTTGGATTGCCTGTTGTTGTTTTATTTATCACTTAATATTGTGAAATATGGAGATCTGGTTTTGTCCAGTCAATTTGATTCATAAGTAGAATTTGATGAGACTTTAAATCAAATTGGAAACTCTTTAATTAATCTCACGCTCTTCTTTAGGAGCGACTGTTTCTGAGTGTGTCCAACTATGTTTTCACTTCGATCTTCCTGGCAGAGATGGCCATGAAGGTAAACAGTATTTTCCCAACATTTTTTTGTCTTTTTTTTAAACTGAATTTACAGCTTATGTAATATTTAAATGAGGCCATAATGATTTCCCCAGGTTGTGGCTCTGGGTTTCTGCTTTGGGAAGCAGACCTACCTGCAGTCCAGCTGGAACATTCTTGATGGCCTGTTGGTGTTTGTGTCTCTGGTGGACATCCTGGTCTCTCTGGCCTACACTGGTGGAAACAGGATCCTGGGTATCCTCAGAGTCCTGCGCCTGCTGCGAACATTACGCCCACTGAGGTACAGAACATGTGTTTGTGTGGACGCATGTGTATTTTGCGCGTACGTAAAGAACATGCACACACTTGTGTTTGTCTTAATTTGTCTTTTTCAGAGTGATCAGCCGGGCTCCAGGCTTGAAGCTGGTTGTGGAGACGCTCATCACCTCTCTCAGGCCCATCGGGAATATTGTCCTTATTTGCTGCGCCTTCTTCATTGTTTTCGGCATCTTGGGAGTTCAGGTAGTTTTCATTCTCTGGCACAAACTCTTGTGCATCGTGGATTTAAGGACGCTAGCTGGAGATATAATGCAAACACTGTTCATTACTATGCTTTGTATTTTTTTTTCTGAGCTCAAGGACAAAACCTGAACCCTTTCTACCTTAAATGAGCAGTGAGCAGCTTTATGTGAAATTGTGTATTTTGGGGGACTGGAAGTGTCTTGAATATCTACTCCTACTTTTATTTCCCTTCAAAGTGCGTATTTTGATAGAATGCCAATTCGGTTACATGTGAAAGGGGCAATATAACCTCCAGGTTAGCTTTTAGCTAAGCACTCAGGAAGACCACTCGAATGTTCTCCATCAAACGTCGTTTTATTCCCACCATTAATGAAGCTTTGTTTAAACAGACTCGAGCTCTGGTACAATAAAACTGTGGAAATGTCGGCCAAATAGCCCTGCAGGCTTCACTCACTGTCTCCTCCTCTCCTCCTAAGCTGTTTAAAGGGAAGTTCTACCACTGTGAGGGCTTGGACACAAAGAACGTCACCAACAAGTCCGACTGTCTGCAGGCCAGCTACCGCTGGATACGAAGGAAGTACAACTTTGACAACCTGATCCAGGTATAAAAAGAAAAGGGATGACAAAGGATATCGGGGTGAAAACTAAACCGCTAACTACAAAATGATATGAATGCAAAGCTTAAATTTGTCCTTACCTTACATTTTTATATCAAACTTGAAGCCAACATCAATGCAGGGTTCATACTGCAAAAAGTCTATAGGTGTCATTTTACCAAAGAAGTTTCACTTTTTTACCCTGTCCAGGCTCTGATGTCGTTATTTGTGCTGTCCTGTAAGGACGGCTGGGTCAACATCATGTATGACGGCCTGGATGCGGTGGGAGTAGACCAACAGGTAACATCATAAGGCGTGGGACGAGCCACCACCCAAGCATTTGTTCATGGCTCAGGCTCGGCAACATAAAGCCCGATATATTTTGCCATGAATACATTCTCATGTCTTTTCCACAGCCTGTGAGGAACCACAACCCCTGGATGCTGCTCTACTTCATCTCCTTCCTGCTGATTGTCAGCTTCTTCGTCCTCAACATGTTTGTCGGGGTCGTCGTGGAGAACTTCCACAAGTGTCGGCAGGATCAGGAGGAGGAGGAGGCCCGCTTACGGGAGGAGAAGAGGCTCAAAATGATAGACAAAAAGCGCAGGAGTAAGGAGAATGGAGGGGCTGGTCGGTAGTCTACTTTTCTGAGCACTGCCTGCTTTCAGAGCCTGCGAAAAGAGAGAAAGAGAATGACATTAAGGGAATCTATTGAGACCTGAACATTAGAAAGATGTTCAAAAGGCTGGCTAGCTCACACAAACTGATCACTGAGAGAAGGCGTAGGCTATGCCAGTCTATTGCATGGAACCGCATGACTGCAGCCCTCCACCAACCCTCATCCGACCCTCATCCAACACTGCATGAAAAACCTTTAAACCAGACTAACCTGACAACCAACTAATAGATTACGTGCTCACTCTTTAAACAACATAACTGCCACAAGTAGGATGTCAAAAACCACAACTCGGCATCCAGTGGTGTTTTGAATGCTTTAGATTACAGCCTCAAACTCCAAAAAGTACACAACTCATATTAGACCATAAGAATAGAAATAATAAGTCGATTTTTTTTTAAAGATTACATTGATGTTGAAGAAAACTTTTGTAGCCTCTGTGGATCAGGTGAAACTGATCAAGGCTTTCCACCTTGAGTCTCGGAACATATTAGTGAAATGGCAGAAGAGAAGAAGATAGAATATACCTTGACTTGCAGACTCAGAAACATAGCAGGTATAGAAGCAGCTTCTACACCTGCAAATCGATTCTGCATTTGGTGCAGCGTTAAATAAATAAGCATGTGAGACATCATGAACACTTCAGGGACAAAGTCCAAATGCTTGCAACACAAACCAGAAATGTGTGAGGACTTGCTCTTTTATTGTGTTTAACATATCATTCTAAATACAAAAGTAAATTGGCAAATTAAAATGTGTTTTTATTTTTTGTGAAAATCATGGAATGACTCCAAACTTATATTCAACTACCCAAAACAGTAAATGCAGAACAACACATGGAGGCAGTTTCTGACGTGAGCCGAGTGCCACTGTTTTCACCCTCAAGTCTCACTGGTCCAGATCCAGACTGTAGTCCCACAGAAGAGATCTTTGAGCACAGATAATCTACTCTACGATCAAAACAATGATTACAGTGATGTCATTGAATAGGAGCGTGGCTCCAGGTTGTGTTCAACAGCACAATCACGTTGTGAAAATGTAAATGAGCAATAAGAGCAGTGAAGCAGTGTCACTGGATAGAATCATTATTACATGTAAATAATGTGTAAAAAAAAAAGCTGTTGAACACATCATGCACAGCCCGTCTCAGTCAGACATTACCCGTTTACATCAAAGGCATGTAAGCATGATGTACTGGGACGGGGACATGAACATGCACGCACTAACGCATACAATCATCTGTCAGAACATACGGTGGTCACGTGTGTTATTGGTTGCTAAGCACCGCTTACTGGTCAGATATTACTCTGCGCTTTACTCGTGATGTTTGCTCAACATCTAAAGCATTACTTAATCAAAATCAGTGAATCCATCTCATGCTTCTAAAGTCGTTAAAAAAGTACCGTACTCTGTGTAGCCTGTTGTTTGGGTCATAGTGGAGACTTTCATGCTCTGCTTCATAAAACACAGAAACCTTTCTACTCTGGGAAGAACGAAATGATCAAGAAGGCAATGGCTCTTTAAGAAAGGAGCACATTTGTTTTTTTTTCCTGGAATAAAATTGTTTTGACTTATTTTAGTCCAGCACAGAGGCCTGTTTACTAAAGACTAGTAGAAGGGAGAACAGCTGACGTAAGACACCATTCCGAGGTGCAACATGCAAGAAAGATTACTGAGTCTCATTCCCAGTTTCTTGCATAATAAATACCTGTTTTTTTTTTGTTTTTTTAGGAAAATGCTGCATTGCATACTTTAAAAGTGCCTTTTTAACAACTTTCCTCATTGCGCCTGGCTTCTTCTTATCTTACCACAAGAGACATTCTTGTGGTGGTGTGCACAGAATGTTGGCGTGTGGGGGGGATGATAATGGGAAAAAAACAAAAAGTGACTTCAGAAGGCAAATATTGTGAAATCTCATTTTTGAAGGGCTGAGATAAGGGCCCGCCCCCTTGACCTCTGCACCTTTGTGTGTGTGCACCACTGGACAGATGTTACATTCAAATGTACCAGGATCCAGAAACTCACAGCTGCACTCTGTCTCTTTGTCTGTCCTTGTGTTGTCTTTCATGTGTTTGTGTGTTTGTTTGTGTACTCCAGAGGCCAAGCAGAGGCCTTACTATGCAGACTACTCTCCCCTGCGTCTGTCCATCCACACGCTGTGCACCAGTCACTACCTGGACCTCTTCATCACCTTCATCATCTGTGTCAACGTCTTCACCATGAGTATCGAACACTACAATCAGCCGCAGGTAATTCTCTGCGTCTGAGTTACAAAGTTGCAAATATTACGGTAGTATTAATATTGGCGATATTCAATATTTATCAGCAGTTTGAAATAACCGAATCACACAAGACCAGTTCAAATGATTCAATGCAACACATTTGTATTCCACGTTCAGTACAAAAAGTGTATTCTATGTTTATTGATTACTGCAGTCTCAAAATTATCCTCTAAAGTGCATACATTTGCAATTCAGTTGTAAAAGTCCGCCAACCTTTTTGGTCTTACTCGAGTTTGAAGGTTTTATTCTTTTAAAGCTAAAACAACAAAAGAAAACTGTTATTGTCAGCTTTAACAAATTCCAAACATCAGCTGGAATTTTGTTGACGTTGAAGCTTCAGGAAAAAGGGTGCTCATAAGAAATGTCTGTGTTCAGTATTTAGAGGAGGTTCTGAAGTACTGCAACTACGTGTTCACCTTCATCTTCATCATCGAGGCCCTGCTCAAACTTGTAGCATTTGGCATCCAGAGGTTCTTCAAAGACAGGTGAGGCAGAGAAGCGTCATTATTCCTCAATATTTCCAAGCAACGGAATGCAATATGTGGTGTGAAGTAATAACTTTTACAGTCTGGTGAAGATTTTTAGCGGCTGGATGGTAAACTGAATTGGACAAGCAAAGGAATAACATTTTTTGTTACATGTATTTCAGATGGAATCAGCTGGACATCGCGATCGTGGCTTTGTCCATCATGGGCATCGCCCTGGAGGAGCTGAAGATGAGCGCAGCGCTGCCGATAAATCCCACCATCATTAGAATCATGAGAGTGCTCAGAATAGCACGAGGTAGGAAGCACACACGAGCCGCTCTGAATCCTTTTATAGTCATATAATCAGATGCCTTCTGGTTCTAGGAATGAGTAAATCTGTGTGTGAGAGCCTCCCCACGATGCTGTTATGAATTCAGAGCCAAAAGGAAGCAGCTATCTGTATAAAACATCTCCTCTGTGCTGCTGTAGTGTTGAAGCTGCTGAAGATGGCCACAGGGATGAGAGCCCTGCTGGATACCGTCATGCAAGCCCTGCCACAGGTGAACACACTCGGAGCTTTGTTTGTCTGATTTATTTTTAGGCACGGAAGGCGAATTCAAAAATGTCTTGCAATAGCTAGCTCCATTGCCGAGTTATGCTTCATGCTGATGAATAATTGACTCAAGCCACATCCGTCCAGATGATAAGTTTTGCATTCTGACTCTAAAATGTCCCTTTTCTGTCCTGTCTTTTATCAAGTGCACATGAAAATAAGACACATTACATTCATTTTGTATGAAAGAAAACTAAAAGGGAGTCAAACACCACTGCAAAGCTATCTCTTAGTCCTCAAAGAAATAATTAATTTGTTTCATTCCCGACTTGCTTGGATTTTTGACAGCGGAAGCTTTAAGGAAACCAGTTAAATTACTGATTTGTTGAAATGATCACTTCACAAAGCGTGTTTTTGCATAGATTGGACCTTAATGACTGCGTGGCCGTCTTCCTCCCTGATGTTTCTCATTTTCTATCCAATCCATGCATGCACATACGCCGGTTCCCAAGGATGTGGTGATGATGATGATGATGATGATGAATATATTTATTAGATAGAATGTTAGAGTACAAGTACAGTCAAACAGTAGAATGGTGGGCACCGCAGGTCACACTCCTGCTGTAGCTGCTGCAGTTCTTGGAGGCAGAGAACAGCTGGACTTCAGATTGTGATGCACATGTGGTGACAGTCTCCATGGGTCTTCTGCTTCCTAAATGTCAAGCGCACCAATGCAAAACAAGAGGACACGGATAGCACAACGACAGTGTTAAAGAAACTAGATTAGTGACAACATGCTGGAAACTCTGTGAGATCCTGTGATGCGGATTTAGTCTTCGGAAGTGGAAAAGGTTCACACGGTGCCCCCTTTGTGATGACTGTATTTACGCTGGGAAAAAAATGAGCTCCAGCAGCAGATATTTTAGTGCTGACCAAAACACTACTGTCAAAAGCTCTGTTGTCAGATGTCTTGGGTATTGCTTGCAGGCAAATGAACAGAAAAGCCATTAGCTTGTAGCTTGTATCAGGCTCACTTCAATGTGTGTCTGCCTGTATTTTGAAAATATATCAAACATTAAGTTGATTTTAATGCACTTTAAAAAAATTATATATTTCAATGTTTAATGTTTGAAGTTATTCTCAAATTAATAAATTACGTAATAATCCTAATTTCCAAGTATTTCTTTTCTGTCAATATTTGCATAAATGTAATTACTTAATTTGTTTGTGCAGCGATGGATCTAACACATGTGTCACTTCCAGGTGGGAAACCTTGGTCTCCTCTTCATGCTGTTGTTCTTCATCTACGCTGCACTGGGAGTGGAGCTCTTTGGGAAACTGGGTCAGTCACACACACACACACCCCCACACACACACACACATACACACCTCTCAACAAGCTTTAGGAGGAAACGTTTTCCTGTCCTCTCCTTTCTATCACTTGAGCCATCTTTACTGAATCTTTAGCGCCTCCTCGCTCTCTCGCTCTCTCTCTGTCTCCAACATTGTGACATCAGAGGTCAGTTTCTAACAAGAAAGATCATATTTGCGCCATCATGTTTATTTTCAAATCGATTCCTCAATGGGCTACCTCATTTTCTGTGAGAGCCCGAAACAACAAAAAAAACACCTGGCAGGACAAAATGAAAATGTCTTTGGATGAAGGGTTGCTGTCTGTGAAATTGTCTGGTTGTCATCCTTCCACTCGACACATTTGCAGCACAGATCAACATCTGTTTTCTGGTTGTGTAAAGAGAAAGACAACAAATTTCTTCTCCCTGTGGCTGCCTCATTTTAAATGCTAATCTTAGAACATGCAAAGCTGGGAAAGCGATTTATGTTTTTTGTGCAGGTTGCATAGAAGTGTGGTGGAGATTATTGGCGTGCTGCTAAAAACATCACCGTTAAATACATTGTGCTGAACCAATTTTCACTGGAGTTTTCGAGGACGTCTCTGCTTACGTGTCGACTGGCAGAGAAAACAAGGACTCCCCTCTGAATTTGTTGAGGGTCTCTGCAGGTGTTCTGAGAAGGCCGGCCTCCAACACCTGTTGAATCGGCCGGTGCAGCCTTTATTCACTCAAGGAAGGACAGAAGAATTTGTCAAATATGAACTCAGAGACCTGGTTCTAAAGGCTGAATAGATTAGATCTGGCCCTCGGGAAGGGGAATATGAAAGGGGATGTGAATAATATCAGCATGGATTTATTACTTTGTATTTAGTTTTGCTCAGCAGCATCCTTTAAACTGCAGACAAGGTCAATTATGACTCTTTCAATTATGAATATTTGCAAACCTGGACGTTTGAGCAACAGCCAGTTGTTCAACGGAGCTTTGTGCAACTGATTCTCTGCAGAGCGACTCATCCCTTTAGCTTCCTGCTAACGTGGCCCTGGCTTTGAAACAAGTGAAAGCGCTGTTGGCTATAATGATCCTGTCCTCAACCTCCTGAGAGCTCTTTGTCAAATTGACCCTGAGCTTGATGGAGACTCTCTCTGTCCTGGAGGACAGACAATCTCCTCTCACGGGGACGCACTGTTTAGCATCCAGTCACGTGTTTACTGCTCTCTGCTTGTGCTCTGGAACCAAAGAAGGGCATCCATTCAGTCTTTTATGCACATTTACCACCCTGTAATTTTTTTTAACCCCCATATGTGGAGTGAAATGCAATTAATGCGTGTTTGTGTTTCAGAGTGCAACGAAAACAACCCGTGTGAAGGTCTGAGTCGTCACGCAACTTTTAAGAACTTTGGAATGGCTTTTCTCACGCTGTTCCGGGTGTCCACCGGAGACAACTGGAATGGGATTATGAAAGTACGAACACAGACACACACCCATTTTCACATTTTCCAACAGCCTCACTCTGAATACACCGACTGATAATAAGCCTTGAGATTTCAGATAAGATTTCAAAGCATTTCTTTGGTGATATATGAACAGATTCTCAATGTTTCTTTCCTCGGTCTTCCCCGTCTCTCCCTCTCTCTGTGTCTTTTAAGGACACGTTAAGGGAGTGTCACCCAGACGAGCGTCACTGCTTCTCTTACTTGCCTTTGGTTTCGCCAATTTACTTTGTCACCTTTGTGCTCATGGCCCAGTTTGTGCTGGTAAATGTGGTGGTGGCTGTTCTGATGAAGCATCTCGAGGAAAGCAACAAGGTCGGTAACTAGAGAGGCTACAAGTGACGTTTTGCACAAACATGGTCATTTGAGTTGCTTTTGGATTTTACTTAAACATTTTCGGATAAAGAAAAAAAAAACGTTCACTTTGCAGGAGGCTAAAGAGGATGCAGAGATGGATGCAGAGATCGCCTTGGAAATGGCAATGGAGAGGGAACGCAGACTAAGTGCAACCTCCAACAGCAGCTCAATGGGAGGGACTTATGTTGGACCATGTCCACATTCCCCTGGACAGGTACGGAATACCTTACACATGTCATCATTTAATCAGGAAATTGACTATCCCTTAAATAATTACAGGCGCAACAGAAATAAAATAAAAAGTTGTTAGTACATGTTTCTTATTTTTATTTTTATATTATTGCATCACGTAAAAGTCTGTGTTGCAATACGTATTATTAAATAAAGACATATGGTCTTGTGTCTCCCCCTGCAGGAGAATGAGGGGCAGTACAGTGACCAGAACCTGCTGTCTCCAAGGAAGATGTCTGTATCCAGGATGCACTCTTTGCCGAATGACAGCTACATGTTCCGACCTGTGCAGCCCGCCAGCGCCCCCCATCATTTGGAGGAGGCAGCGCTCAGTCCCCAGCATTCAGGTAACGCAGTGAAAGTCGAATTGGAGGCAGGGAGTCAATCCGGCGGGTTGAATGACTTTGCCATTGTTTCCTAACCTACTTTTGATGATGTAGTAGTACTCGCATATGGCATATTAGTCGAGTTCTCCAGTTCCAGCAAATCAAACACATCTTAGCTTGAGAATTTCCATGTTGAGAGCCTGACTCTAATCGCTGTTCTATCTGCAGTCAGAGTCTAATGCCAAGTTGTGGCCAGGCTGTGGACAGGCGCTGCTCTGTCCCAAGGTACTCTCTGGAGTGGATGAGCTGGTTCCTGTGAACCACGCTTCACACAGGCTCATCTGCTCAGCTGTGGAATGACTGGTACTCCAGATGCCAGGATGCAAAGTCAGAAAACATCTGTGTGTACAAATGTCACATCACAGCTGTGATGCTTCGACGAATATGTTTACGATTTTATTATCACGTGGCTTTGCAGCCTGGCCTGGAAGCACCAACGGAAAATGCTCTCGACTCTGACTTTGCTGCAATATTTGTTTGTTTGTTTGTTTGTTTTTTACTCTGGTTACATCTGAACTTACAGGTGATCTACATCTGTCAGTGCAGAATGCCTAAGACCCTGGTTACACACAGTCAGATGCTAGCAGGGCATTACGATTACGCACACTCGTATAAAAACTGTCAGTGTAACCAGGCTTTAATGCAGAATATCATCCGCTGAGCTGGCGTTATCCGACAATCAGCTCAGTGCTGCTTCTCTAGGGGTTCAAGTTATTTTTTGATGAGCAAACTGAATGAGTTTTTTTTATCCAGGTAAACACTCTATTTTGATAGCAAAGTTAAAAGAATTGCAAACTTACTTTTAAATATCAAAATACAGTGTTAGTCACATGCTCTAATAATTATTTTTAATCCAAAAGTGGAACCCCCCCCAGTTCTTTTACTTCTTTGTTTGTCTGCCCAGACGTGCATGTGTTTTTGTGCAGAAATGCATGCGTTTGAATCGACTATTGTATTATGAGATCGACCCCTTTTGCATCTTCAGGGTCAGTGACGTCTATCCACTCGCAGCCGTGTGACAGTCGGCCACTGTTGCAAGTACCGGATGTTTCCCACATTCACCCACAGTCGCCTCTCACTCTCACCTTGCCTCGTATCACCCTCCCCACATCCACGGCCTCCCCAAGGGCCTTCCACAGACAGGTGAGCGAGCAGCAGCCTACGTGCTGACATGGACATGCATTTATGTGTCATGATGGCGTGCATGAATGTTGATGGTTTGTCTTTCAGCTGGCGGGTAAAGTGGATTCTGTGGAGTCCCAGGCTTGTGAGCATCAGGCGAGGCCCAACCCCATTCATCCGCCTCCCCTCTCACCTTCTCCCCTCTCGTCACATGCTTCTTCCCTGTCTCCTCCTTCCTCCTCTCCCTCAGGCCCCTCTCTCCCGCTCTCTTCCCTTTCTGCATTCACACTTCCTCCTCCCTCTCCTTTGCCTCACATACTGTCTTCACCCTCTCCGGCCCCATCTTCCCCCTCACTTCTCCTCCCACCACCTCCCTCCCCTCGACTCCCGCAACGTCATTCCAGTCTTCGGAGGCCTAGACCGTCCTCGGCTGCCTCCTTTCGTGACCCTGCAGACGAGGAGGTGTACCGCATCACCAGCTCAGCACACCACCGGTGGAGAGTTGAGGAGGTGGGAGGACAAGATAACAGAGAAAAGGCCGGCCGCAGCCACTCCCTCTCGCCCTATGCCACGCCACACACTCTCGGGTCTTACACCGCCACCTCACCACCTCTCCCCTCACTGCCTTCCTCCTCCTCCAGGAGTGCGCTCAGCTTGCTCGGTGCAGGACTGAAGGATTGTGACTTAAGAAAAGGTTTTAGTGATGAAAACCAGGGATTCCTAAACAAACCAATGTCTTTGTCAGTCGGTTACCCTGACGACCAGCGGCGGCACTCTATCGAGGTCTGCCTCCCGCCAGATGTCATTACCAGTGATGACCAACACTTGAGGCGTGAGGCCCACCGCTCTGAAAAGGGCAGCTCAGCGTTTCCTGTGAGGGTGCAGTCAGTTGGAGGCGGCCACAAGAAGAAGAAGCTGAGTCCACCTTGCATATCCATCCACCCGCCCTCAGAGAGGGAACACCCTCAAATCGCCTCGCCTCCAAAACTGGCCGACTGCAGCATGATGCTGAGACGCAGGACGCCGTCTTATGACTTGACCTTGCACACACAGCCTAACATGCAAGATGCCACTGCAGATTCCCAAATACGCACACAGACACTCACGCCTGTACACGTACCCCTGCACACACACTCACCGACACACACTCCGACATACACCCCACCACACCCGTCCACACCTACACACCCACACATCCCGATCAGCCCGAACATCTTCATCCAGCCCCATGCGCCTCTTTTCCCAAACACAATGCCTTTCTCGCAGGCACACTCCCTCTACCCTGCTGCAAGGCACGCCTCCCTCTCCGGGGACTACACGGCCCTCCCCCAGTTCACCTTTGACCAACCACAGTCCAGATACATGAGCGGCCTGTCACCTGGCCTATCAGAGGCTGACTCAGCCGCCTGCTCTTCCACGTTAGACAACAGACTGGGAAGCGGCGCCGGCTTCAGTGCAAAGAATCGGAGGACCGCTCAGTGAACTCTAAGCATTGCCTTCTGGATGTGAATTAATTGGTCCAAAGTCTCTGAAGTTGTGGAGCGACCTCAACCGACCTCAGCACAGATTGTTGGGGGTGGGGTGGGGGATCGATTTTTGTGAGGATAAACACTGAAAAGACATGAATTACGCTCTTCAGAGAGACGCTGGTACGGTCCCATCCTCGGATTATCGACATTGGATCCATTCTCCTTACCCGTGAAGGGCGGCAGATCCGCTGAGGCTGTACCAGTCAAACAGTACCAACTGTACACGGTGTGTTCAGGACACAACACACCCGGACTCAAGCCTAACTCCGTAGCCAAAGTTTTTTGACACACTGTCCCCACCCACGCGAGCCAATCAGGAAGCAGCGTCTGGCTGATAACCTCTAACCTTTATGGGAGGTGGTTTGTGAAATGCGAGAGTGGGGGGGAGGGGGGGAATCGTGGGATATGCAACTTCAGGTTTTCTACAGAAGTTCTGCTTGCCCCTCCTCTGCGCCTTGATCACATTGCTCAAAGCAGAAGTGTGTGTGAGTGTGTGAGTCTGCGTTTTCCTGTGTGAGTATCGTCAAATCCGTTGTCTTGAAAGTTGGCCGTGTTATTCTTACGCCTGCACATGACCGAGGGGGGTAGCAGGGCAGAGCTGTAGTGTGCGTTTATCTGTGTTTCTGTGCAGTGTAAATAAAGGAAAATACTGTACTTGTTGAGATTTTAAAATAGCTCTATCCATATGCACATATTTTTATAGAAATCTAAAATGTTTTTTGCACACAGATTTGAATTTCAAGTTGCTTGTTTTTCCTCTGTTGTCCTCTCATGAATGTATGTTTCTTTTCATGACGGAGAAGGAGCAGCGGGGAGCAACCCTCCTCTCGACGGGTTGCCTGAGGTTGAGCGGGATTTTATTTTTCTATTTTGAAAAAGAAAAAGGCGTGAACAGGGACAGCGATGTGTTTTCTGTAGCTTTGTCTCAGATTTCTATGTGTTTGATAGCTAAATAACAGTCTGAAGAAGTGGGCTCAGTGAGGAAAGCCACACCGATATCCCAGATGAGGTTACAGATTAGGATTTGTTTTGATCAAGACTTTTGGATGAACTGTATCCTGTCACAAACGCAAATTACGGCTATCGTGTGACTTTTGTTATTCTATTGAGATAATTGTAAATGCAACACTAAACATAATATAACAATTTTGTCAATTTAAAAAATGGCTTGGCAAAAAAACAAAACAACTTTTGAACAATAAGCGGCCTCGTGAAAAGTCCCATGATCCGCCGCCACTGAGCCCTGCTTCTGAAGCTGTTGTCGAGCTGGATCAGCATTGACACCACTTGGTGTTCTGTACATCTAAAGACAACCAAACCAATTCACTTAATAAATATGTGTAGCCAGAGTGCAATAATATATACTTGTGAAAACTATAGTGACATCCACCATACATTAAACATTCTTGTGTTCGTACATACTGTAGAACTATATATGATATTTTATAAGATGATCAAGAGCGTCTCTACACTAGTGTCCACGCTACTAAAGGTACTTGCCCTGCGTGTGGCTGCAGGTGTGTGTGTAAGGAGTGTCAGGTGGTGTTAGGACCACCTCGTGGCGGGTTTGCTGCAGGAACATTATTTATAAGCCACCGTGTCAGATCAGCATGAGACATGCGGCGTATCAGTTATGTGAAATGAGCCTGACTACGGTTGGCCTCATGCAACCTCCAGACTGAGAGGCTGTACCTTTACTCTGTGTTTATTCTGTTTTGGTGCAGGTGAACCAGGAAGCATGCTTGTAAAAATACTCCTGAATCCCCTTTTTGAGGAAGCTGGCTTAGATGGCATCTGTTTTTCCTGCTGGTCGGCGTGTAACATGCACAATACCCATGTACCATGATTGAGAGCCGAAGGGATTTGACGCTGTACAATAAGCACTACAAGGTCCAATATGTCACATACCAAAATCTTGTATCTGTCTGAGCTAAACTACTAGAGTAACTCTAAAATGGTATTAAACCAGTTAAAAATAATTAAAGCATTGAATTGTATTCATGTGTAGGTATTAAAATGAATAAATTAAATGTAAGATACAAAACTGGTGTTAATTAAATCCCACCAAGGCTAGCATTGAAACGCTGCAACACCAGAGTGCAGAAATAAACCCTTGCAAACATAAGGACAGCGATAAATAGATTATTATCATACTATCATTCGCCTGGAACAGTCTTGATTATCTTATTGACTCCCAAGCAGCATAAATGCAGAGGGTGAAAATACATCTTAATATCCAGACTGAAAGCGCTTCATAGCACTCTACTTTCAGACACACAGAAGCACATCTGATGTTGGACGTTGCATCCTCTCGTCAGAACTCATTTTTATACAGAATGTGCTTGAAGACTTTTGTGCAGACTTTGTCCCTTTCATGTCCTCTTCCTGCACAGATGGTCAGCAATGGTAGGCTTAAAGTCTGAAGCCTCTTTTCTGTCTCACTCTTATTTGAATGGGTGCAGACAAACCCAATCCTACCGCATTTTGCCATATTAATCGACACGGTTTGTTAGAGTGACTGCATAATTGTTCTTACGATTTACGGATCTTTGGATCGCGGTATTTAAAATCCTATTTTTGAGGAAGCGGTTTTGATTATTGCATGTTCTGATTTAAGAAAATAATCCTTTGAGAAAGAATCATCTGGATCTTTTAGAGATTTTGATATTTGCATTTTCAGATGTTTTTCAATTATAGATTGACTACCTGATTGCACTGGACACTGATCAATTGGTAACCTGATGAAATACTGATTAAATGATCCTATTCTTTATTGTCCAGTGTAATTCTGGTTGGTGATATTCACTGTACAAGGACATTTCTCTCTATACGGTTTTATGGCGAGAAACGGAAACCCAGTTGGTTCTGTTTTCTTCAGAACTGACATTATTTAACGTGGAGGTGAAACTTTCTCACTTCATCTCCTGATACTCTAAACGTAGTAGAACTCTGATATTGGTGAACTGAACTAACTGATGTATATTTTACGTAGAATTAGCAAACGCCCTGATGCTCTGTTGCAGACAGAAAAAGAAAGTAATAAGTTTAGTGTTTCTGGTGTGATGCTGAGCTGGTCCGGCCTCGCACTGCTGAAGCCAATCACGCTCCTGACACAAGTGTCGCCATGACAACAGGCTCCAGAAAGTTCGAACTGTGATAGAACTTTGATGAATCAGAAGACTTGTGTGTTTTTCTTTTTCTTTCGTTCTTTCTGTTTTTTTTATACCCCAAACCTCCTAAGCCTTATAAGGAGGGGAGGAGGTGTGTTCTGTCTGTCAGAGGAGAGCCAACTTGTCTGCAATAATAAGCCCTTAATTATTCCTTGTAACAAAAGGAGAGGGGAGAGGGGAGGTGTCTTAAGGCTGGACACAGTCTGATTCTCTATACATTGTACTGTTGCTGATTATTGTGTGATGACCAAACGTTGTCCCGAAGGATGTTCCCTTTTCAATTAAAAAAATACAAAGATTTTTTTTTTAAATTCGTGACACGTGCTGCGTCATTTCTTACGTTGATTGTTTTGACCTGTTTGACTTCTTAGAAACTGCGACCCTCACATGGAATGACCAGAGAGCACAGACATGGGTATTTTCTTAATTTTCATTCACAAATGTTTTTCTGTTTAAATATCAAAGGCAATTGTTAGAAGTAGTTTTGTTTTACAAGACCCACTCCTGGCCCTGCGAAGAACTGGCGGCTTATCCAGGGTGGACACCACCTTCCGCCCGATTTCAGCTGGCACTGAAATCAGAGTCTTACAATGAAGATTAAGAAAATACATTAATGTCTACTGATGGCAGCGAACAATTTGACACTTCTATCATCGTCCTTCTTAAACTCCAGTAAGGATCGAAGATGTCGCTGGTTTCAACGTGAATTCATCGATGATTGCTGCTCCCATTTTAGGAATGTGAATCATGTCTAAAGAGATTCTAACGCAGCATGTCTGAGACCCGTTTCCTCTGGCAAATGTCGAAAGTTGTTGAACCAGGCCCAAAAGACAGATATCTGACGTGCTAGCTTGTCGCTGTGAAGGATCCCAGCTTTACATCTTAACTGGACTACAACAGTTTTCATGAGACCAGAAACAGAAAACAGGATCATGTCACTCCAGATCTCGACACAGGCTACTTTTCTGTTGCAGTTGTAGGTACGTATCACGACCACTAGATGGCGATATTCGAGGGGGGATTTGTTTTGAACCCTTTACAACAGGGAAAGTATGGAGAATGTAAATATGCGACAACCAACAAGAGTTAAAATTCTGCACACACAGACTCAGTGTCTTGGGAATGCAAGTTCAACATGGAACTACATCTCATTAACTTTACAGTTAAACATGGCTGATGACGAACCGTCAACATAAACATAATTGTACTATTTTATATTTGATGATGATGACTATATTTATTAGATAGAATATTAGAGTACAAGTACAGTCACACAGTAGCATGTATTACAGTACAAATAAAGTCAAACATCCTGTCTAAGAGGAGCATTTCAAAAAAGCCCTTGCGGTCTTGTTTCCGTTGAAAGTCCTTAGTACATCAGCAACATTTAACAATACAATTTTCATAATACAAATAAGAATAAAACCAATATTAAATTACTCAATTGATGCAAAATAACATTAGAAAAATAAAAATAATTTTACACCACAGATGCAAACTAACAATAAATTTCAAATAAATCACACCACAGATGCAAAATGACAATGAATGACAATAAATTACATAAATTACAATAAATTACCAAGCCACTTAATATGTGCAACGTAGGTGGACAAAAAAAAAAGGGGGGGGGGGGGGGGGGTGTTGATCCGGAGAGAGTCGCGATGACTATCTCCATTTCTGTCCCCCTAAAATGTGTATTTTTAGGGCCGTTTTGAAGGAGGCCAAAGAGGTGCATTTAAAGACTGTCATACAATTCTGAACATTTTCACACAAACTGGTTTCTAAAAGAAGATTGAAAATAGGAAACCACATCGCATATTCCAGAAATGGAACTAGAGCACCTCCACATTTTGGGTTTTTGTGCATATATTTTGCGGCACCACTTCTGAGGACTGTGAACATTTAATGCAACACTAGATGGCGGTACTCAACATCATATCCACAGCAGAAAAGAACGTGACTGCACTCTGCAGCCTTTAATGCTGGACTGCTTTGAGTGTGTGTGCGTGTGCGCGTGTTTATTCGCGCACACTTGCACATACTAGAGTGTGCATGTTTTTAAGAGCATGTGTGTTTGTTAGTGAAACAATGTAGGTTATATGTTCCTGTGAGAAGTAAAGGTCAAGATGGCAGAGTCATAGAAAAAATAAAGGGCCTTCCGTCCCTCCTCCTCTGCAGCAGCTCAGATTCCCTTTTATAACGACAATGTTTATTAAAGCCGTTGTTTAATGGATTTCCAGCCACATATTCAACTGTATTCTTTTTTTAATGCCCATTTTATTTACTGTAAAATCAGTCTTTCTGTGAAAGTCAGACAACACAACCTTTTGATGTGCCAACGGAGGGACACTCCGGGTTGGGATGCAGGTCTGCACCTCCTCAGTTGGAATTAGCTGCTCAAAGCTGCTTTTAAAGCCCGACTCTGCCAGCGACCATTAAAGGCACATCTCTCTTTTGGCTCTGTGAAGTGTGGTTTAAAAAGACAGCCTCCCCACCCATCTCCATATGTCCCTTTACTTCTCTTCTCTTCATGCAAGACACTCATCTGCAGTCAGCACAGCCAGATTCTCCATCTTTACATCCAGTTTTAGGTTTTAATTGGATATCTCCATTTAGCTGTTCATCAAAATGCCCGACTAGATCAGCCATGCTTCTCTTTAAAATATTTCTTCCGTCAGCACCTGCTTAGACTGAGTGTGAAGCAGGTTTGTCAGGTGGCGATATGATCGCTTTGTCTTTGGGGACAGGTCTTAGAATGTGCGAAAGAAACCCGACATTGAGAATAGGAGCTGGCATCTCGAATGGATAACCAGGGTATTGGTCTTTTTTTACATTGAGCAACTTTCCTGCTGAAGCGTCCTCAAGAAAGACATTGAATCCCCAGAGTTCTCGTTGGATGGTGCTGTGCAGCTGACCTCGGATAAATGTCTGGTAAGTGGAAAGAAAAGAATCAATGACATGTTGCAGTTCTCTGCGGGATACTGCAGTCAGGGGAGCATGCCAGAATGAAAAATAAATTAGTTATATGTATCCAGTGATTTGGAGCAAAAAGCTACTTTCCATTTAATTTTAACATTTTGTAAAATTATTTTTCGTTTGAAAAATGCTAATTTTTCACATTCATTGTTCAAATACTGAGAAGACACATGCGGTGAGGCAGCCGCCAGCTGAGCCTCACAATGGATTGTGCAGTCACTCAGCTAACTGTGCTGCATGTTATGTAGGTAGCGTATTGCTGTCTCTGTATGTTGCTATTTACTATCTTTAAGAACTCCATTACCATAGTTCAGCTGATGTGCATAATGTTTTTGTCTTGTTTTGTCAGCAACTGTAGATGTATAACGGGCGGCGTAGTGGTTAGCGTTGTCATCGCTATGGGGACGTGTCCGAGGTGTGTATAGGATAGGCTCCAGCAACTCCCGAGCCGAAAAGCGGAAGAAGATGGATGTATTTGTGTAACGTGCTTCTTGTGCTGAGCGATCATAAAACGGCTCCATGTTCAGATGAATGAACTTTCCTGGGAAGCAGGGAAAAAGATGACACTTTATGGCATTCCGTGATAGAACCAGTGGCACGGTAACAGTCATGGGTGGAATTATTTCTGATCTCATCGTATTATTCCACAGATACCCACTGAGGCTTATAGGTACTTAGTTTAAATGCTGAATACCTGACATCTTTCTACTGAAGGCAGGACAAAATAAGAAGATGTTTCACCTCAGTGAATCCATTGTGCGATTCCTAATGAGCAGCCCAACCTGATTATTCAGAGTCCATTGCAGGATTTCATTTCCGAAGCAGCTGATGTGAACATTCTGGAACATCAAGTTAATTAATAGGTGCTTTACTCCTGTTCGTATGATGAAGCATTTCAAGCGTCCAGGTGTTATTTAGCAACGTTTACTGCTCCACCCTCTTCCCTTCCCTCTTGGCCTCCCGTTGTAACGATGTGCTGTCCTTTTATCCAGTCTTTGCTTGCTCAGTTCAGTCTCTTGGGTCGTGTTTCCATGGGTCTATGAGAACTGCACTTGCTGCTATATGTGAGTGGATGAAAGGGAGAGGAAGCGGTGAGGAATTGTTCTGGGATGACTGTGGCTGAAAACCACAGGAAGCACTGAATTACGCACCCAATACAAAAAAATAATGATGAAATTTAAAGGAAACTAATTGATCGCCGTATGTTACCTTGTAATGGTGTGTGAGTCCTTGTGATTGGGGGCACTTGATGCTGCAGCATCTGTCTGTCTGTCTCATATTTGTGGTTGAGTTCCCAAGCATCTCTCTTTCAGTGTGTGTGTGTGTGTGTGTGTGTGTGTGTGTGTGTGTATTTCACAAGCCTGCCAGACATTCTGCCCCCCTCCAGACAGCTGTTTGGTGACCTGGTAACACCCCCCTCCTCCCTCCCTCCCTCAGCATGTCAGTCACACAAGCACAAATGCTCCCACATATGTAGCCTGGCACGTCTACCACCAGTAGCATCCCCAAGGCAAATCATTCACACGCGCAAACACGCAAACACACACACACACACACACACACAAACACTCTGTCAGTTGCCGACACGTTCGGGAGCACTCGCTTGCTCTTCAATGTCCACGTCTGTCCATTCACAGCTGGACTCAGAGCAGTTTATGCATCAGCACATAAAGCTGCTGAGTTGTTGTTGCTGCTGTTTTTTTTAATGATTATTTTAATGGCTCATGATGAAGGCTGTCCTTAATGCAGTTTACATAAGAACACCAGGGACAAAGATTCGGATTAGTCAACTTTGGTAACTCTGCTGGATGCCACTCAAATAAAACAAACACGAAGCCGGCTAGCTTGCATGTGCTGCAGAAAAAGGACAGTGATGGAGCTCGTAGGCGCTGTGATAATGAAAATGTCTCCAGGAATGCTTTATATGACCATAAACAAAATGAGTGCTGTGCATAGAACGAGTTGTGTGTGTGTGTGTGTGTGTGTGTGTGTGTGTGTGTGTCCCAATTCAGCCATTTCCATCTCTTCAAACCAGCGCAGAAAGCACAATTATTTACACATATTGAACATAAATCTGGCATGGATGACGTAGAGGAGAAACTCTTGGTGCTCTGAGCTGGTGTAAGTGGGATTTAATTTCAATTTGGGAAGAAATGCATAACATTTTAGATGCTTTCCTCAAAACAAATGAAGAAAATGCAAAAGTGGAGATACCAAGTTTATCTTTCTCTTCCCACCTCAAGAGCGATCGATGCGTTTACTAATGTTATAAAGTATTTTTGATAGATAAGTGTACCCTTATTAACTGTATTATATGCAGTTCTCTGTGTATGCCATTCACTACGGGAGAGCAAGATGGACGTTTTATTGGTTGCTTAGACGAGGGAAGGCCCAGTCATGATTATGAAAATATGTTGGCGGTTCAGGAGCAAAGAGAATGTTTCAATGTAGGAACGGACTGAATGTGAGCTCAGGGATGTTCATGTGTTCGGTCTGATGATCAGGACACATCATTTAGCAGTTACTTAGACTTAGGATTTTGAAAATCATCTATGTTAGTTTTACGACCGTGCGTGCATTCCTGGCGGACATGCTACAGGCATCAAGGGAGCTGAATTAGCCTCATTAGCATTTAGTGAAATGCATTAAGTAGAAGTTAAACATAGCTGTGGTGTCCAATAGGTTTGGTGGTTTTACTGCAAAGAGGTTACTTCTTTCCTTAATTTATTTGCAGTTGTAGGTGTTAAATATAAATCCTGCAACACTTGTACTTATCTCTGTAGTAGTGATACAACAAACATATTATTTAATCCATGTTAATACCCTTAACATCCTCCTATGTATGAGCCCGACTACTTAATATTCCGTTGTGACCTTCTTTGTAATCTCATCTGTGATCATACCACGCTGATATTCGTGAAGGGACGCGCTATGGCATGTTTGTGATTCCCGATAACGGGTAACGGTAATCTGACTAGACATCATGGTACATTCTGTGACATTTGTGTTGCTCCGTACTTACAGGTACCTGTTGGTGCACACATGTGTTCTCAGGAACACTGTGTTTTGTCTTGTGCAGTTGCTGTAATCCCTTAAATCATCCTCCTGGGTATCCGTGTTATTTGTCAGGCAGTGTGCGCTTGACTAAAATTCCCTCTTTATATAGAGGGATATACAGCCGGTCCTCACTTTTTATTTTATTTTTATTTTATTCATTTATTTAACAGGGACAGCACACATTAATAAACATTTCTGTAAATGTGCCAAAATTAGCCAAAATGCTATTTTTCATCTGTTGTCCCTGGACAGAGCTTCCAAGGCACCCCAAATATATACGCATATGAAATAAAAATACATATATAAAATAACCACACCATTAAAAACTATATCAAATAAAACATTTTCAAGTCACAGTAAAATTTATAAAGTAACTAAAATCATAAAACACATGATACACAAACAGAGAACATTTTAAAACATTGAGCAGCCAAAAAGCAGCAACAGATGACAAGTACACAACAACAAAATAAACCGCAGAGTTGCACTCAGTGGTGACACAACTGTGTGCTAATGAGCCATTCCTTAAGTTGAAATTTAAATACATTACAGGTCTCTTGATCTCTGACAGTCACTGGGATGGAATTCCACTCATGTGCAGCTTTAAAGGAAAAGGCAGATTGACCAAAGTTGCTTTTCCTTAGTGGGATAACACAGTCCCCTTTTGCAGCGCCTCTCGAGACTCGATGTGTGGCAGTTCTTACATCCACAAACTGTCCGAGCGGAGGAGATGTTAAACCATTCATAATTTTATACATTAGATAAAATAAATACAAGTTTAACAATTTGTATTTATTTAATATTGGGCAGTGATGAAAATGTGCTGGTTTCTTGTCCAGTATTTTAAGTGTTTGTACAGAGACTGTAGAAGCTTTAGAGTAGAGGGACTGGCCTGCGACCAGCCGGTGCATTCGGCTCGTCGTAACAGCGATTCATTGTCGTTAAACACACACTTTTACATTTCAAAACCCCCGTCATAACTTCGAGTCGTCGTTAAACGAGAACCGCCTGCAACTGTAACTCATCTGTGGGGTAACACTATAGAATGTCAGTTAATTTATGTATTTGACTAGAAAACGGATCGATTTTTAAGGCAAAGAAACACAATTTGGGACTCCCTGGGCGTTTTTTGGGATGTTCAGCGCTGCAGAAACTGAAAGTCACGTCTGTGCTCAAGATGTAAATGTATCCCCTTATTTATTATAATCCTATATCCGCCACTGCTCTGCACCATAATGAATCCTAGAGCAGCCCCGTGCTGCATGGCTGGACACGATATCATGGATTCCTAGTCCGCACTGACAAAAGAACAAGTGACCCCACGCACACACACACACACACACACACACACACACACTGCCCTCTTTGTGCCTCTCCAGTCGTTTGCTCAGTCAGGTGTGAATTGTGACTATATAGCCATTTGTGAAGCCCATATTACTGCATGTAACACCCCCACCCATCTCTCTTTTATACCGCCCCCCCCCCCCCTCTCGCTGACATGAGTATACACCGAGAGAGCGCACGAGAGAGAGAGAAACTACAATCAATACTAAAACTAATACTTGGCCTCAACCTGGACCGTAGACAAAAGCATGGGACCCCCCCCCTCCCCCCCAAAATGCATTAATTATACGTTTTTTAAAAAGAGGGTGCCTGCTCTCCAGATCGACACTTTTATTCATATTATATGTATCCTCTGCTGCTATAGGTTATCACACACCCTTATTGGCACTGATGTTCTCCAGCTCAGGATGGACAGACCCTGTGAAATTCCTAAAAGGCATGAATGGACAGGGGCAGCATGGTGACAGAGGGTTAGTCTTGACCAAAAAGAGGAATGGAAACGGTCAAACGTCAGAGAAAAGGAGGTTAGAATCTGCCTCCTGAGCTACTTGTGAAGGAGCATTAGCGCAGAGAGGAGAGAGGGTGCCACCGACCGACGGACCCGACTGTCCGTCTATCCAGTTGCGCCTGCCTCTGCAGCAGCGCGCAGGCACACACACACACAGGCAAAACACCAAATCGCACGCACGCGTGCAGATTCAGCAGTCGCTCTCACTCACACAGATGCACGACTAGAGAGCAACAGAGAGGAACGTTGGGAGCGCGTCCCACGCCATTCACGGTTTGCAAGCGACACCGGAGTCTCTGCTGTAGTCGATGGTGCGTCCGGCGGCTCCTCGCCCTGCCTCCTCCTCTACTCACCCGGGATAGGAATAACGGGATACCTGGAGCTCTAACCGCACTGAGGCAGCGCCGAGCCCCCCACGATGCGTGGGGCCAACAGAGATTGCAGTGGAGAGGCAGCGGCAGACGCACGCACAGTGAAGATTGGATTACAGTGACGCTTACGCGCGCGTTCAGTCCTTAAACGTGGGATTTCACAGCGTTGTTTTTTGCTGTTTTTTTTGACACAGTGGGAATAAATCGCAAGATATTCTTCTTCGTTTGGTCCCTTTCTCTTGTTGTACAGTTTGTGAGTGTGATCACCTCCGGGGTCTGCATGGTTTCTCAGAGGAGCGCGGGGACTGTTGCAATGTCATCTCACACCACTGTTTTGGAGCTCTGTGGAAGGGAGATGCTGTAAGTACTGTGTCGTGGCTGTTGTCTTTTTGTGTGTGTGTGTGTGTGTGTGTGTGTGTGTGTGTGTGCGTTTGCATTTGTTTTGCGATGAGCGTTTACCAGTTTACCATGTCAGTCCAAAACCCCCAACCCCCCTCTCGATCAGGGGGAGCAGCGCTGGTTTTACCTGCAGGCGTCCCTAATCCGAAGTGCGGCAACCACACCACGCAGAGCCCCCCCCCCCCCCCCCCAAAAATGAGCAGCTATGGTTTGAATGGTGACACGACAAGCGGGTCAATACAAACAACCCCCAATAATAAAACATAGCAATTCTCTTCTCTTAATTCTTGCGTCATAAATCAGAATTCCCTCATCATTCGGAACGCTGGCGCAGCGGGCAGCGCGGAGGCTGCCCCGAAGCGCATCTGCCCACAACATCTTCCACACGGCCAAAATCATCTTAACACGTTTCCCCATGAATTGCCACATACGCCCATATCACGGCTGTGAAGATGGAACTCAAAGCGTACCCTCCTTCGTTTGGGCACGTGCGCCCAAACGGCACCACGCAGCAGCATTTTAGCGCAGCGCAAACGCCGCGCAAAATGAAGGATGGTTGCTTTTTTTTTTTTTTTTTGCCGTTTTTGTCCTGAGGTTGGACAACACATTGCGGGGGTTGGCACAACTTCCAGCTCCTCTGCATCACATCAGGACGCACGAAAGTGATGTCGAAGAAAACTGACGCTTATTTTCAAAGTTATAGAACGAAGATTTTAAAGAACGCACAACGCAGTCCCACCCATGTGTGCTTATAATACCCTCCGCACTCCACCCACAGCCCGTGACAGAAAGTGAACACTTTTAGAAAAGGAAAAAAAAAAAAATCACGCTGCAAGAGGGGGGGGGGGGGGGGTTACATGAGGCAGTCCGACGTTTGTACCAGTAGGGGTCGTACTTGTATTACGGTGTATCCATTTAACTTAACAGAGGGTTCCAATAGATTTTACATTTCCTCTATTCCACCTCTCCCTCTCTCCCTTTCTCGGGATCCAGTCACGTTGTTCAGGACAGTTTCCTCGCCCCCACCACCACGACCATCTCTCTCTCTCTCTCTCTGTTAATGCACCAACTGCAGGCCATGGCAGGACGATCCATTTTTTTTTATTTTGGCAAAAGAAAATGATGTATAAAGCTGCTACCCCTGCAATGGACTGAGGCTTTCTCTACCATTCTGCTTTTACTATTGAAAGAGAGAGAGAGATTATACAACAATTAGTGCATTCATTACTGCTTACTATTTAACAGCAGCACACCAAAAGAGAAGGGTGGGGTGATTAATGAGATCATGTTTGTATTTGCTGGAGACATGAATAAAGTGTAATTGATTTTAATACAGAGCCTAGATGAAGATCAACTCAACGCCGACACGCACTTATTTCATAATGTAAAGGGTTAAAAATGAAATCTCCCCCCTGACACTGGGCTGTCAGCTCCTGTGAAGCAGCGCTGCTGTATTTCAGTGTCATCAGTAGTGTTCATTGTTCATGGCTGAATAAAATCTGACATCACCTCTGACTGTGGCCTCTAGAGGTGTGTTCAGAGAAAGACTCGCTGCAGGACTAACCACTAATCAACACAGAGTAGAAATAACCTGCCAGCCCTACACATACCCCCCCCACTGGTTAGAAAGATATAATCAGTGTTTATTATGTTTGGTTTCGCGTTAAACGCTAATTTCCTTTTTTTAATTTGGCAGCATGAAAGTATAAAGTGAACGTTATGCCAGTGCCGCTAAATTGAAATTTAGAAAGCGACTCAATGGTCCAATAATGGGCCGTCTGCATGCAAATGAAGCAGAAACTGACTGATGTAATTAGCAGTAAAAGAAATGGAAATAATGGAGTGCGGAGGCATGAGTGTAATCTTCCAGTGGTGCAGAAGGCATGGGTGTGTTTGGTGTCAGGTGCGCAGAGAAAGAGATATGCTTCTCCCATTATGTAAAAGACTAGTAATGGTACACACACACACACACACACACACACACACTGGGTGAAGTGGGCAGACAACATGTTAAAGCCTGAGTGGTAACATACGATTACTTCCACTGGGCTTCTCATCATCAGGGCACGTAGAGCAGATGGCTGTGGCCTTAGAGAGAGAGAGGAAGAGATTGAATGAGGGGCTGTCGGGGTGAAAATGTTTTAAGAAGAGAGCTGACAAAGGAGAAGAGGAGTCTGGAAGATGGGGAAGAGCTTTGGGGTTGTTGTTTTTTGTAACAAAAAGTGTTGCGTATGGAGAGATATTCAACATTTTAAGCTTCCAAGACAAGTTCTATAAATTTTCCTTTTCCTTCTTTATTGCAGCTTGATAGCATCTTCAGCGTTGCCCTGCTTGATCAATGACGAAGCCCTCAAATAGCACAGCTTTTGAAATCTCCGCAAGAATTCCACTAAACACGGTTTCGTTTTTTAAAGGCAGTTTTATGTGAATACTTTTTCATCCTGGCTAACTGACTGGCAAGCATTGCATCAGAATTCCTTTCCTTGTAGACTGAATGTATGTTTATGCTACGGTGATTTTGATTTTCCTTTGATGTGTCTTGGTTTCTGCATACTGGGCGCTTATCTTCATTGATATGCCAAAGGTGTATATCAATTTATGTATAGTTTTTATTTCTGCTAAATTTAAATTCATAATGCCTCACAGTCTCCTCAGTTGACAACTTTCACCAAAAAATACATTAGACACAAATTTTGAGATCAAAGCATGCAAAAACCTTAAACTATATTATTTTGGAACTTACAGACAGAATAAGATATATATATATATATATACATTTTTGCAAGCAGGACCATTCCTGACTTTCAGCAGAACATTTGCATTTATAAAATTTCTCTCTTTTGGTGTTTGGTCTTATTCCAACAACTGAATCTCACTTTGCATTGAAAATCTCAAAGTAGAGAGGGATGAAAAGATACAGAAGAACGGAAAACATTTTGGACAGATGAATGAATTAAGACACACAGCTTGATGACTTTAGAATTAGTATCAGCACAACTGGGCAGACGTGCAGCATCAGACAAGCAGTTAGATAGTGAAGACTAGAGGCTTGCAGAGGGGGGGGGGGGGGGGGGCATCCGTGACTGTTGGGTTAAATCCATGGATCTCAACATCTGTGAGCAACAGAACGCCCAAAGGGAGTTGATATAAGCCTGTGCTGCTATGAGAAAGGTAACCGTATGGTTTTGTAAGTGGACTATCTCTCATTCAGCTGTTACAGTGTGAGCGAGGTCGACGACTGCTCTCCACCAGGCCATAAGGTGCAGGGAAGGCAGGCATGACACTCTCATGGTCCTATAACCGGATCACATTAACCGGGTCACACATATTTTATTTGCCACTTGAAGAGCTCATGCAGTTTAGTAACTCAGCAGTTCTTCAACACAAACAGGCCAACTCCCACGGCAGGAAAGCAGAGTTAGTGAGGGGGAGTCAGCATCACGTGGAAGTTGATCGAACTCTGAGCTGAGATTCACGCAGCACGTCTTGGCTTAAAAGATGGGGGATTGATTAGCATGTTTGTGCTCAACTGATCAGATATCTTGATTAAATTAATGCGATGGAGGAGGTAATACTGAAAATCTATAAATGCAGACAAGGGAAGAGATGAAAGAGGGGAGGGTAAGAATGAAGATTCAGTTCAGTATAGAAAATAAACACAATCTAAAGAAACTGCAGAATGTGAACACGTATGTCCTCTGGGCTCAGTAAAACATACACTAATAGTCATCCTTGGTATCAACCATCCTGCATGGGCACTGACCCTGTAGATGAATCATAATTAAAGGAGTGTCTTTACTGTGTTTATCATTTAAGAAGCCTCTGAATTATTGATGCATATATGAAAGCTTGTTGTGCGTGCCTCGGAAATGTAGGCCTGGTGAAGCCACATGGCAATAATGGTAATGGTGGTGCAAGACAGATTTCACTGCTAGTGTGTGTGTGTGTTTCCGACATTCTGAAAAAGAAACAGCAATGCACCTGCATTCTTATTCACCAGTGTTTTCTGACTTGATATGAATTCATCCATGCACACATTCATGTCTGGTCTGTTGTGTGTGCATTTGTATGAACAATAGCCAGTCGTATGGATGTGCCTGCCAGACGTTATTTACTGTTGTGGTGCCAGTCCTTTTATGACGACGGACCACTTCAGTCTGATTTGGCTGGGGACACTCTCTCTTTTACTCGCTCGCTTTCCCCTGAACTACTTTTTTTTGTTCTACTTTATTGCGTTTATTTCTGGCTTGTTTTCCTCTCCTCTGACCAGTTTCTCTTCCTAAAAGCCCCCTCTGATGAAAACGGAGAAAGAGTTTCCGCAGTCAGAAAACACCCATTGATACTAAAAGATATTTGTGTCAACAATGAACTGTTGCTATAAATACATAGAATTAAATTAATAACCGTTATTGATTTCCCCATTATTGCATTAACCTATGGAGTTTTTAATAATGGATACTGAATATCCTGACATGATCTGAGCATGTAGAAAAATGCAAGCATTCATGCACCACTATTATTCTGTTCCCCTGGTTCAGTTTGTTTCATAACTATCAAATAACCTGCATGCATTTAACACTTTGATGGTCCAGCTAATA
Source organism: Brachionichthys hirsutus (assembly GCF_040956055.1). Classification (NCBI taxonomy): domain Eukaryota; kingdom Metazoa; phylum Chordata; class Actinopteri; order Lophiiformes; family Brachionichthyidae; genus Brachionichthys; species Brachionichthys hirsutus. The sequence goes on from NC_090912.1 coordinate 5,045,746, forward strand.
CCATGATAGTAATATGTTAAGATATTTCTTGTCAAACTGATTCCATTAATCCTCTGATAGATCAATCGGGTCGTGTGGATGATCCCAGCCTCCTGGTCGAGCTGCAGCTGCAGGGCGGTGAACGCCCGATTCTGACAATCTATTCAGTGCTTTGTGCCTTTTCTGCAGTGGAAAGACCGAGATTTAGATAATTCATCCTCAGGTCTAGGCTAACAATGTTTCTGCTCAGCTGGGCAGCGGGGACAAGCGTTTGTCTGCTTGTCTTAAAAACACGACGTGACACAGTGAGCCCACGTGAATTATTAAGCGCACAATCGAGCCTTCCCTTCATCAAGTCTCAATGTCATTACACAATCACATGCTATGATGAATCCTGGCATAAAACCATCCTTGCAGTGATTATGCGGCTGCGGTTGTCTTGGTTTCTTGGGAGAAAGAAGAAATACTCACTCGTGAGAAGTGAAAATCTCAGAAAGCCAGTTGGTCAGTGATTGGCAGCAACTGGAAAGAATATCTTAGCTAAATCTAAAACTTAGTGCACCAATTTATTTTTACATACACATTAAAACAGTGTGCACTTATACAATATTTGAAAAGGTTCCAAAAATATCCATGCAGTAGCAAATTCAAAACCTTTCCTAACCAAACATCTGGAATTTTAGGTGCGTCCACATCCCCACTGCTTTTCTATGTTCCGTAGCCCTTAGTTATTTTGTTGGAGATGAATGGGAGTGAATTTCCATTACACACTTTGCTGCACGGGTTGCTTGTGAGAAGACACTGGTTGGAAACATCTGGATGTCTTGTCAGTATTTCGTGTCTTTGGGAATTAGGTAGGCTGCCTTGGAGATATGATTTTGTTATGATCTCATATCAGTGCTGCACATCTGGTCGCCTGACATTTGACAGCTTGTTCGAATCAATCCCACGCCCACAGCCTCTGCAACGATGCAAAGTCATGCGGTCCTGTCAGTGAATCCATAAATCAAACGGTGCACATGAACGCATGGCGGGGCCAGTGAGTGTGACCTGTGCAGTGAGACGGCTGGTATATGTGGTCATTTCTATGTCATGATGATGATGATGATGTCACTATGCTCCCGATCTCTTGGTGCCGTGAAACAGCTGCCACCTTCTGAGAGTCGATTTTAATCACGGTCTCATATTCACATGTTAACAAATTAATGTATAATTGCACAATGTTAAACACACAAGCATTTATTTTGAATGAGGAAACCGTCCTCCAACCTTCTGCCTCCCCTGCTTGAGTGGCACCCCAACCTATTTATAGCCCCCCACACACTCATTTATAGCAGTCAGTTGTTTTCAGCCTTTGTGTGAATTGTCTCTTACTTCCACCTGGGAACAAAATGATTTCTGTGTGTCTTCAGGGTTGTGATGTGAATGATTTTATTTATTTATAATAAATACAGGTGAAGCTCAGCTTCAGAATTACAGGACAAACACAAATGTTATTATCTTTCTATTGGACAGTTTATAAAATCATCCATGACAATATTTACACCCGTTTTATAGCTTTCGATTTTTTTTGTCTGTATGCAAATGTCATTTACTGCCAAACCACTGATACATTGATGCTAGCAGGATGTTAACATGATGTTTAAACAGCCTTTATTCCCTGTGAGCAACCTGCAAACAGAGTGTCCAAATGTCCAATATAACGTCTGTGTCAACATGATTCGATTCTAATATGAGCATGCTAAGAATGAGGGGATGTGTGATCAGTCAGAACACACACACACACACACTTGAACGATCCTGACAGTTATGGCCACTGAGTATATATCTTTTTTGTCACCTTCTCTTTCTCTCACCCTCTGCGAAGGCCAATTTGCTCCACAAACAATTTATGTATTCTGCAAGTCACTGAGAAGAAATTAAATGAACAAGATTCAACCTGAATGTTGGGGATTAAAGAGCTGTGCATTAACAATTTATCTCACCTGTCTTTTCTTTTTCTCTTCCATTATCCTTCCACACTCCCCCCCCTCCCCCCTATCTCCTTCTCCCTCTTTGACTTCTGTTCTGTTTTCCCTCATCCTCATCCCATGCAGGGGATGAAGTGGTTTGGCAGAATGTCCCTCAGCAGCAAAAGGAGTAAGAGGAGGAGTAGAAGGAGCAGCAGCTGCAGCGGCAGTAGTAGTGTGCTGCCGTCTTTGGCCATCCTGGTAGCGGTGACCCTGATCGCAGACCCGGTGGCGACTCAGAAACAGAGAACTGGTGCCTCGGAAAAAGTGCCGGTCCTGAACATTGCCGTCATTCTGGGACGCACGCGCTATATCTCCGACCGGGACATTCGGGCGCTGTGGAGCAAGGAGGACCCCATTGATGTCAACGTGGTCACACTGCTGGTCAATGAGACCGACCCAAAAAGCATCATCACTCACATGTGCGACCTGATGTCTGGGACAAAGATCCACGGTGTGGTGTTTGGGGATGGCACCGACCAGGAGGCCATCGCCCAGATTTTGGATTTTATGTCCTCGCAGACACTCATCCCCATCCTGGGCATCCACGGCGGGTCGTCCATGATCATGGCTGATAAGGTATGGAACAGTGTATGATGGATCATCCGTGTGCATGTGCTGATTGCTGGACTACATGTAGGACGGGTGTGGAGGAGACATAAAGATAAGGGGTTGACATAAGATAATTCCATATTTACTGGTTTGGCAATGGCTCTGGCTTTGCATCTCTGCTGAACCGAGAAAGTTAAACTCACACTCACCTTCCATTTTCTAGCTATAAGCCTGTTGAGGTTTGTGAAACTCTCTCAATATCTCATCGTTCTATAAAACTGTAAGGGGGGGCCTTGAGGTTTAGCTCAAATATCAGTTTAGCTGACAGGTAAAGAAGCAGTTTGGTATCGATGGGAGACGATGTGGAAGAAGTCGAGCGAAAAGGAGAATGAGATCTGCAGAGCAATGTTGCAGGGTTTGGTGGAAGACTATATTAAAAGCATGGTGGAGAACAGGAGGGAGGGGGGAAGTAGAATGAATGACTAAATGAGGAATATATGAATAAATATAGAAGGAGTGGGTGTTGAACTGTTCGGCTAACGATGACTGTGCAGTGTTGGACTGTAAAGTCTCCATTCATGGTGCAGGATTCCTTCAGAGAAGAGGGAGCCAATCAGGAGTCCTGATTGGATCTCAGATTTCAACCCTTGCCTGCCAATCCCTTCAAATCATGGTGAGAATAAGAGAACAGCGGATGACGCTGTGGTTTCGTAGCTCACGTTGTGAATGTGAGCTACAACGATGAGATCCTTATCGAGGTTGTATCAAGCACCTGCTAACCTGATAGTTAGCCAATCTGTATTTAAATATGCTACTTTGTCATTGGGGAAGATCTCCGGAAGGACAGATTTCTTTTATTAGCAAATGACATAAAGAGAAAAAAGGCATTGTCAGAAATGCTGACAAACGTAACGCCATAATGCCTTCGAGCCATTTTTGATTTCACATTCTTCTAGCTTCATTCCCTTTGTCTTTTTGGATTTTAGTTCCCTCTTCTGAAGGAGAACATTGTTTTTCAGAGATGCTATCTTTGTCTTCAAGATCTGCCAGTCCTAAAAAATCACAACATTTTGGCTCCAGTAGTGCTGAAGGAATCGCATTGCAGACCATAAAACAATTTCTTTATCTGGTGGTCCAGAAGATTTACCGCAAAATCCAGCCCGTCACTCACGGTTTTAAAAGCCAGCAGTCCAGGGTTTGGAGAGGCACCAGAACCGCTCAGCAATGATCTTGTCTGTTTACAGTAAACATACAATTGTCTTAAAGTCACCGCAGTGATGGTTTATCGATTCTGTAATACTGCACGTGGTGCATTCATGGGGAAGTGGAGGATGACAAGAAAGGGTAGGAGGTGAGTGTTGCAGCAAAGGAGGAGGAGATGGGAAACAGAGGAATGATGGGGGTGAGGGATAAACCTGCAGTTTGACCAGAGGCAAGGCAGAGAGGACGGGAATTACACAATGCCTTGATTGGCACCTGCCACACACCACCTGTTCCGGCAGCAGGCACGCACACACACACACACACACACACACGTACACACTCACACACACAGACACAGACACCCCTGTTCCCTGTCTGCCGGTGCCATTGAACAGAAGCCATTCAGCCCCTTGACAGCAGGAGGGTTTCCTCTGCAGGAACAGATAAGGAGACATTTGTCTTGACCACCACTTTGTCTTGTCTGTGTTTTACTTCTAAAATTATCCCGCTTGCCAGACTCAAGTGATCCTCACACTGTGTCAAACTGTCCGTCGCTCCCCACAATGGAGACTTTTTTAGTTTCAAGACACATTGTTGGAGCCAATCTTATCAATATGTCAATACTTTACATTTTCTGAATATATTTATATACCGGGGTATATATATATACTGTATATATATTTTATCTAAGAGCAGTCAATATGCTCCGCTGGTTTGTTGTACTCATTCCACAGTCACACCACTTAGCAGTTACAGTTAAACCCAATTATTTTGCCTGATTGCCAGCAAAAGTCTTCTTTTTCCTTCACTTTTCCCAGATTTGTTTCCATGTTTGAGGTTTCACTGGAGATCGTAACTCGATATGCTTGTGTTTTGTTGTGCTGAAGGGAAACCTGAATAAGGTTTGAGCGGCACCGACTGTTCCTCCTATCTGTTGATGAGCATCATGGAGCAGGAGAGATGACATGACCAGATGAACTGACAATTAGGAGCAGAATCACACAGATGTAAATACACAGACTAACGAGACGACGAGAAACCGGTGGACACAGTCAGACAATCACACAGCAGGCAGGTAAAGAGCAGGCAGAGCAGGCATCAGACATGAAAGTAACGGAGCGCACACACAGAGAGGAAAACACACTAAATAACAAACGCAATCCAAAATGAATGCATACATTGAATTAATTTAACCCATATGTGAAGAATAAGCCTTTAAACCTATGCAGAAGACAATTTCAATCACTTGGTGATATTGCCTTTAATTTTCCTGAATATCTTCAAATTTCTCTTTTTTTCCCAAATGAATTTTCCCAAATCTGACTCATTTCTATATTTTATCTCGAATGTAGCTTATTATTTCATCTGTTTGTCTTAAGGTTCCATGACTTTTTCCCACACATGGAATCTGAACACACAAAACGCATTTTGGGAATGTTTTTGTTAAAATAATAAACCTCATGGGAACCAGACCCAGTTGTCCATTGTCGCGAACAACTTTGTCACACACTTCTGGTATACAAAGCTTTTTTGGAGCCTTGATCACAGTTCATTCTGTTGCAGCACAATGGCAAAGAGACACGATCTCAGGACAACGGCGCCTACTGGCCATTAGTAACAGATGGAGGTTCATATTTCTGCAGAGACCTGAGTAGATTAAATGATTAAACGCAACATTAGTTGATAATATATGTATTATTGTGGATTTATTGTCAGCTAGAGGTAATTTTTGATCTGGAATGCTAAACGAGTTCAGAATCAGCAGGGTTAATGAATCATCATCAATTTAAACTATCCATCATTAATACTATATATTAATATACTAATACAAATCATTAGTTCCCTCCCTGCAGTTATATTTTCAGTCCTATGGACTGGATGACTGGGATTGCACCACAGTCCTTCTGACGCATGTCTTTATCTCTGCATACTGAAATAAGAGTATATAATTTATTGTATGAATCAAACTCAAGGTTTCACCTTTATATTCTGTGTATATTCTGGGATTTTTCTGGTGTATCCTGTCCCTCCAGGGTTTATACAGTTTCTTCACTCCCCCCCCCCCCCCCCCCTCCTCTTCTGTAGGTTAAGGTTTATACGGTTACCCTCTGGGATGTCGTTCTGCCGCCTTGTTCCATCCAGTTTTCCTCTAATCCTCATGTGAAATTTGAGGAAAAGCTCGCCTGCAATGAATATTCCTTGTAAGACCCTCAGTGTGTTTGCCTATTCACGATTATGGCTCATACTTGTGTGTGCGTAGATGTGTGAAACCTCCTAGTGTATATATGCTTTCATGCATAATGTCGGTATTTTTCGCTGATGACTTCCAGTCCAATCCATTTCCATGTCAAACACTAGAGAGTGCAGCATCAAAGAGCTTCCCCATTTATAAAGCTACGCTGTTTAGGCCCAGGTTTCCTTTCTTCTACGCTTCTATTCTTCATCTTTAAGCCGTTGCTCAGCCCAGCTCTTCATCATTCTCTCTCGTCTTTCATTTTGCTTGTGAATTAGATAAATGTTGCAGTGTCTCCCCACGTCAGTCCCTCCTTTACATCTCTCAGGCGTCGTTGAAAGATGCAGCACTTGCCCATATTGAAAAGAAATACAAATACATTATAGATTAAGAAAATAAATGCCTCTCCCTTCTGCATTCTCAACAACTCAGCTTGGAGGTTTGGAGGTGGCGCTTTGGCAGCTCCTGTTCTTCACACTTTTTTGTCTTTGTTGTGATTTTTCTCTGCTTTCACTTGCATCGACCTTTTAAGCCGTGTGATTTCCTTTCCTAATGTAATCACATCTGGAGATGTTGATTGGCTTCATAGAATGTAATTCTCATGCTAAATGGTTATCGACTAACTGTGTGGTCGGCAATGACACCAGGATGACGTCGATCATGCATCTCCCTTGTCTTTGTTAGCTTCCATTCTAACTATTCCTATTAACACGTTCATTCAATCCCAATCGGTGGCTTCTCTTTGCTTTAGAGGATGTGTTAGAGGATGAATAGAGTCCTGGTCTACATTAATTTCAGTTGCGTATACGCAGAGTAATTATTCAGGAATGCTTCGAATGCGTTCATGTTTGTTCTTTGACACCTCCATCTAAACAAACAAATTAATTTATTCATAATAAAGACGATCCTGAACATAATGTGTTATTTTCATAGTTCTGCTGCTACTGTATCAGCCACTGTCACTTAATGCTGCCAATTAACAGAGTAAATAATGATGCATGCCCACTCATTAACGGCGCACACTGCAAGTGTGATTTTGTCATTTATTGCGAATTAGCCACACTTGTGGATAGACGGTGCCCGCACGGGGCTGTTTTTGACAAACTGGGATATAGTGATAAAATGGGAAACCCCTGGATTATGTTTATTAAATTTATGCAGTTTTAATGCAGTAAAATCTATTAGGGCAGCACGGTGGCGCAGTGGTAAGCGCTGTTGCCTCACAGCAAGGAGTTTACACGTTCTCCAAGTGTCTGCGTGAATTTTCTCCGGGTTCTCCGGCTTCCTCCCACCACCAAAAACTTGCAACTTAGGTTAATTGGTTGCGTTAAATTATCTGTAGGTGTGTGTGTGTGAATGATTCTCTGTCTGTGGCACTGCAATGAACTGGCGGCTTCTCCGGGGTGTACCCCGCCTCTCGCCCGTACACTGCTGGGATAGAATCCAGCACGACCCGTGACCCGATTACAGATAGTGGTGAGGAAAATGGATGGAAGAATAACGTTCATTAGTATTTAAAGCATTTTTACATATGGTTTGAAGAAACCACATGCACCCAATATAACTGCCTCCATTAATGTTGTAGATGCAAATGTGTGTGTGTTATTGTCATCAAATCATTCATCTCTGATGTCTCCCCTCAGGCAGTATAATTACACACGCACATAAACACAAGCACTGTGATGTTTGCTGCTTGTGTCAAACAGCAAACATGGAGTCAGGGATGGCGAGAATGGATCGAAATATCATTTTATGACATCATTTATGAGTTTGTCCCACTCCCGTGTGGGAGATGTTTGTTTTTGTTTGGCTGAAATCACAGTGTCATTTAATGAGGCCGTCTTCAGACTGATAACCCACGGGGCACACTGCACTGCCAGACGCCTCACTAATGTATTCGCTCCGGTACTGTATGCGTCTGCTGCTGCTTTATCAATATATTGCCTACAAGGGCAATCTGTATGTTCGTGTGTGTAGGCGTAGACTGTGATAATGACATCACTAGGGTGTTGTCAAACATCCGATTGCCTTGTCCTGAGAATTTGCACGTTAACACTTGGTAGCCCTCCTTGTTTAGAGGCGTTTGCGTGCATGCAGAGCCCCTGTAAATTGAAAATAGTGTGTGTGTGTGTGTGTAGCTACTGTACGTGAAAGTGTGTTATTCTTCCAATAGCTGGATGCAGCCGTCTCAGGGATGAGGAATGGCCGCTCACTTTTCATAGGGAATCGATTTGAATATGTGGTACCCGAGCAAATAGAGCTGTTAGCTCTCTTTATGAGTAAACTTTCCTTTTTCCTTTTTCTTCGCCCACTTCTTTGCGCCTCTCCCCGGTGACATCTGTTCCAAAGTGCAGAAAAGTTTGTGTTGGTGCTGCACAGCTTCTCGCTGTCTGGGACCATCTCATTTCCGTTTATTTCCTGCTCCCTCCTCCTTCTCACAGTTTTTGCAGCAGAATGCTCACAAGCCATCGTGGATCTCTCCCACTGCTGCTCTTGCAGAGTGTTGTCACCTAAGCTGCCTCAGACACACACACTCGCATTACTTATTAGTCCCCCGGGTGCTTCAACCTTCTGCTGCTAAATATTCTTCATCACTTTTGCTGAAGCTCGTCGTGATAGATAGTCTAATCGTGTTCTGTTAATGCTCAATGACGGCTTGCCTTGCAGCGATTGATCAGGCACCCTCCCAGCGTGACACTGATACTATAACACCGCTTTGTTTGGTGCTGGTCCATTATTACAGTGAGAGTGTTTCTGTGTGTATCAGCTCAGATCTTCTGTCAAACCACAGTGTCAATCTAAGGACAAATAAACAGCAGCATAGCTAACATCAGGCTGATCCTCTTGGCTGTTTGTCCACTGTGTGCGTTCCAGTTTTGGCGCACCGCGGGTGCAATCTTGGATGGGTGTTTCTATCTTCGCTCTGTATTTCTTGCTTATTAACCCAAGCATCTCCACAGTAAATTGATTTTCTGATCTTCTCCACTCCGCCATAAGCCGACAGAAATGCCCCCCAATAAATAGAGCGTAAGCTCGGCGACTGTGAGAAAGATGCACGCAGAGAATAACTTGCACCATCACAGCGTTGGAGGAAAGAACTTTTGTCATCTAAAGCTTAAGTCTGACTAATATAAAGATAACATGTGCATGCCATTGCTCGCTGTGAAAATCTTGTCACGCTTCGTCTTTGTGTCACTAGGAAATGGCATAATGTCAAAGAAAAACAGGCAGCAACAACCATTTTCTCATTCCAGGATGTTGAAATTGCTTTAATAAATGATCTCTTTTTGGTTTCAAGATAAGGCATCTCTTGGCTTCTTAATTCTTGGAATAAACTGCTAACCATTTCATTATGATTGACATCTTATTAACGAGACACATCCTTCAGGAGGACTTCTCGATCACAGTTATGGTGACGGAGGAGAGGAGACTGTATAATCACCACCTACTGTCACTCATGCTCTTGAGATACACACCAGTAAAAATCAACTAACTTTACCCTCAGGCATGTTGATCTGATAGCTTATTTATGTTTACATGAATATCTAACTCTAGATGCATTGCACTATTGATTTCAATTAGCCAACAGATGATTAGTTAAGGAGTGTAAGGAGTTAAATAAAATAAAAAATAGTTATTTAACAACATGTTAAGGAGTAGTTACATTTATTTTAAATTAAATGACATTACATTTACTTACATTTTTACTGTGTTACGGTTTACATTTGGCCTTTGGAGGGCAAACATAATGCTAATGTGACCCTTGGAGAAAATGAATTTGACACCCCTGCACTACGCCACCGATCACATACAAAAAATAGAAATCCTAGAATATAAATAAAATAGCCCAGTAAATCCAAAATATGTATAAAAATCAGCAGCAGAACAATAAAGCAAATGGCATGCCTTGATTTACAGCTCTGAATATTAGCACTGCAATAAAATAATAGAGCAAGACTGCATTAAGCTTTTAACAGGGGCATTGGATCAAGTAGGCTAATCTGTATTAATGTGCATCTGTGTGAGAGGCCATTTATTCAAGGGTCTGTTTCCACACGATGCTAAAACAGTTCCGTTTCACTTTAGTCCACATCCAAAACTCGTAATTAGCCAGTGGCACAATTAATGCATTTATATTTTGTAATATGTTTACTGGGAAACTTTATGATGTTATAGATCTATGTTTCAGTGGAAAATGTATTTTTACTCAGCTGGTTTTATCGACGTAATGAAGTCAGTTGTTTTCTTTCTTTTTTAGAATTTGTAACTTGGCCTGTGTGAGTTTTCTATCAGGTTACACAATCTAGCTGTTAGTTCCTCAGGCTTAGAGCAATCAGGGTGGCGACCGTGGGAGGTCAACTGTTCAGGGCTCAACATCGAGAGGGAAGCGGCATCTTAAATATGCAGCCAGTTATTAGCAGGCTTTAATGAGGGCAGTGCGGCTTCATTATGCTGAGCAGAACAACACATTCATTCACTGATTGTCTGTGCTCTCATTGCATATCTTTCTCTGGTGCCATGGAGTCATGTGACTGCCGGTGAAGCCCATTCTGCAGGCATTCTTCAGTAGTGATGTTGTTTTAAACTGCATTAGAATGTGTTCCCTTGAATCAGCCTTCATCTTTGGATTAAGAATTGACTGTGCAGGGAGGTCAGACAACAGTCACTTGTTATAAGTTTGATCTCATTCGTCCAGCCTTCCCATTCCTTTATCCTTATCTCGGGAAAAGAGGGTATGAAAAAGCAGAAGAGAGGGGTGCTAGATAGGGCAGGAGGTGTCGTGTTGTGATTTTTAAAAGAAACTATTTAAATAGGTCAAACTCGTGAAAAAACTGCACCGACTAGAGGGCAGCACATGCTCAAACCGGGTCTTCCCTACAAACCTTTTCACTTTTCTTTTCCCATCTGCATTCCCTCATCTGCATTCTCCATTTAATCTTGAAAGCCAATCTCTCCTCCCTTCCCTCTTTCTTCTCCCGTCGCAGTCCTGTGAAGTGTTTGAAGATTCAACTGAGAGATTTCTGCTCGTATCTCTCACAGCCACGTCGAAAGGAGTTGGCAACGATTGCACCTCTACCCCCTCCTTGCTTCATATGCGCACATGCACATAAGTGTGATTACATGCAGCACTTAACAAAGCCATGTCCCTCTTCCTCCTCCTTTAGGTTTTGGGAACAGAGTGTTTTATTCTGTTGCTTTGCTTTTCCCACCGTTTCTTTCCTTCTACTCCATGTATTTCTGATTTAAACAGCACACACACACACACTCTTGTAATGTTGTTGCCGGATTACACTGCAGTGTCTGCAGTGAAGGAGCACAATCGCATTAGAAGAGGCTTGGCTTTGGCTTCTCCTGCCTCCTCGCTGAGAGGAGCTGCTCCACTGTAGCAACACAATTCCATTAAAGTGGACCAATAAAGACTCTCCCCTAGCATTAGCGTAGCATAGCCTAGCCCAACTCTGCACCATGCTGAGGGCACTGAGCTGTGCTAAAAGACAGGGAACCAAGAGATGCAGGCAGTGAGGAGAGTGACATGAATTAAATATCCCTGCGCTGAGCCTCTTCCTTGTTTCACTTGTCGTTCTATTATGATGGAAAGCCTCGTGGAGCATGAAGCCAACTTTAATTGTCCTGAAGCAGGGGCTAGATGGGCACAGAGATGGATGGATGGATGGATGGGTGGACAAGAAAAGGGATTGATTTGTTGATTGAATACCCCCCCATGCGAAGTGAACAGGCTGCAAGCACTGTGGTGGCATTATTCACGTTTTATTGGTGCACTTGGTTTATTTGTCTCTCTCTGCCACTCTCACTCACTTTTTCAGTAATATACAAACGGCACGTTGCTCTTAAAGCCTCAGCTTGGGAAAAAAAAAAAAAAAAAAGGAATGCTGCCTCACATTTTCATAACATTAAAGACAACTTAGGAGGTCTTGTCAAGCCTGACAAGAAACTGGGAAAGGGCTGGCTTCCCACTGCCTCCTGAAAGCCACACGCATGCTTTTACCCCTCTAGACCTGAAAGTAACCTATTATTTTGCAGGATGTGTAATTTAACGTGTCGCACCAACGTTTTGCAACAATGTTTAAAGTATGAAGCATACACTGCATCTTGTGCGTGAAAATGTCGTGGACGTGGTTTCGAATAAGTCAGAGTGACAGCTACACGACTCCTGAGTATTCTGCGAGAAGCCGTCGTGCAGTAGCTTATAATGTAGGCTTCGGTGACTACGAGCATGTCCCTCTTCATCTTGGTCTTCACAGTCTAAATGCTGCAGTGGATGCCTTTTTTTTTTGGAGAGAACTATTTTTAGTTTTCAGGTCATTTGCAACTTGTCTCAGCACTCTCGGCTCCTTTAACTGCCGAGTCCTCAATATGAAGTCCTAAAAGTGTCACGTCGCATCATATAACTGATGCAGTGCAGTGAGCTCTCTCGGTTTTTGATTGTAACTTTGTGGATTTGGCTGACTTCAAAGATTTAGGGAAGACAACGGGGCCAACGAGAGATTGACTCAACAGAATTCTGCTAGGAAAAACCACTGAAAGGCAATGAGAGAGAGAAAGAGAGAGCGAGAGCTTTTAAATAAGCGTTTTTTAATAACCCTGATAATGTGGTTATTATTGAAAAGGTTTTCTCCTAGACGTTTTTTTAATGTCAGTGCTGTGCAATCTTAGTTAAGGTGATAAAGCTCTTTGGACCTAAACCCTTGACTGTTTAACTAGTCTTCTGCAGGGCTGCTCTGGAGCTATGAAGGGCTCTTTTACGCCAGAAAGTCCAGACCATGTTTCAAGTGGTATTACATTGCAATTTTCCAAACGCTCTCAAGATCATCATCTATGTGTCTGCAGCGCACTACACTTGATGCCTGAATATCCAGAATGCTGTCTAAGTCATTAGAAGAGACTCCTTACTTGTAGTTGGAGCACTTTAGATTTTTTTTTTTTTTACATTCACGTATCATTCCTACCCAAGGTTTTCGATTTCTTCATGGACCCATTTTTTAACTATTTCTGTCTGTTTTTCCCTTTTAATTTGTTTGCGGTGATGGTAACCTGCTGTAACTTCCTGTGATTGGTTCCCACCATCCAAGGAAGAACTTTCACATTGCAAATGAACTGAACCATATGGTTATCATCGCGTTGCAGTAAAAGTGTTGTCTATTTACGCACCCTTCACAAATGGTGGAATTAGCCCATCAAAATGAATCGACACACAAGAACTCCAGCTGTGCACTATGAAATCAAAACAGCGAGCTGAAGGATGCTAAGCTGCTCCTCATAGCTTCTTTACTGGTGCCTTTCACACTACATGTATCCATTTCAGTCTTCAAATATTCATTAGTGCAGCTTCCACAGTTGTCCTGACATAATTATTTATATGGTGCACGGTGCGTTCCGCACGGGAGCATGTGAACACTTGGAAGTCCACATCTGGAATGGATCTTAATATGCTATATTTTAGCATCTGTTCCTCTATGTTTGAGTTAACTGTTCTTTCCCCGCAGCTAAATGTCTCAGCGATGTCTTGTTCTCTGTCCCTCCCCTCTTATCCTCTCCCTTGCCGTCCATCTTATACAGCCTTTGTTGAAGTTAAAAATAGCTGAAGTATACCCTAGAAAGAGAAAGGGAGGGAAGACGGATGGGGTGAGGTGGGGGTGAGGGGTTGAGGCTGCAGGGAGCGTTTCAAGATCAACATTTACAAATGGGTCTGCGGCGTTAGCCTGGGCTCCTGGGAACGGCGACTGTTAGGTCAGCGAGCCCTGAGGGGAGCAGGGAAATTGAGTTTTTACCTGCTGAAACACCTGAGAGAGGAAAGAGAGCGACACAAACAGAGAACGACAAGACTGTAGAATTATAGCGAGAACAACTTCTCTGCTATTTAAAGATTCAGGATTTGCTCTCACAGGCCAGGTGCTGGCAGGGTGATTTACTCACATGCCTTACATTTTATATGGTATAGTAAAAAATAAAAAAAAGGTGTGAATATGTTCCCATTCATATTTATCTTTTATCGCTGTGTAGTTCTTTTCTGTCGGAGGTTAGTACGTAAGTAGCCGTGCCTCACATCAAATTGGGGATTCTTAGCAACCCAAACATATTTAAATAATTAAAGATTTAAAACTGAAACATGGTAAATACTTTAAAAGCTTATTATGTCCTGGTGTCTTTCTTGTTTGATTGTTTTTTTTATTTTATTTTAGGTAAATACGTAAAAATAAGTCTTGGAAACACACTTCCAAGCCACTAGTAAGGCTGGAACATCGCCCTGCTTTTGTTATCTTGTTCATAGCAATTTGACATGATGGAAACCCTCCAGTTTGGAGGGCGATGACATCATAAACCGTTTAAAGCTTAAATCAGAAGTCGATACGGCATCTCTTAAACAAGATGACGCGCTTCCTTTTAGAAAAGACTGATAGGATGATGCATGTAAGTCCTTAAAATACGCTTCTTTAGAAATTCTCCCAACAAACAAACTATTTGACCTGAAGATGAACTTCCTCCCGGCAGCACCTTTCAGGTAAACCTCCGCTTTGTGACAGTTTCGGTGAGCCGTCCTTGAGAGAAGCGAGCCTTTATTCTCGTCGCTGCAGCAAACCCACGCTTCACTTGGACGACCCTGGATTCCTGGGCTTGAATACTGAAGCATTCAATAGAGACTAAGAGATCAATTGAAATCACTAACTTTTCAACAGCTGATATAGAGGCTTGATGAGGAGTCGTGATGAAGGTTTGTTTGAATGTATTTGTGTATGAGCCTGTGTGTGTGTGTGTGTGTGTGTGTGTGTGTGTGTGTGTTTGTTTCCGACCTTGACAAGTAGCCCAATAAAACATTTGCCTCACAGGAAAGAGATATACACAAGCTCACTGAATGAGTCCAATCTACATCTTTACTGACACACAAATCGACTGACATCTCACCACACACGCACACACACGCACACACACGCACACACACAGTGCTGCAGCCGCAGACCAAATCCAGCTCAAACAAGTGTCTAAGAGTTTAATATTGTGCCGGACATAATTTAGTTGTATATTATTATTTATCTTGGTTTTAAATGTCTTTACATGTTTAAAGTTTGTGTTTCATGTAGGAAAAGAAAACGGCGCATAGAAGAGCCCATGATTTAGAAAGCAGTCATCACACAGAGGAAATTGTTCATTTACACCAAATCATTCCGAGCATGACTTGACAAAATGTAAACAGCCATTTAAACTGGAGCCCAGACCCGCCTTTAATTAGCGACTGTGCAGCTGCCGCTACCTGACACATGATCAGAATTAAGAACTCACAACAGCATGACGTGTTTTCCCTGTTGACCATTAATCTCATTAATAATACAATGACCCCCCCCCCCTTTAGTTACAATACATGATGATTAATATGATGATGGCGCTGCAGTTTCTCAAAATATTTTTTTTTTGCCAAATCAAAAGTTCTGAGGATGTGCATATTATGCTTACTATTTATAGATAATCTGAAGATGGAAACACACACACACACACACACACACACACACCACACACACCTACACACACAGTGCAGGATTACTCAGACAATCTTGTGATGGCAAAACAACTGTGGGGGGTTAGGTGATTAAGTGGCTTAATGGGATTACATTTTGCCTCCTCTCCTCTTTGCACTTGTACATTATTTTAGTTTGTGTGTGTGTGTGTGTGAGAGAGAGAGAGAGCAGTTAGAATTAGGAGTTAGCAATCAGCAATTTGCATCAGATTGATCATTTAAACATGAAACATAAAAATATGCTACTGTATTTGAGAAATGTGAAGGGAAATTGTCCCAAATAAATAAAAAAACATATTTAATTGAATGTGCTTTGGGTTAGGTTTACTTCCATCCAGCAGTGTAGTTTGAAGATTTTAGAACATGGCATCTTCTGTGGTTCTTCCGTACCCTGTGACACGATGTTAACAAATGTAGTGTGCTCCAAAAGCAACACGTATCCAAAACATTTCAAGCTATACACTAAATAAAAGCATGTAGGCAGGAGTATAGGGCAAAGGTGGGACGCGTTCCACACACTTCCTGCATCTGACGCGTTCCGCTGGTGCTGGATTATGTTCTCCCAGACTTTCATTTTTCTTGTATTATGGGACGCCTCATCAACCCGCGTCTGATATCTTACATCTGCTGTGGCAGGATCCTCTGACCAAAGCTTTTAAAGTTTGCATTGTATGGTTGTACCGCAGGGACACAGATCAATTCCACAGCGATGCTGGCAGAGGGATAATGAGGCTTTTCCATTGATTAGAATTTAATTGAGAGGCAGCGACAGGCTGAAGGAAGCAAGGCTAGAGAAGTCACTCAGCTTTGTGCAATCTCTCTCTCTCTCTCCGCTCTCTCTCTCCCCCTCCCTCCCTGTACATGGTCACAATGGAATTAGGTCTGTCATTGTTTCTCACTCTATCTGTGACTGAGCGTTGAGACTGCTGGAGATGATGTAGCTGAATGATAAGCGAGTCTCGCACCACAATCACACGCTTCCAATTTATAACTTAATTCAGCTCAGTTCAATCTCAGACACTCAAAATCAAAACTGCAGTGCCACACACACAGTTTTCTTTCTAGGATGGAGTGGTCAGCATAATATGTATTATATCTAACTGCAATAACTTGCACTGAACCTTGTTCTAAAATGATGCTATGAAAGCCTGTGAGGAGGGGGAAGAAGTGTAGGGAGAACCTGAGAGCGAAGAGGAGGAGAGACAGGTGAGGGGAGTTTGGGAGTAAAAACCTGAGTAATGAAATACAGATTACGCAGTGTCGTAGTCGGTTGGCGGTGCAATTCTCACCATTATCTGTGTTGTCTTCTCTGTGTATATGTGCATGCATTTGTGTGTGTGCTTGTGTTAGGGTGACCCTTTGAGGTCACACACCCGTAGGTAATGACTCCATTAGGAAGACAAAGAGCTGCACCTCTGGCACAAACATCATCACTGTCTCTATTTTTATCTGCTTCTTCTCCCTTTCTTCTCACCTTTGTCCATCTTGTCCTTCCTCCCCCCTTTTTCCCTGTCGTAAAGCTAAGGTCGTGCCACATAGAGACGCAGAGGGAGCCGGAGGACAAGATTAGTTAGATCAGTTAGCTTATAAATTTATCGCATACAGTTTAATCAAGCTGGTCTGCGTGTGTGCGTGCGTGTGTGTGTGTGTGTGTGTGTGTGTGTATAAATATGAGAAATCTTGCTGGCCTTGTGTTTGAGGCTGTCATTAACTTTCTGACCCTCTTCTCATTATCTTTCCCACCGCTCATCTCTTCCCTAGCTTTCAATATGCAAGAATTGGGGTGTGTGTGTGTGTGAGAGAGAGAGAGAGAGAGCGAGAGACTGGCATTCATCAAAATAAATCAACAATCTGCCTAAATCTTAAAGTGATTTACTTTTCTAGGAGGTCGCCGGCTCCTCCGTTGACCTTTTGCCCTTTGCAAATAAACTCTCCAAAGATGTTTTTTTTGTTTTTTGTTTTCAATCGTTTCCGGGTTTATTTTTGTTCGAATAACGTATCACGTGACCAAGCGTCTTGCTGTCTGATGATTCAGGGGCGAATGTTACGTCGGAGAAAATCGGAATGTTTTTTTCAAAATAAAACACCTGTCAGGGCTAATTATCGATACAACAGAAATTATATTCATTATTTATTCTTTCTGTGCAGCTCGGAAACAAATGCCTCACGGACCGGCACCAGGGCACGGCCCGGTGGTTGGGGACCCTTGCTCTATGTGGTTGTAATCATAATGTGATAATGACATTTAAAGGCCTGCTTCACTCATAGTGATTCAGGGTAAGAAAGGGTTCTTAGTTTAGTAATCAAATGGTATTTACTGAATGAATCACACAGTGACTAATGGGCCAGGCAGCAAACTGCAGGATCACGTTGATTGATGAATCCGCCTCATTAACAAATTTGCCAATTCCTTTTTTCTAACTGTACATATCAGATTGGGACAGTTTCCCCTATGATAGTTGGTGCAATAAAGATCACAACTGATTAAAGGCAGTCAATACAACGTTTAATATATTTTTATTCAGATATTTTTATTATGGAACTGCAGCTGTGGTCCGGTTCGGTTAGCAGAATGTTTAAAGAATCTGTGCCTTTGAACAGATTCAAAGAGAAGACATTTAATTTGGATGAAGCCAAACTTTCATAAAATCCTAATTTTCGAGCCCTAATGCCATTTTGCACCTTTGCACTTCTTATTGTTGTGCCTCATTATGTAGCAAATTTCCATCGAAATGAACTTACATCCTGGCGCTTTGTGCTTCTTCATCTCCGAACACTCTCTAAGAGCTAATTCGGTTTCTCAGAGATGGCTGAAATTGATCTCTATGGGTTTAATGCTCTATAGATGGGCTCGATCTTCACTCGTTATGAGAGTTCATGCTTCATTTGCATGTTGTGTAACACTATAAAAACGCGATCAATCATCACTTCTGTGCAGGGTTTGCTTTCATATTGTTGCAGTGTAATGAGCCAACAGAGCAGGAAAAAGAGGTTTAATTGCATTGTATTGGCTGGCTAGCTGAATTGTTTGCCTCATGCCATGCAGTTCTCCTTTGTTTTTGCTGAAGCTCGGCCTATTTCTGCCACATAATCAACAAAGCCAGAATGAGACTGTGGATTCAGGGCAGCACACTGAAAAGAAAAACGCAAGCTCCACCCAGCACGTCCAGTTCCACCTGTAAACAAGGAAAATCATTTTGGAAATCATTGTTCTTCTCACTTCAGCCCAAGACGATTGATGAACAGGACAGTTGTCAAGCATGTCATCTTTAAATTACGGCATTTGAGCATGCAAGTCAACAAACGCCGTATGTTGCAAACAGCTGCAAAGATAAAAAGGCCGAAGAGCTGCATGAGGAACGTGTGTTTTTTTTTCTCATGTGCTTGCAGGTACGAATAAATAAGAGTTTTATAGCATGGAAATATAAAGCAATGCAACCCCCCACTTTGATGAGAACTGGGTCACCCTCTCTCCACCACTATCATATCTCCATTTAAAAGGACTTATGGTGCTGGCTCACACTTAAAGTGTTATTTGTTCCTTAAGTTGCAAGGGAAAGAAAGAAAGAAAGAATGATGACAGGGGGATAACCTCATGTATGTCAGTCTGTTTCACGTGAGAGGTCATGCAGCAGCTAAAGTTAGTAAGCTGCAGCCTCGTCTGAATGTGTGTGTGTGTGTGTGTGTGTGTGGGTGTGCGTGTGTGTGTGGGTGTGCCACATAGCCCTGCATGCCATCTTAGACTATTCTGCTGACTGATAGTTCTTAACACAATTACTTGAAAGAAGTGCAAAGTGTGCGTGTGTGTGTGTGTGTCAGTGAGCATGTGAGTGGGTGAATGAAAGGGGTCCCTAATCTTTCTCACTCTTCTCCACAATGTGTGTGTGTGTGTGTGTGCTTGCATTTGAACAGTATGTGTGTTGGGATTTAGGCTACTGCTCTCTCTGACTAAGCCTGTGTGAGGGTGTGTGTGTGTGACCTCATGCAGCGTCTCCCCTGGTTACCGGGCGTCCTGTTTCGTCACTGGGAGAGAGGAACAGATGAATCTAGTTTATCGGGTTGACAGGAGACATAACAGGATCCTAAAGAGGTAGCGCAGGCAGCGGGATGTAGCCACAACAGCGGGAGCGAGATAAGGACAGGAATCACGCTCTTCTTTCTGGAGGGAGATTTAAGTCGCCTGCTGCGTAGCGAGCAGCTACATTTATCAGCTAGTCCCACATTATACGAATAAGGTGTATTTTTTAACTTGAAGATGTTTGTTTAATCAAACTGTTTTTTGCTGCCTGAATGTATTAACTTATATCATGTTGTAAAAAGAAAAGAAAAACACTTACTTAAATATTTAATTCCTTTCATTTTATGCTGAGTCAACAATATTACCGAGGTAGCGGGTAATGGCAAAACACAACTTATGCAATAATACATGTTTAAAGGACACATTATTATTATATATAAAATATATTTTTAATTATCTTCAACAAATTTACACAATCCAATTTTATTTATCAGAGGTGGGGCAAAGTTGTTTTTTCTGATTTCTTTTATGTCCTCTTCATAAAAGTACAACATTTAAACTCAGATAACAGAAAATAAATGAACAATTAGATTTTTAAAACAATACATACATCAAAGTAATTAAATGAATAATAATTTTTAAAAAAAGTCTTCAAAAAACAAACAACATGTCTTGCCTGTCTCCGTGCAGCTAAACCATTAAGTGGCAGTGACATACTGTATGATGGTGAACATTACTGACGTATGACGCCAGAAGTGGACCCAGGACTCTGCTGTATAAAAAGGGCATTGAGATTCAGTTTTCAACACATGCTTGGATTCCTAACTGTGTGACAAATCTTTGATCCCTATATTAAAAAAAAGCCAAATAAAAGGGGTAAAATAAAAAGAGACAGAGTGAATGGACGTAATCTTTAGTTTACTGTATGGAGCATGAGTAAGCAGGTCCTTAGACATTCATGCTGTTATTTAGACAGCAGGTCAGTGCCAGCCTGTGGACTGACCTCCACACACATACACACACACACACACATTAAGGCATACACATGCATAATGTACACAAAATGACTGTAGCAGAGTGAAGAGTTTAATCATACACATAAGAAAATGAGAGCAAGGAAATGACTCACACACACACGCGTGCACAAGTACAGTGTGTTTGTTTGAGTCATCACAGTGACACATCGAGTCTCTTGTAGGCAATGAAATTTCCACATCTATACATGGGTGGAGAGCAAATGTAGGTTAAATGATGTCATCACATACACACCTACACACACACATAAAAAAAACATGCAAACCCACCTTCAGGTTATTTCAAATGTGTTTTTGATTAATACTCTGTGACATCACACTCCAACATTCCATCTTAAAATGATTTCATTTTTGTTGAGTTGTTTTTCCTCTGCACAGGAGCTACCCAAACCACTTTAGCACACAGGCACACACACATACACCACTGGCTTTTGTGTGTAGACACACACACACATGCGTATGTAATTCATGGCGCCAGCACGGTATGATGTCAGAACAGTAGATCGCAGTGCCGCGCCCTAACGAACAGTATAGGAGAGACTAAAATATATATGATTGTTTGGTGGATGGTTTCTATTTTCCGTGCTGTGTTTGCCTCCTTAGTTCTGAGATGATAATTCAGATTAACAGGACTACATGGGATGATTGCCACATCTCCATTCTCTGCCATATAAAAACGATTGCAGAGATTACAAGGAGGAATGGAGAGGTCCTTTTTTCGGAGCTGGGCTGCAGCATCTGTGACAGAGAAACAGAGGTGACAAATGACAGAGCTGGTGCGTTTGATGGATTCCCTTTGACTTACAGCTCAAAGGTCTCGGCTTTTCACAAACGTGTTCAAGACCTAGCGATGTGAGACTGGCCTGGGTTTACATGCAGTGGATGAATCCAGGAGTCCGTTCTAAGGATCCTCCTCTTGTTCTTAACCTGTTTGATGTATCACACTTGGCAGAGAAAGTGGATTCTGTGGACCATTTGTGAACGGAGCGACTGGTAGACATTAGTTTTCCACAGCACTGAATCACTGGTAATGAATCACAGATTTGTTTTCCAGACTTGTGTGCCGCCGTTTTGAAACAAATTCCCATTAAGAATATTAGCCAGTCAAAACATGAAGTTTGAGTAAATTCAATGATTATTACCGCTGCCAGTGAGATTCGATTTTCACAGTTTTTTGTTTGGTTTTGTGTTTTAAGCAGAAAAACAGCTTGACATATTATTGTTAAACTCGGTACAGGGGTTGGGCGTGAAGCAGGAATAATCTACATTTATTTTACAAAGTGAATCCGGTTCAAGATTAATGTCGGATCTAGAATTTTTTTGTCTTGTTTTTTGCTTCGTGAGGTTTTTCCATTTCATTCTTTTTCATTTGAACTATTTTGTATATATAAAAAAAAAAAACTGCAGGAATTTAACAGAAGGGTTGTCCGTGTAAATGAACCCATTTAAATTTGTAAATCCAGACACATTTCTTTCCACTGAATTCTTTTTTTTTTACATTGTAATTTCTTAATTTACACATTAATCTCTTGACAATTTTTGTGGAATTGGCCGGAAAGGTGGGAAAGAAAAAAGAGAAAAAATGAGAGGATTCTGCTGATGGACAGGAGCCATTCTTCTGTTTCTACGATATCAGCGTGAGAAGCCTGACGGCAGCCATTTCTTCGGTCTCGTACTCAAATCTATTATTTGAAGCAGCTTCAAGACTGCGGAGCTCTCCATGGTCCTGATCCCGTGGGCGATAGCTAGCAACGGGAGCTGTCCACACTGCTAGCTAAAACCCACGGGATCAGGACCATGGAGAGCTCTGCAGTCTTGAAGCTGCTTTCGCTAGCAGTGTGGACAGCTCCCGTTGCACTCAGCCAAGCAGAGGCACTGTCCAACCTTCTGACGTTGTTATTCACTGTCAGGTGGACATTTCATTGATTTCAGTTCCACTTGCAACTTGCTCAATGTTGCAACTTTGCAAAAGCCACTTTGGATCATTATCGATGAATGAATTACCTTTTGCTTAACTATAATTTCCCAAACCAGCTGTGTTTCTTCAAATCAACGGCATTTTGAAGCTGCTTATGCGAATCCTGGTCAAGGTTTATGCTGGAGCCTGATACACCCTGGATAAGTCACCATTTCATCGCAGGGCCACACAAAAGGAGAGACACCCACTCACACTCGTACCTACAACCGACTGACAGAAGTTGCTTGTCTATGGAGGTGGGAGGAAGCCGGAAAACCCAGAGAGAGCCCATGCAGATATGGGAAGAACATAAAAAACGCCGCACAGATTGGAACAGAACCTGGTACCTTCTTGCTCTGAGGCAACAACGCCATCCACTGCACCAGCGTGCTACCCAAGGAAGATTATCCGACTTTTAAATTTCATTTTAATCTGAAGCAGGATGGATGTTTCTGTGTAGGTGCATTCACACCTGCGTCCCCTTGTGCCAGAGGTTAATTGCCTTAAAGATGCTATCA
This sequence comes from Brachionichthys hirsutus, assembly GCF_040956055.1. Classification (NCBI taxonomy): domain Eukaryota; kingdom Metazoa; phylum Chordata; class Actinopteri; order Lophiiformes; family Brachionichthyidae; genus Brachionichthys; species Brachionichthys hirsutus. The sequence continues at coordinate 5,068,778 of NC_090912.1, forward strand.
AAGCTGCATACCTCTACTGAGCCCTTCTAACCTAATAATCGACAGAGAGGACACACACACACACACTACCCTCTGTTACGTACACACAAGAACATTGCAGGCCCAATTAGATCAATGAGGAGATGAGATTAATTTATTCACCAGAGCGTCCAAGCTAAAGGTCCAGGTGTCATCCTATCTATTGGCATGTTGTGGATTTTAAGTGTATTGGAGTCAGCACTCTCTTGTTTTAACACACATAATGCTAAATCACCAGCTCTCAGAAAGCCCACTAAGCCCTCTAACCCTGAAGAGACAGAGGGAAGGAGAGGAAGGAAGGAAGAAACTGGTATGGCATTCACACACACACACACACACACAAACACTTGAGTGTGTGAGGAGAGGACTTGAGGAATCTGAAGGGGGGATATTAAGGAAGAACACAGCAGAGGATAAAATGCTTGATATTTGGACAAGTGTTAGCTGGGGACCTGAGAGAGACGGGGAGGGAAAGTACTTACTCTCCTCACTAATCCCTCTTTTTTCCCCTCCATTTCCATCACGTCTTTATCTTCCTTTTCATTCCTCCTCCAAATTAGAGCACGGGGTGCACGTCACATTGCAGGGGCCTAATAGCTAATCATATCAGGCTGATGGCCGAAGGCCGTCTCGGGATCCGACACAAGCCTTGAAGTCACGGGAATCCAAAGAGGAAAGGCGTTCATGAAACATACGGTATACGGTTTTCTGTTTAGCTATTTTCAATCTCTATTTCTCACAAGCTGTGTAACTTCATAGTTACAATGGAACGGATAAGCCAAATGTTTGAAGATGATGTTTAGTAATATGGTTTCAACAATATGACTTTTATTTTAAGGCACTTTCTGGGAGGGGGGGGGGGGGGGGGTTGCTTTGCCAATCGCTGCACTTATGTCTGATTTGGCATCAGCACTCATCACAGCGAAGCGATAGCTGAGCCAAACAGACCATTGGTGTGCTAATTATGTGTATGACCCATCCTCTGAATTCAAGTACGCTTGTGTTAGCCTGTGGGTAGCCTTGTGCTAGCTAATAGGCCTGTGCTCATTTGCTTGTTGGTTGTTGGTTTTTTTGTGCCGAGCCGAGGGGCGCTTTCCGGATGGTGGGTGTGAAATGAGTGTTTTTCCATGTGATCTTTAAGCATCTGGTCGCTGGCTTGTGTTCATGGGTTGGGTTTATGTGTTTGCGATAGCGGTGCTGCTGGTGTTGGTAACAATGGATTCAGTGAGAAAAACACTGCATCAGTAGGGGTGTAAATGGCAGCACCAGTAAGATGAATGCATCTGCATGCTTGTTAAACCTAAGGAATAATAATGTGAACGCTCTCATCACTTTGGACCCACAGGAGGTGAGAAAGGGACAATGTAAAAATGAATAATGATGCCGACGATATGGAATATACTTTCTGTATAATTGTAGTACTGTAGTACGCTTGTGCTAAGATGTTTTTCTCATTCACACAAAGAGACAAAATAAACGAGAAATCTGGTGTTCCGACTTCGTGATTGGCTTGCTCTCGCTGATCACGCTTGCTTACAGCAGTTCTTGCTGTTGGGTTGCGTAATCTGTCGAACCGACAATCCCCACAATGGCATTTACACGAGTCCTGAATGAAATGCTGGGCTGTGGCGTTCCTTGTAAATGTCTCACGAGAAGCAATCTGACAGAACTGCAGTGCACTGAATGTGACTCTGGGCAAAGCAGTAAAGTGTGAAATCATGACCTGAGCCGAATGGTTGGCATTTCAGATTTTAAGATGGGAAAGCACCTCAAAAACATTGGGTCAAAATGTACAAGCAAGGCTTTAGTGATTCATCGAGCAAAGGGTAAACCGCAGTCCGCCGTCCCACGTCACCCTTTGTCATTCATCATGTTTACAAGGATTGACATGTCTCCCCTCGTCGCCATCAAAGAAATATACTCTCAGCCTCCATATCCCCCTTTTCTCTCTCCTCTACATCCTGCTAATCATTTCATATTTACCAAATGTATATTGTTTTAATGTTAAATTCAGTGCTAATGTTTCTGGAGCACTTCCCTAATTATAAGCTCAATTGACCTTCAGTGTCCCCCCCAATGACATGAATGTAATCAGTCCTCGGTTTGTGGTGCAAAATGAGACCAATAGATGGAGAACTGCTCTACGTGATGCGATATGGATTTATATCTTGTATGGAGGACAGCGACGATCATGTGCCCAATGTGCATGGCTGACAGTACATTTTGAGGCAGGCAGGCTGTTTTTGTTTTCGTGGGAGATGTCAGGATTTGTCGTATTCTATTTCCCATGTAGCTTCAACCAGTTGAAGTCAGTGTAGGAATCTGCCTCTGTGCATCACAATGCGTGTAGGATGGAAATAATGTGTCCTGCACTTAGATCACATCAACTCCGATTCACTGTTACTTTTCATGTTTGGTGTATGAAGATACCAAGAACACTTTAGAACCTTTTGGTGATGATCCAGATCACCATGTGGATGGTGTAAACCCAATTAGGAGGTCTGCGCTCTCTGAGTGCTTTTCTAGTTTAAAATATGATCTCAGGTTTTTTTTAGTGTGCATGTCCTGTGCCTTTACCACCTCGTGTTGTTGAATTGTTTAGTGCAATACTGCGCTGGCCTTCTCCAACGTGCACTGTGCCTTGCTACTCTGCTCTGGCATGATGTGTACAGCGTGTGGCTGCGAGTCTATAATTTATAGACATTCACACTGTTCCTTTTGAAATCTATCCATAATTGATTCTGCTAGTCCCACTGTAGGGATGGTTAGGGGGCTATATATCACTATGGCGCACTACTGTGTGCGTGTGTAGGTGTGTGTGTGTATGTGTGTGCACTAGAGAGCATCTGGATGTGTATGTTCATGTGAAAAAGAGACTTAAAAGAGGTTGTCGAACGCCTTATAATGAGAGGAAGGAGCATGGCGCAGTGCAGTATACAGTGCAGTCTCTCCCTCTCTCTTTCAAATAGCTCTCTCTCTCTCTCTGGGTTTCTCAGGGAAACAAAAGCGCTTTACTCACCTCGCCCCTTGCACATATGCTCCCCTCCCTCATCCTCTATTGCTCTGGCTGCATTTGTTTCATTTTCATTTTCTCTCCCCCCACCAAGTTGTCTTGCTCTATAGTGGAAATGGGTCCTCAGTCAGTGGCTTTGGAGTCATCAAACTGCGTTGAAGGGCATCATCAATAGGTTCATTTGATTTATGAGGCGTTAAGAGGGACAGTGAAGGTTAGACGTTTTGGAGACAAGGTCAGAGAGCCCAGACTTCGATGGTTTGGACATGTCCAGAGGAGAGACAGGGACTAAATAGGTAGAAGGATGCTGAGGATGGAACTGCCAGGGAACAGGGCTAAAGGTCGGCCCAGGAGAAGATACATGGACGTAGTGAGAGAGGACATGAGAGTAGCCGGTGTTGGGGAGGACAATGCAAAGGACAGGGTGAAGTGGAGAAGGTTGATTTTGAGACAAGCTGAAAGTACAGTAGTAATTTAAAAAAATATCAAATGTACCACTTATAGCGATGACTGTATCACATTTATTTCATGCTTGCCATCTTATTCAAGTGAGGGTGAATAAGAATGCAGTTTCTGGGAGTTCCCAGCAAAGAGGATCATTCTTTGAATTCCATTCATAAGTAACACAACAGTGCATGTCTAATTTGGTAATAGTTTTAATGCAGCCTGTAATTCTGAAAATAAAAAATGCTGTCAGATGAGACACCCTGATGAAAAAAAAGAGGTGCAGCTACTCTAGAAATTACTTAAAATATTCAACAGCGCATTGCAAGTAAAACTTGATCCCAATTTCCATCTAACTAATCACACTCTGTTTTTCCTTAGTTTACGGTAGCCCTAAAAAAGTCAACTAAAAGGCAATGTGACTCTGTGCATAATTCAGAGGCTAAATGAATGAGATTAAAACACAGAGGGAGGATTTTTTAAATGTAAAATGACTGAGTGCAATTTCAAATGCTGTTCTATTTTTTTTTCCTGAAAACGCTGAATTTACCAATCACATGATTTGACAGAACACGTGCAGAAATGATTTTGGTGCAATGCAGAAAAGAAAATAGCAGGAAAGATAAATCTATGCCATAGCCACAGTTCAGTGAAGGCCTGGGTTCCGTTACGGGGCTGTGATGACAGCCTCATTTTGACATCACCGCCCAATAACACTGATTTACGTGTTTAATGCTGGCCGGGTTGAATCTGTAATGTTAGGGTTAGGGTTAGAGGCGTGCTCGGGCGTGGATCAGCGGGGGTGCATGGATAGAGATAGGCTGGGCTGATGGACCGGCGAGCTAACGGCTCCATCTGCTCCACTCACACACGCCATTAAAAGCACAGCTGGAGACACACCTCAGCTTGTCTGTTTGTCTCTGGCCTCTCTTGATGTTTTCTTTCCATTACAAAGTAAAAGTGATTCACTGGCACACAAGCGCACCCATCACTCCGCAGCAAACCAGCAACACTGAAGGCAAAAGCTCTGCAACAACACCAGATTACCTGTTATGCATGTCTTGGTTTTAACTGTAAATGTCTCTCCTGTAAAACACTGGAAAAGCTCGATACATATTTTTTGGCTTCATTTATCTCTTGCTCTGTGTCTATTTCCTTTTTTTCCATTTCTGTTCCGTGCTCCTCCTCTTTGTCAGTATGTTTGTGGCTCTGTTTACCTTCTATTTTTTGCCCCTTTCTTTTTATATCTGGCTCCTTTTCTATTTGGCCTAATTTCTCAGTATTCCCTCTATGATTTAGCATCCAGACACACACACACACACGCTCACAGCTAATGCAGAGTATCCATTTTGTCCTAGCTGCTGCTAAATCTGCTGGTGCAGCATGTCTTAAAACAGAAAGGAAAATTATTCTCAATGGTGTTGCTTGAAAGGCATTATTAGTTTCACGTGGGGTTTTGCAACATTATTTTAAGCTCATCCGCCACATGTTCTGCATTTCTGCGCCAGTGGAAGACGGGTGCCAGCCTTTTGAAGACGATAAGGGTGAAGCAATTTGGAATTCCGGTGAGGGAATGAAGGAACTACATGTCAATCGACCTCATTTTACAACTCGTTCCGCGCGATGATTGCGTAACAGTTCAGTCCGACGTCTCGCTATTGAAGCAGCAGATGTATGCGGAGCCCTCTTAATCAGTGCCTTCAGGTGGATGCTGAGGCGGGGGTGGGACTGACAGTGGGAGGGATGGGAAATTGTTGCAGCTTAAATAGACTGCCAAAGTGGGAGGGTGTGTTAGGTAAGGGTTTCGAAAGAGAGAGATGCAGCACAACGGCTCTTGCCGACTTCCTGAACAAGCTAGCGAGCATCATTTTAGCATGTCGGTGACATGGAAGTCCAGAGTGGCACCAAAAGCAAAACGTGTGGTTTTCCTACCACTTGAAGCCTGAAGTCTGTGGAAGCTAGTTGAACTGAATATATCGGTCTCACCCTGAGTTATAACGGAACAAGGAAGTGATCCATCCATCCGTGCACGGGGAGAACATACTCTGCACAGATAGGATTCTAACCCGGTACCTTCTTGCTGTGAGGCGACAGCGCTAACCACTACGCCGCCGTGTCACTGCTCAACTTAGGAGGAACTCTTAAATTCATCTCTTCGTATAAACATGATGCAACTATTGATTACAAAAAATATTGACGTAGTTGAACCCCGACGATCTAAGCTATGTTTCATTTTTCCGACCTCCTCCCATCCTCAAATATTTCTCCCACTGTTGCCACACACACACACACACTGCTCTTGGCAGACACATGCCCTGCTGTTTTTCTGCTGACTCTGTCTTTATTGTAATATCTCTGGTGTTGAATAATTCACTGGCGTCTCTGCTATCCAAACGAACACATTTCCATTCACTGGCACACGTTACATGTTTCACAAACAGTCTTGCTATCTGAAACCAAAATGCACAGAACACTGCGCACATGCCCACACATTGGGGCACATGAGCCTTAATGCACATGCATGAGCACACGCCAGTGGAGCTGCACTCCTTACCATTTGCAAACTGGGACAATGGGGAATTTTCATGTCCCCGTGTTAAACATGACAGTTTAACTGCCTTTCTCTCTCTCTCTCTCTCTCTCTCTCCTCTACCACCTTCTGCCTCCCTCATTTATCTCTATTCTGAGTTAATTACTCCACAGAGGTATTTCTCTGCGTATAGCGCTGTGTGTTTTGTGCGTATCTCTGTGAGCGTATCATGCAAGTCTGAAACACAATTTGCACATTATTGTGGTTGCTTTGGATTTCTTGATTTATCGGCTGTTCTATTTGCACGACAATGTTTGAAGGTGCTTTTGGTTAGAATCTAGAATTTGACCTTTTTCCCGCACAAACTTGAAATCGGCTTCATGTTAGTTAGTTGAGTGAGAAAGGAAGCGAGAAAATACCAATGGGACACCCTGTGTTTTCATCTGGAACTGCAGCCACTCTTCCACCAAGTTTCACTGCAATCCATCAGAGAGTTTAAATTAATCGCAAAAAGCGCGGAAAGATTCCCGACTCCACTCCTCCTCATCTGGATCCAATCCAAAATGCCATCTTTCAACATTTGTGAATGACTCTCAGGAAGAAATTATATGCAATTTACCTGTTGGATACTACATTAGGGAGCCAATATCTAATGCCTACTGGGTTTTGTAGCTCAGAGCCATCCATTGTATCTGTCAGTGGCTGCCTGTCAATCCCATCTCCTCTCCTCCTGTCATTCCTGAGTCTCTCTCTCTCTCTCTTACTTACTTACTCCCTCCCGCCGTGTCTGTCGTTAAAGGCTCGGCGAGACTCTGAACATGTTCCAAATGAAATTGCCGAAGCAGCAGCATCAGATATCTATCAAGGCTCGCCAGCGTCGCAACAGTAAAGAGAGAGCTTCTTATTAAATCACATTAGCTCCATCGATTTCTGCATTGGCTCGCTTGGCTTTTTGTCTCTTTCGCCAAATGAGCTTTTAACTCCTGGCTGGCCACAGCATTACTCAATGCATTACCGTAGAGATGGACTACAGTGGCACCGTACTGTGAAGAAGAGACAGCATAGCAGGACAGGCTTACCGCAGTGTGCTAGAATGTGTTTACCGACATCCTTTTAATTATCCTTCTCTTACTTTGACGTGTGGGCGGGAGCGACTGGAGATATTTTTATTGTACCAGTTGATGGCCAGAGCCTCTTGAGTTACACACACACACATAGAGGCCACAGGGCTTACAGCTTGTCACTCACTTTTGAGTGGATTAAAATGGTGGGATGTTGATGTTTGGGTGAAATTAGATTATTTAAAGATTCATTGCATTTCGTGGTTGGGGTTTGTCTTCATCCGATTTTGGCTCTGGCCACCAATCGTCTCCTGTGTGTGTGTGTGTCGTGTTCTCTAAACGCACCCGTGTGACGGTAACCCTGTTACGGCAGGGCCGGCGGGACGGTTTGAGTAACAGTCGGGAGAATGACAGATGTTCCCGTCTTGTTGTATTGTCAGGCGCATCACTGAACAACCCGACCGCGCCATTCCCAATCACATGGAAATCGACTAGGGTGTAATCGATAGGTGTTCTTCATCGACGGAGCAGCCATGCCCGTTGTCGCCGGCTGACCCCGGGGGCCGATAGGAATGAAACCAAACGATGCTGGTATGATGAGGAGAAAGTATGTCCCTTAATACCTGAAGTGATTTCAGCAAAGATATATTAACTTTGTTGGGATTTGCTTCCATTATTAGTAGCAGATGAACCTGAAGACCTTCTCTTAGAAATCTGGGACATTTGATCAAATTTCTGTGTAAAGGTGGAATTTTGGTTGATGTTGACAACCTGATACGGATCAGGAAATGGATTGTGAATCACTTTCCCACATTCATTTTTCCTAATATTTTAAGGCATGCTTAAAGTGCAATTAATGTACGACTGGACCGTAACGCATCACATCTGATGTATTACAGGTAAGTTTATGAGGCGGTTGGTTGTAAATGTTCTTCAAGCTTCCTGTATAGATTAATGCATTTTCATGCAAGTTGAATTTCATATACGTGAGTAAAGTTTTTTAATTGGAAGCATCTTTTTTTTAATTGGTGATGATAAACTGATAAACTCTCAAAGTGGTTTATATCCGGTTTTGGTTTTCTTCAGCTACCAGTAGCTGCTTCAAGCCCAATAAATAAGAAAACGGATAAAGATGCATATTATGATTCAGATTATATCGATTTAAACATAACATTATTGGCTATTCCTCACATGTCCTTCTGTGTGTGTACTGCATCTATGCATTTGCACATGGAGGTGAGACGTTCATGCCAGTGAATGCATAAGTAGGCTGCTGCTCATGTGCATGAGTAAGTCCAGGCTCTGTGTGTGTGTGTAGATAAGAGGTACACATATCTAATCTGAAGCCTGAGCTGTGTATCATTAGACACATGCATCATCACATGCGTAATATTCCCCTAACATTTCAAACAATCGGCACACACCCCGGCCGTCACTTCACAGCTCCATATGTTGCTTTGCATCCTTTCCCTGTTTCCTGCTGCTCCTCCTTCCAGCTACCTGCCATCATCTCACCTTCATCATTTGATCATCCTCTATTTCACACTACATTTTCTTCTCCTCTCTTCTTTCTCTATCAATCAGTCGCCGACAGCATTTATTGCCCCCCTTGCTCATCCGATCCCCCCCAGTCCTCTCCTTACCTTATTTTGCCTGACCCACCATCTGCCTTTCCCTCTTGGGGGCTGGATGATGGGGAAGGGGGGGGGGGGGGGGTGGCCAATGAAAGTACTAAAAACCAAGGTGAGAGGCAGCTGAGAATGAGGCAGAAGGGAAGGGATGAGGAGAAAAATGTAGGTCTCAGTGTATGTCTACATTAATTATGCTCTCGTTATACAACTTACCAGGGGAGTGAACCAGAACAGTTCACAGTTCTTCAGTTTTATCCTTGCAAAAAGATCTGATGTTAATCACACCTGTATCCAGATATTGATTCCTATTTATTGAAACACACACAGAACAAAATGCATGACATGCTCAGAAGAATGCGATCAAATATCTTTGTAAGAAATTCCCCAAAATGAGGTCTAATGCATTAAGTTCTATCTGATTTCCAGTCAGGCGGATTGTTAATTTGGCCTCCAGTGTCTGGTTTTGAAGAATAGAAATAGAATTAGGATGAAAAATGTTATTTTTGTTCCTACAGACAAAAAAAAAAGGGGGGGGGGGGGATATAGAAAATTCCTAACATGATTGAGTGAAAACGCTGAACCGCTGATCTTCTTTCTTAATCTCTCAGTTGTAACAGCATTTTGATGAAGCACGTCGGGGTAACAAATGGCTGTGACGACTCGAAATTCTTAAAGGCTTGTATCGCAGTCATCCCACATGCGCTCCTGTCATCGTGCTGACGATGCTTACTGTGTTTTTGAGACGGGTGATCAAGCTCGTGCAACACATCACAACAACTTCCTGTCAGAAAGTAGGGAGAGAGCCCCCTCGGCAAATCTGCAACTGCGTCTATTTACGAGTACAGTCAGAAATGTTTGCGTGAGTGTGTGTGAGGAGAGGTTATTTTTTTCTTTTTTTTCCCCATCTCCTCCGTTGGGTGGTGCCATATTGCAGCCAGCTTTAGACATTTGCCTCCTGTTCCATACCCACCGTTTGAGGGAGGCGAGAACTCCCCCATCTCATCCACGGTTCTCCCTCTGAGTGGCTGAAAGTTTCTAAAGTCAAAGACTGGATGGATCTGTGTGTGGTCAGGCTGAGTGCGTGCTCCGCATCGGAACCTTGCTAAAGCTCAGGTGTTTCACTGCGTGCGTGTCTCGTAATGCACGCATGCATATAGTCTCTCTGATGCTTTACATACAGCTGAATTTTCAGGTGTCAAATAATTACAGGCACGCAAAAAGATGTGCTTGCATGAATAAGTCAGAGAATGAGTGCGGCAGATTATGTGCATGTGTATGTAGCTATTAATGAAGTCTAAATTGAGGCAGAAATGCCTACAGTTCTAAAGAGTGGTAACATAACTAACTAGGTCATCTTTCTCTTAACACGCATGCGCGCACACACACACACACACACACACACAGTCTATGTTTAATACTGGGATGAAGTAGATTGAGACTCTCTCAGTCATCTCTTTATACATGGCTCTCTGGGCACTCCCAGCTAAAATGAAGTCTCTACATCTCCTCCAAGCCCATCATTATTGAAAGAACCGTCTTTCTTTCGGTGGTAATGATACCATAGTGGGGGGCGGGGGGTTTGTGCTGTGATCTTGCCAGTTGAGCACCATAGATGTAAAACCTGCCAAAGCGGATCTTAATGGGTGTGTCCCATTGGATGCAAGGCTGGATGAAGATTCCAGGCTTGAAAACTCCTCCATGTTCAAGGTCTGGGAAAAAAAAGATAAATATTGCTTACGCTGTTCTTATAAGCACAGGAAGGCTTGTATGTGTGTGTGTGTGTTATTTATTATTATTTATTTATGTATTGGTTTATTTGATAGGGACAGATACAAAAACGTAAACAGATTGTAGAACAACAGTCTGATGTCTGCACCATGGTGCTTAGAGCAGAAGCTAATTTGCAGCACTTGATTGGCTTTTATAAACAATTAAAATGAAGATGTGCATAATGAGAAGACAATGACCTTCACAGACATACACTGTACTTTTTTTTAAAAATGCAAACATTTGTCAAAGATTTTAGTTCAATGGGGAACGGATTCGACATATGAGCACCTCTCACTGAGAATGCAGCCTGAACAAAATAGGCTTTTTCTAAAAGGCAGGCTACAGTCTCTACCTGAGGTTGCTCTTGTGGACCGGCCCTGGCTCTGTAGTCTGCTGACACATTCACTCAGAGGCTCCGGGCCCAGTCCATTCAGGCATTTAAAAAACAGTTTCTCCATATAAAAATGTATGAAAATTGTAAATGATAAAAACTTTATTTTGATAAAATGTTACAGTGATGAAATCTGACTGATTTACAAGCAGTATTCACTGATATGAACTTAATTACAGGGTAATAATTTAGGATATACTGTGATCGATGTGCTTTAGGGTGTTTTACATACCACACTTATTCAATAATGACGCGTGTAGTTACCTATGTTGACCACTAGAGGCTCTCTATTACCCACATAATAGTGCTGCACCATCCCCTCCACTGATTTACATGCGTCACACCGAGATTGAGATCAAATATTCAACAACGTCTCTCTTGCAGTGTCGCAAGAGTCATTTCACACGTCGGTGGTCCCCTTTTGGTTTAACGACAAACACCAGGGAGATAAATTGTGCGTTCGTACAGATTGTGGGATATTTCATTTCTAAAATATGAAATAATGTCCTGTGCTGAGTCAAGACAATGAAGTGTGGGTCTGTATGAAGTATAACATATCAATGCAATTTGAATCTGACCAAAGTCCCTTGATGGGCTTCCCCTTGAAGATTGGAGTGGCGCTTTGATCTGCCTGAATTGTATGACATGCCTTTCATTGTTTTTAGGGCAGACTTTCCTCATTTGGTTCAGATAGTGAACTAATGTTTTGCACATTTCTCCTCATTTTGCAATAATTGATCTTTCATTTTGGAACGTTCTAGTCATTATGCTGAGTTTTTGCCTCAGGTTTCAGTCACTAAACCATTACACTGCATTACTGCAGCAGACTAATCAGTTTGCTACTGAAGGAATTAAACATGATGCCACTAATTGGATGAACGGAAAATTTGAGTACCGTAAGTTTGCAAAAAAGATTGTTGCTAAAAATATCAAGTGTTTTACTATGAGTTCATTCAAAGTTGTATTATTGGTAAATTAAAGTATCATGTAGTGAAAATGTATTAATATTTTTTATTTAAATATCAAGTAAAGTGCGCGAGTATATAGGTGTATATTCTCAACCTTTGTCACATTCTCATTATTGCTTCTAAAAGTCTGATCCTAGAAACATCTCTGAACTCAAGTGTTGAAGTTTTTTTTTTTTGCTATACCATATAAAATGGTGGTTAAAATAGAAGCTCAACATTGGAACCCTTATCAGGGATTTTATTTCCGTTCCTGACCAACTTCCTCTTTCTTCGTGTGACACACAGCAGCAGCTTCACTCGTCTTCATTTATATTACTATATTATTTTCACATTTCAACTTTTTGTTTTGTTTTTGGGTTTCCCACAATTGCCTACCTATGAAGATATAATTTCTTTACATCTTTAGGTAATTCTTTATCACAGTAAATACAAAATACTAATAAAAATAAAACTCAACAGCCTGCGATTGATGCCAACCAAGCGTGCAGACAGTGAATCCTGAAGAAGTGATTGTTGTAGATTGTAATTCACGGAGCAACAGGAGGCTGCTCCTGTCACGTCAGCGTCCCCTCCGTGCCGTGTGAGTTGCTGCTAGGTTTCAGGGAACACCCAGGATGTGTCGCTCTGCAGCGCTCCTTCTAAGTTGCCATCAATTGGCAGTCAGTCATCGCTAAAGTGCAGTCCATGTCTGACACTGTATTTGTTTGTCGCTGCGTGTGTTAAAGTACGACTTGTACTTTCAGCATGTTGGTAGGTGTGTTTGTTTCAGAGAGAGAGAGAGAGCTTGTGGGTACCACTGCATTCTTTGCGCTACTCTGCTGTTGTGCTCAGAATGCTGATGTGTCACGCTGCAGCACTGCCCCACTTATCCAGCTAACCTCTCTTCCCTCCCTCCTTGCATTATTTCTTCTTCTCTTCCTCTCCCATCAATCTGCGAGTCTCTCTCTTTCTCTCTCTCTCTCTCTCTTGTTCCCCTCCTCTCCTTTGCCTATATTCATTGGTCCTTCTCCTTTATTGCCGTACCACCTCCTTTTTCATGCCTATTTATGGCAATTTTTGTGTGTGTGTCACTGTCAGTATTCTCGTGTCGTGTGTGTCCACAACGTTCTCACATGTTCACATGCAGCAGACAAAAGCGCACCGGACTTCAATCAACATCTCTCTCGCTCTCTTTCTTACACACACACACACACATGCAAGCACAGAACAGTTCTCTTCTCATCAACCAATCACATCGACGCCATCCGCTCGCATCAGCTAGCCCAGAGAAGAGCTACAGCCTGTGACAGCCACAGCCTCCGGCAACCCACATATGTCCATTCCAGAAAAGCAGAGGCAAGCACTGGTAAAGCTGTCTCTGTGTTGGCAGCATCTGTCGAGCAGAACCGGGTCCCTGATAATCAAATGTGACCATGCCCATCTCATGATGTAAATATGGACCAAAAAAAAAAAAAAACAACCCTCACTAATGAACATTGTGCCCTACCATGGCTGTGATTTGTGGTGAAATATTGCCAGGAACATCTGCCTCTGGTCACACAGAGTCATGGTTATGTGATTATGTATTTATTAGATAGTATAATAAGCCCTCATCGAGCAAATTATATTCTGCGTGATATCCTCCGTGTCGCAGAGAAAGCTTGTCTGACTGGTGAGGCTATAAAAGAAAGCTCCGGGTAGTGTCTCCCTTGAGCCGGTCCCCAAGCCCGGATAAATGCGAGAGGGTTGTGGCTGGAATATGGCATGCGGCGTAAAACTTTGCCAGAATTAAGCGTGCAAATCGACTAGAAGGTCGAGTTGCTGTGGCGACGCCTGACAGGAAGAGCCAAAAGATGTAGAAGATTTTTTTAACAAAGGTGACTGAGATCTTAGTTGCTGCATTGATTTCTGTGCTTCAAAAAATACATTTCCATGTACGCCAATTCATTTTATTATCATTACTTCATTTTTTGCGCTCCGGCTGCTCCGGTAGTTGTTTTCCATAAATAAGAGCTTCTTCCCTTGAGACATGGCATGTCTTAATGAGCGCTCTGCTCTGTGGCCTTGGATCAGTTTGGAGTCAATGTCACGTTCAGGGGCTGTTCAGCCGGCACATTCAGCACCAGGCGTTCTTCAGCCACCATTGATTAGCTGGAGCTGCAGTGACAGATGGGAAAGCTATAGCAACTTATTGTGTAGCAAGAGGACACATTGTTTGTTGGGCGACGGTGGTGCAGGTGGTTGAGCGGGTCGTTCTATGATTGAGAGGTCGGTGGTTTGAATCCCGGCAGTGTACATGTATCCTTGGGCAAGACACTTCACTCACATCGCCTGTGTAATGGATTGAGATGGCACAAATTGTCAGTCTACCCCAGTGTTTAGCAAACCTGTACTCAACATGGGGTGAATCCAGGGACATCCCAAGTTGACAACATGATGACAAAATGTTCCACACATAGTACAGAGATTAGTGCCCCTCTGTTTTGTTGTTTCCTGGTGGCACAGGCATCACAGAGGTGTTTGGTATCGACTAGGGAGAGATGTGTAATCCATTCTGTGGGTGTGTGCTTCAGTGCATCCAGAGTGTGTTGTGTGTTTTGTGTTTGTTGTGGTTGCTTCGAAGAGTGAGTGTGGCTAGAGGTCGACCTAGGAGAAGATACATGGACGTAGTGAGGGAGACATGAGACAAATGTGTTGGGAAGGGAGAGGAAAACAAAGGGTAGAGAAAGGAGCAGAGGTGTGAAGGCAGCATAGGAGGGGAGGCAATTTTGGAAAAAGGGAGAGAAAGCAAAGTTTTGGTGGAACTGTGTTTAGTAGAGCCAGCGAGGGCATCGGGATTCAATAACACTAACCATTATCTCCACAGTGCTCATAATGACAGCGTTGTCTTCCTCCTCATCCTCTTCTTTCTTTATTCCTATACTGCCCCGGGCTCCCCCCTGCCTAAGCCCAATTAGCCTGTTGCTGCTAACGAAAGGCTATCTGCACGTGTGTGAGTGTGCGTCTGTGAGTGAGTGTGCATAACAAGCATGAAATGAGATTTGGCCATCCAGCCGATCAGTTCCAGTCAAGTCTCAGCATCGTCCAAGCGGAAAAAAAGGGGGACAGGGAGACACAATCCTTGGAAACAAAGGGAGAGATTGAAGGAAGGATGTGTGGATGGAATCATCCGAAATGATCACTGGTATTTAGTAACTTTACCTTTACTAAATTCTCAGTTGCACAATATGTTTAATATTGACTATAGACTATAGCTCACCGCTCGGCGACTAGCTGCAACATGTACCCTGTGCTCCATGGAAAAGAGGACGCTGATTCCCCATTCCTGCCTTTACAGAATATCCAGACTGACACTGCTGCAGCAGACTTTTTCCACTTTTCAGGGCACAATAGGTATTTCAACGTGAATTGTATGGCTCTGTGACAGATTCTATATACGGTTGACAATAGCACACGGCACAATTATGTGAGGCTGGAGCCCGCGTGAGACTGGGAAGGCTTAGAGGTGCAATAAATTGTATAAAATCTGCCTTTACTGCTCTCTACCACTCGCAGCCCACATTCACTATGTGTGCTATGAGCATGCTCGCCCATTGGTCAAGTGTCAGAGAGGGGACTTTGCCGTATAGCCATTCCCCTGCACACGCAAAGACCCACATTACACACAGTTTTGCAGCGTCATCAGCCCTTCTTTCAACTTCAGTGAATAAATGGAGAGAATAACATAGAAAAGGAGAGTGTTGGGGAATGGAAATAAGTGACGTTCCTCTCTTTATTCGGTGTGACTCGACAATAACCTGTTCCTTTTTTGCCAAGCTCTGCTTAAGTGGATGTGAAAGTCCTTGTTGGTATTTGTTGCATGGCTCAGCGCCTTTGTTTGTGTCATTCCTCTTTCTCATGATGTTTCAGACACTGCTGGCTCTTTGTGCATCTAATTGCTGGAAGAACCTCAGACGGAGAGAAAACAGTCCAGAAGTAAATGTCGCCAAGCCACACAAGCTGAATTTGCAAAGCACCCGCCTGTGCTGCGATGTTCACTTCTCCATGCACCTTCGTGCTGTTTTCTTTGTAGTGAACCAAGACAGGCGCGGATGAAGAGAAGGAGACAAAGGAACTCGTTAGAGAAGGAGTTTAAGTGGAATGATGAGAAGAAGCTGCAGGGAAGGACAGAATGAGAGAAGACAGGATTTAAAGTGAGAGAGCAAAAGAGAGCGAGACACGAACATTTCGGAGGGGAGAGAAGTGTCACTTTAAAAATAAATTCACGAGGCAGAGAGATAGGAATATCATCCAAACCTTAATCCTGGTTTGTATCTTGCATTTTAAAATTCAGGCAGATGAACAACTTTCCTGTTAACACATTTCAAACCATTTCCATTGTCGACATTTTTGGAAAATCACATGGTGCATTTTAGGTTGATGTTTGTAGTATTTTGGAATGGCAGAACAGTTATCAGGAAAACAGAAATTGCCTTCAGACATTTCTGAAGACATGCTGTTGGGTCTTTTTTTTGTTCATTGTTCCTGCTGTGCATAATACGCTAAATCTGAAGTTGTCGAAGTGATGAAGATAGGAATCTGTTGAGTAACTGAGAGAAACAGATAAAAAAAGACAGAAGAGATATCAAGATAACAGGCTACCGATGCTCCCGGACAGATGTGACCGGCTGATGTGAATGGCTGACAGCTTTAGTGAGAGCCTCAGACAATGACAGCAGGAAATGAAGGCTAAGATTACACGAGAATAAACAATGTCCCAAAGCAATAGTGTGACTGACTTCTCACACCAGCTCCAGCTAATGATCTGCCTCATTTGCCCTTGTAGAATATTTTTGATGTTTAAAAAGGTATAGTAAGAACAAACTAAATAAAAAAACAAAAGCCATCGTTTTGACATTGACATTTCCTTTATGAGCTTCCAGCTCTCCAGAGCACGATCCTATCAAAAGATACGATTTAACATATTGAAAATTGTCATCATTTAAACTTTCATGACAGAAACACGCAGGATGACGTGGGATGTTGCTGCCAGTGATTCTGCAAGGTTATGCCTGAAAAGTCTCGACTAATGCAGCAAGCTGTAGGTGGATGATAGCAAGTGCATTGAGCCAGCTGTTGTCTAGGATACAGGCAGTCTTATGCACACAGGTTTAGGCTGAGTGCCAAATAAATAATTGAGTAATCAATTCTAGGATTCCTAGTCGAGGTGCGAGGTCTGAGGCAGAAGAAGAGCCATGACTTTGAAAGTGCCTTTTAATCTTTGAAACTTTAGTTTAGATAGGGCAATCATTTAGGACATTTCTTTCTTTAAATTAAGGAGAACCGTAGAGTTTTACTTGCCACACAGTAGTATACACTATATTCACCGTAATCCTGCTTAGTTAAATAAGGATTACCGGTACTTCTACCATCGCTGATTATTACAAAGTGAAGTCTGGAGGGCTGGAAGCTGCTGGAAAATGAACCCAGCGAGGGCGACCATTGACAGATTGCACAGTTTGCAACTACACACACACACACACACACACATATACACAATGTTCAGGCAGGGTGATTCGCAGTATCCCTCTATAATTATATTGAGCCTTTGCCCAAATGCTTATCGATTGTAACCGGGCCTCTACTGACTTGAACACACTCACACACACACACGCACACACACACACACACATGCACGCACACACACACACACACACACACACACACACACACAGTCTTGTATTCAGTGGAGAAAGGCTGAAAGGACTGATTTATTGTGGGACACGGTGATGAAGGGAATAAAAAAGAACAGTAGTGAATAAAGGAGGCAGGAGGGGAAATAACCGAAAAAGGGAGAAAAGCGAGTGGAAGAGAAGAGAAAAAAGGGAGGCCGGTAATATTTAGAATGTGAAACAAATTAAATGGAAAATTAGAATTTCTTATTTTAAAAAGGGGTACAGTTATATGAACATTATTTACAGAGTTGCATCTTCATGAGTTGTCTTTGGGATTCAGTTTTTGCTGTTTTCATGGGGAATTTCATTTCAACAAGGTGCTAGCATATTCATCCTACTCAGTAAGATGTTACTAATTCTAAGACTTACACGCGTAAGAATTTGTGACTGGTTATTGTGTTCTTTCAAAAATGAAAAGCAGGAAATCTAACACTGTAAAGTGTGTAATAAACACAACACAGCATGTTATTCTTCTGAGCCGTGACTGAAATCCACAAATGCTTAAAGTTACAGTACAGTTCTGTTTACTCACTTCTTTGGTATAATGATATTAAAAGTTCATTGTTGGGTCACCCACAGATTAGAGTGACAACAGCACAGACAGAGGGGTGAAGAAGAGAAGGTGGAGTTGAGCATCATGTTGGAACTCAACTCCACGTCCCATCCACCACACACACACACACACACACACACACACACACACACAGACACATGTTGTCACAGTTACAGTCATAGCTGTATGGATACCGCAAAGCTGCTTAATAGAGAGATGAGGGTGAATTGGCTTATGGAGTTGAGGGAGGGAGAGTAGACATAATGATGTCAATCTGTTTGCCACACACACACACACACACACACTCAAATTATTATTCTTACCGTGAAACAGCAATGGACATGCAAACAAAATCTGGTTTCTGAAGAACATAATAATAGAAGACACATAAATTACTTGTGTCTGAACTGAGAGCTGGGCCTCGACTTGCGTCTGTGGGTTTTGCATGTGCGGTTTGCAGCTGGTTGCGCGAGTGGCTTTGTTCCACAGCCATCACTCTATCTTGGCAGGCAATTTTGGGACATCAGCAACTTCTCTTTCATGCCCCGCTGTCTAACTTCCTCTTTGCCCCTAAGCCACTGTGTTTTTGGATATCACTTTTTTTTTTGTCGGGGTCTGAGTGGTGATTCTGAATTGGACCCTGGTGCTGCCTCATCAGTTCTCTGGCCAGAAGTTGCTGTAAAAGTAGCAAGTCGAGCAAAAAAATCAAGAAATAAATGAGGGACTGGCACAGAATTGCTGAGTGTGAAATTGAGGAAGAGAGTGACAAGACGAGACGACCTTACCCTTACAAGCCTTGACGCGATTGGTCATTTGTTCAACATGAGCTTTTATGGACATTATATCCACCAACACTCATGTTGTTGTTTATACTATAACTGTAATTATGTTTCTGATCATAACAAGTGAAAAATATTTCTGATCTGGGAGCTTCTCAGCATATGCATGACGTACTTGACTGTTCACCAATCAATAGTTATAGATGCCAAAAAATGGCTCAGTTTGAATTCCTTCTGTGAAAATCACATTTGCTGCAAACGTTTTCACGAATGTCTACGAAGGGAGCAGAAGGCTGGAAAGACACTGTTGAGACAGTTCTTAATCAGGGCCTTGGCAGCAACACAGAAAGCGCAGCATATAGCTGAATGATGGATTAATGGGTAAATAGCAATGAGCCGAAGGATAAAAGTAAGGACTAACCAAGAAGGAAACATTTTAGCAAGATAAAAAGAGACAAGTTTAAAAAAATAATAATAATTTATAAACAGTATGATGAAAAAAATTGTTAATTGATTAACCCAAGACTGGAACAAAGGGGGAAGGTATAGACGAGAAAGGTGGGAGAATGGGGCTAAATTATCCATCCTGCCAGCTTTCATTGTGTCTACAACTGAAAAGGCTCAGCAGAAGAACGGAGGCTGTAATAGGATAAAGACTGCACTGCAGAGAAGGAACAAAGGGGAAAAGGGGGGCAGGAAGAGAGAGAGAGATAGAGATTGTTTTTAAAAATGGACAGGCATATGAACACAAGCAAGTCAGCAATCAATTACTGGTTACTGGATCAAGTTTATTAACTTCAATGAAGACCTCAGCAGCCTATTATTACTTTATAATGGTTAGTTGTTGCTGTTTTCTAGTGCGCCTTTCATTTTAATTAGCATTAGAGGGTACTGGTGCTTTTCTTTTTTTCATTTGTTGGGAGAAATTACGTACTGAAAATGGGACTGCGCTGTCAAAGCAGAATAAATAGACCGGTTCTTTTATGCGGTGGTTTGTGCAGTACCTGTAATGAGGGCTAGTTTGGGCATTGCTTGAAGTGAAATGGACGCATGGTGTGTATTTAAAATGGACAAGCGGGTTTGGTGGTCTCGGGGATTGTCTGTCTGGGTGTCCAGAAGCAAGGCAGGATTTGTTCTAATTAAAACACAACTCTGTTGCTCACACTCGGGTTCTACACCTCATGTTAGACACTGTGTGCCACTTTCATCAAACGTGCCACCAAAATAGGCCTTTAACTACACCGATTTAGGGTGAGACAGGTGTGAGATTATTACGCACCCTCCAGCCGCACTCTAACATAATGAATGACCTCGGTATAAACAGGGGGCTTGATCATAATCTTGTTACCTATGGTCCCATCACAGTTGATCATGCCGTTTTAATTGTGTGCCCCAAGCAATCAGAGGGTGCCTCTTACTCAGAGTTGAGTGGGATAGTTTATCTTTGTAGGAAATTCATCCTCCTCTTTTCTGCAAAGGGTTATTTTTCTGCCTTTGTGTGTGAAAGTCTCTGAGCACACTTTTAGCAGTTCTTTCTAATCTTTGTCATCATCAAAAAAATCATTAGTGATATTAGAAACAAAAGAAACAAATCCAGAACGTGTACTAATTGTCTGCACAGCGGTAACGGTGTTTGATGAAACGTGAATTCATGCATCTTGCTTTAACACGTGAGCCTCCTCCTCGTTGCACGCAGAGACATGATTGCATGTGTAGCTGGTTTAGCCTCCAGACATTAGAAGATATCTAGATGCAGTTTGCACACAAGCACACAGCATCTCAATCTCCACAAACACGGGACTCTGAGTGTTGCAATGCAAAGAATGAAAGACTAACCCTTAGTTTTTAAACATGCTAGAATGCTGTTAGGTTATGAATTGTGTGTCTGTGAATTGGTGTTTGTGATAATTACACAATCCATGAAGGAAAAGGTACTGTACAGTTCAGAAATATTCGAAACATGATCTACAGTATCGGGCAACTTTGTGTTAGGAAATTAGTCTCTTTCTTTTAAGTAAAATTGAGTGTTGGATTTCATCATCAAGGAGTCAAACTCTGAAAGTCCAATTCACATAGAACTATTGGTTTTAGGTGCAACATATGAGTAGCAGTTAACTCTACCTTGCGTGGATGCTCCCATTAAATGTAACGGTGGTTGGTAACAACTTTGTTTTTATGCTACTCAAATAAAAGGAAGCTGAAGTCAGATTCCAGGCAGAGCCATACAGGCAGGTCTTCTAACAGCTTCTCCATGAAGGGAACCCCATATTGGATGCCAGTGTTGCATCTAAGGGGTCGGTGATGTCACTGTTAGGATGGCTGGTAGCTGATAATATCCAGACAACGTAAATCAAGCTTTCCAATTTCATACATGTATGAGAGAGACTAATGCAAAACACCAGAAATAATTACTTCTCTCCTCTTGGCCCCTTTCCCTGAACCTCACTCTTCCTTGTATTGAGCTGACGGAGAACCCGGGAACTGCAGTGAATTTATATATGAGTGCTTCACATAATGTAACCGTCAAGTGTATGTAATGTAACCGAAAAGTTTTAATTAAACTTGGAATTTACAGAAAATTCATCACGTATTAAATAAAACACTTGTAGAGTTGAGTGATTCTTTTGTTGAACAGAAAACAGAAGAGTGACGGGTCTCAGTTAATTCTGATCAGAGGTCAGATTCAGCGCTGAACTCGGTGTGTGTGAGCCCGGAACAAAGGATGCACAGAGCAGGTATATCTTCTTGGGCGTGTCCACTCCGTACAGTGGGATGGACAGCGCCCTGACATGTTGTGATTGGACAGTGACACGCCATCCTATATCATGTCAGAAGAAGGCGTGTGTGATACGACACCAGATACAACTCCCAGTCTAGCATAAACTATTTTGTTCTTGGCGAGGCTCCTGTGTTTCCCAATAGGAATCTATTTGGGTATTTTTGTATCTGCCCATGTTGATGTGTGGGTATTTTGCATGTCTCCATTAGCATCGCTGGCATCTACCGGGGCGTCATCAGAAGGAGCAAGATCCCCTAACACATCCCAGTCAGATCTGGCTCGGTCAATCGCATCCAGATCTTTTCACTGACAGCAACAAAAATGCTCAAAGATACTACGGGAGAAGGAGAGAGAGAATGTTAGAAAAGGAGACACATTAACAGAGCGAGCGGGTGAGGGGGAGACTAGAAAAAAAAAGGTAGAGCAGATGAAGGAAAAAGTAGAGATAAAACAGAGAAGCAATGGAAGGAGCATCAGAGGGAAGAGGAGTGTGAAAGAGGGTTTTAATGTACCAAAATATACCAAATCTAATAAGAAACCTAAGAAACCGTATCGCGTACTACTGGAAGTGTGTGCTTGAGTGTGTGTTCGTGAGGTTCGGTGCTGCCATTAGTCGGTGAAGTGAAGAGCTAATGTGGTGTTAAAGGCAGCACTTGCTTCATTATTCGTGGTACCTGGGTCACTGGCCCTGGATTGTGTGGGTGTGTGTGTGCGTGTGTGTGTGTGTGTGTGTGTGTGTGTGCATGTAAGTTCTGCATATATAATGCTCGTGTGTTTCTTCTTTGCCACAACTCTCTCTCTTTTTCAAGCAGATGTGAAACTTAACAGCTAAAAACTGTGTCAGCGATATTGTCTCCTCCCCTTTTTGCGATTTAATTAGACCTGTATTTATTGCTTTGAGAAAAAAATCGAACAAACATTTCACGCGAGAAAAACCAAACCCTGTTTTTTTTTTTACAGAACCGCCTCATTCAGCACCATTATTACCGTAGTCTCAGTCGGGCTGCTCAGACATTGCTGCACATCACCGTTCGTGACCCAGTTGAGTCTCTCCCTCTCTGTTGTGTGAGCAGTGATCCACAGATGCTCCTCTCTGCTCACGACTTAAGTCAGATGGTATTACTGTTCCCCGCCCCCCGTCCTCATGCGAGGGACCTCAGCAAGGCTGCATGAGGATGACCCTGTTCCTCCAAGATGTTTGCCAGCCTCTGACTAATGTCACTGATGACTCATTGTTGTTTTCTGTCACCCTCGGCTGTTAGCTTCATGACCGTTTGCACTTTCACTATGTTTTGTACAATTAATTAAAGTGCTTGTTGCGGGGTCATTGTTACTCTCTTTATCAAGTCTTGTTAGTCTTTATCAAGAAAATATGATGCAACATATTTAATACTATATATATTATTAATAAATACTCTTGCCAGCTCTTACTGAAAACATAAATAAAATAAAAACATTTTCATCCTGTCATGACTTTGTCCACTTGGAAATCATACAATTGTCTCTTAATGGATAGCAATAGTCTGATGTTGGCAACTGGTGCCAGGCTCTTAATCTGGGTTTGGTTAGGTTGAATAAAAAAAAAAAAAAAAACTAATCAATGATGAAAGTATCCAACTGGAAAAAATACAAATAAAAGAACCTCATCTCCCTGAAATTCCTCCCTGGAAAGGCACTTTTCATTAATGATTGTTACATGACTGCAAAAAACATGCATATTCTCTTTTTACAACTGGACTGGCGTGACTTTGACAAGGTCCGCTCTGTAATGGCTACAGGTCTTTTAGAATGTTCCTGCTCTGCACAGTTACTACCTACCAAAAGTGATCTAAAGACACATAAATGCACTGGTGACAGGATAATGGGTGCCGGAGGCTCATTAATGCATCCAGGGATTGAAGGCTTTGCCCATTTCATCTGATCCCACAGAAGAGTTTAGCTGTGGGGATGTGGACATTAACACAGACTGGTCAAAGTGCCATTTATTCTGAGCACATACACAATGGACAAATGAGCATCAGAACCGAACCAACGTCACATGGATGGATGTGTGTGTCACTCACCTGGATATGCAGTGCACTGTGGGAAGAGGGCAAGCTGGCGGATGCCATGTGATGCTTTTAGCAATGTTCTGCAAGGAAACTTATGGACCGGCACCTCCATCCAGTCCT
This sequence comes from Brachionichthys hirsutus, assembly GCF_040956055.1. Classification (NCBI taxonomy): domain Eukaryota; kingdom Metazoa; phylum Chordata; class Actinopteri; order Lophiiformes; family Brachionichthyidae; genus Brachionichthys; species Brachionichthys hirsutus. The sequence continues at coordinate 5,092,579 of NC_090912.1, forward strand.
CCTTACCTTTCCATCTCTTGCTCTCCTCATCCCCTGTTGTCAGAAAAGTAAGCGACCCATCTGTGACAGCAAAAGGTACATTATGCATTAGGGAGTTAGGGACTCTGCAGCACTGCGTGTGTGGGTGTGTGTGTGTGTGTGTGTGTGTGTGTGTGTGTATGCGTGTGTGTGTGTTATATAAGTTTGTTATACCCTATATGTCTGTGGATATGGTTAACAGATCTCACCTGATGGTCTCCTCCCAGGTGTGCTATCCGTCTGTTTGCCCAATGAAATGCAGCCGATTATTCTGCAGGCCTCACTGGCAGCCAATCAAATGAAAATGGGAACTCTGGGATATGACGGTGGGGATTAGGGCTTAATGTAAAGGAAAGCGCGTGAAACATGGGTGTCATTTGAAATAACTGCTCTCTCAATCTTTCTCCGTTCTTGTGCGTCCTCATTGCTGTAATTTTAATGATGGATGTGAGTAGAGAGATGCTCCTTTTTTTTTTCAATCATCCAGTGAGAGTTTAATGACACTATTGAACATTTCAGTGACGATATGGAGACTGGGCATGGTTCACCCGTCTTAGTGCAAAGAGAAGCATGATGGGTAACAAGTTAGTTTCTTTCTTTCTGAAATGAAAGCATTAAAAACACATTCAATGTAGATGAGTAATGACAGTTATTCCTAAGTAACACGCGTTCTGAAGCATCGTCCTCGCAGTGGAATGTCCTGATTCCCATTTTGCTTGAACTAACTCAGAACCTGGCCCCCAGTGCCGCCGCCAACTTCCAGCTGCAGCTGGAAATGCTGCAGAGAAGACTGGATGGATGGAGAAGGCAATTCATTAAGGGGCAGTTCCGGCGGGTTATTACTAAGCGAGGCTGAACACCAACTGACTAATGACATGCAGACACAGATCTTGACATCTTGCATAGAAAGAAAACAAATATGCACGTTTCCCAATCCGTTGAACTGTTCTCCTCCATTTCATGTTAGTAATATATCTTCCCGGCCTCCCTTTCTCCTTTCTGCCTGCCTTCACTTCTTCTTGTTCTCTTCTTCCATCCTCCTTTTTTCCCCACTCTTCCCTTACATCGGTCCCTGCCTTTTCTTCATCAATCTTCCTGCCACTCTTTCCATCCATCCATCCATCCATCCATCCCCACCACCCACCCTGCTCTGCTTCTTCCCCTTCAAAGTAGGTCTCTGGGTGTCACTGTGTGTCGGTGTCAGTGATGAATCAGTGATGCTGTCAGTGTAGTTGGTGATGACCATAACAGCTGACTGGTGCGTCTCTGTGGAGGGAAACGATCAGCGCTTTATATTCTGAACCGAGCTAATTGTCTCCTGGCAGTATCTGTGGAATGCGCTGAGTCAATGACGGTGCTTTTAGCATAAACCCTGACATCCCTGCCAATGTTCTCTCTAAATAGCGGATACTTCTGCATCATTTTAAATGATCGGCCACCCTGGTTGTGATACTCTCTTCCCCTCTGATAAGGGGGAAATAGTCGAGCAATTCTTTGCTCATTGATTTCAGTTCCACTGCGCACAAACTCTTGAGCCCCCCCCTCCGCAAGTCAATGATATCACAATGCAACAAAGGTGGGTGTTTTTCCCTCAAATGAGCATAAATTAATCACAGTATGACATGATAACACAGTAATAGTATACGCTAACGTGCTTTTAGAAAATGTGCATGATCTGAAGGATAATTGGATTTGGCCTCTAGTGAGCGACGTTGTGACTCATGTGCAGCTATGTTAGCTCGAACTGAAATAAAATACTTTTTTTTTTGGTGATGCTACTCTAAGTTTATTCCTAAAAATGCCACATCCTGCTTCCTGTTCTCTCGGCCGTCCTGCTAAATGACTCCGTAAATGCAAGGTGATTGTTGACATCTTAATTTCATCATTGGTTAGTTTTATTTACCGGTATTTATTTTATTCTGACATCTGCACCTTTGATTGTCCTGTTTCCCGGGGCAGTGGGTGTTGTTTCATAATGCTGGATCTGAAGATGTTGTTATGTTGTTTCTGTCTTTGGAATGAACTCGGCACGATGCACAGCCCTCTGGCGCAGATAAAGAGCGAGAGTGAACATGCTTCTTTGTGCACGAGCATCAGGACGTCACTGCTTGTGTGTGTAAGTGTGTGTGTGTGTGTGTTTAGGCTGGTTTTAATGAACAGGATCATAGATTAATTCTTGATTTCATCTTTCTGCTTCTTGTTGCCAAGCACTAAACTCCCAACTGAAACAGTCGTGTTCCGTAAAAAGCTTTTAAGACGGATGCACCCTGAAAGCTTCCATAAAAGATTCCTTTATTCACTGCTTTAGAAAGAAAACATGTTTCCAAAAGAAATCCCGACAAAGAGGTTCTTTGTCAAAATATGAATTAACTATTCAGCAAAACGCTAGAGCGTGTTGAGGCTTGGCGGGTCCAAGGACTTGCAATTCAAAGGAAAAAGGGGGACGACTGAAGACGAACTGCAGGTAGGAAGGAAATTAGAAAACGACTCGTTGCTTGACTGCTTGTGTGTCGGTTGTGTGATGAAATGACGACCTGTCCAGGGTGTACCCCGCCCCTAACTCAGTGCCCTCTCAGGCTCCAGCGCTCCAGGAACCTGCAAAAAGGAAACGGGATTTAGAGGTTGGCTGTGTGGATGTTTTAATGAAGGCAGGGTTGACAGTGATGATCATTTTCCAGAATGATGGCTGCTGTCTGTGGAGGATATAATGAACATACTAACAATTTCTGTGAATGTGTCAGATGTGAAATTCACAATATTTCACACAATAAGTCGAGTGGCACCAACAATAATGAGGGGAGGCAAATAACGAGCAGGGCTGTGGGATGGTCAGATTACCAGAAAGAGAGGGAAATTACACCTGTAGTTACCTTTTCGTTACTTTTTTTTTTTTATATTAATATTCTTAAAAGTAGAAAAAAAACATCAAAATATTGCAATCCTTCAGTCAAGAATTAGTGATGTTAAGTGAAGAATCAATGCGAAGAAGGACAATTGTCCATATATATATATATGAAATATATATATTTCAATTGTGAACCGATAACAAATCAGTGCGAGGCAATGTCTCCGAGGAGTGAGGCTGAATGTTGCCCTTATTAAGCAAGAAAGGGAATGGGTGGAGGCGGAGGGCAAGATGAATAGAGGGAGTTAAGGAAAGATTGAGCGTTACCGAAGAGAGAGGAAGTCACAAAGAGGAAGACATTGGACTTATCAGAGAGCAGAGTGAGTGGGAGAAGAGGGCAAATGCAGCGAGACACTGATGGAGACAGAGAGAAGGATGATGTTGTTTTGTCAGTGTTTCCCTGTGGGGATTCTGTAGCTTGTTAAAAAGTCCTGACAGAGGAACCGTAGCAATAAAACACACGAGCACACACACACACATGCACACGCACACACACACTGCTCTTGTGTTGACAAGCTTTAAAAAGGTGTGTTACTCCCCGTGTGTTAGCTACAAAATGGACTACGTTCATTCCAAAAATATTCCACTATGACGTCAAATGAAGCCTTCTCTGTGTGTGCGTGTCCTACTGCAATTGAAGGCTACTGTTATTTAGTGTGCATCCAATAGAAATGGATGTTTGCTGTTCACACAAAGCAGATGATTGGTGATTCAACACAAACAAAGCGCAGCGGCCTTAGTGAATCTGCTTATTGGTTTAAGAGGATCGAGTTTGGTATAAACAGCATCAACAAAGTTTCATAAGACTGTCAGAGCCATTTGCAGTGAATGTACACAATGTGCTGCAAGGAAAAGGCAGAGCAATGCAGTCAGTGTGATGATATTTTCCTTTGGTCATAATGAGATGCAATTAGCTCCATGCTGCTCTGCATGTTGACTTATCTGTGTTTCTATTGTGCGTATTTGACAGCGGCCTTTACAAAATTGATCATCTGGCGCGGTTGTGATGTCAATAGTGGGCTGTTTTCACTCTCTCTTAATTTAGAGGATAAATCATGACTTCCTGTTGAATATTGCCAGTCTAGTGATTTTTTGGAATAACAGATTACAACCTTTAAAGGAGACATATTATGAAAAACTCACTTTTCCCATGTTTCTACACTATTATGGTGGTTTTGGGTCATTACCAACCCCAAAACAGAAAAATAATCCATCCATCACTTTCTTTTTCAGAGGCTTTTCTGATAGAGCTGTTTGAGACAGAAAAGAGGGATGTTGTCCTGCAGCATCTGTTTGCTATTTTGACAAAAACCTTTACATATATTTCATACAAGTGTCTGGAAACGGTGATACCTTGTGGAAAAAGTGTGTAATATGTGATCTTTAAACATCAGATTATGTGAATTGCCTTTCCGTTCCCCTTGAAAGCAGAATTGTGTTATTATGTTCATTTTTTTTTTGGCTGCAGAAAGTGTTTCTTCGTGGCCTATATGGTGCAGCTGCTCGGCATTTTAGTGTGTTTCCACAGACATTTCAAGCTTTTTCGTTTTGCTGCTCCTATTTTTAGCACGTACTGTTTATATTTAGTGTGTGTGGCCACCAAGGGATTGCCGTGTTCTCCTTCAGTAGACGCAAGAAAACATGGAATATGTGGCAGAAATAAGCAAATGCATGACAAACATACGTAGTTTTGACCTGCACGTGTTCAATCAGGCCTTTGTCTTCAATCCAAATCCACTAGAATCTAAATCTGTTTGTGTATGTCTAGTACACGCGTGTACGCCATCAGCGTAGCGCGTGACGCTATCAGCAGCGGAGGATATGAGGACTGCTATTTATAACCTCTATCTCAACATAGACACACTGTCCTGCCCTATCCTGTTTGTGCATCTGTGTGTGTGTGTGTGGGTGTGTGTGTGTGTGTGTGTGTTTGAGGGGCGTCTGGTTTCTTTCTGCTTAAGGTGTGAGTGGAAAGAAAACAGGTCACGCACGGGTGAAATCAGAGGATATGATTTTCTAATGCCATGGTTTGTGAGTTGCCCCAATTAGAAACAATCACACGCTGCTTAGTCACCAGATTTGTCTTTTCTTCCCCGCTCTACCCATCTCTGTGCTTTTCTTTCCGCCTGCCCTTGATCCATATTTCATTCCTCTTTGTCTCTAATAGCATGTCTTTTTGAAACTTCTTCTTCTTGTTTGCCCTGCAGCATCTGTTTGCTATTTTGACCAAATACTCATATAAGTGCCTGAGAACTGCGTTAACTTGTGGAAAAAGGGTATAATATGTCTCATTTAAAGTAATTTATGCATGCTTCAGGAAAAGAGGCCAAAAAGAGACATGACTACATTTATCTGGATCCATTCCTAAATGTAATGATATTTTTACACTCCCATCAAGCTGCATGAAGATCCATTAACCTAATAACCATTGTATCAGTTTGTTATTGCTTTCTTGTGAAAGCCAATTGTGCAATTTCCAACATTTAAAAGTGTATACCTGGAATAAACTTAGTGAAATCTACAATTGTAGCACAAACAGAAGCAGCTATACCTTTGACATGTCTGAGGTATAGCTCCATTTTATTCAAAACAATTAAATATGCAAAAACACATATCATTCTGTCACTTTATTTTATTCTGTGTATTCCTAGACTGTCCCAGCGTATAGTATATATTACATGCTAAGTATATAAAGCACCAAAGTGTGGGAGTATCAGCCTCTGCTGTGATGAAGACAGGCAGTGACATGTCTTGTAGCATGACCTCCCTCCTGTCCCACCATGCTTCAGTTTCTACCCCATTAGAGGAAAAAACACACACACACACACACACACACGCACCCACACACACACACATGCAAACAGAGCATCTGAAGAGCACTTGAGTCAGTTTATCCATGAGTCAACCTCATTCGCAGAAATGATGCCAATAAACAGCAGCCTCGATATACCGAGAGCAGAGATAATGCAAACAGGGAATACACACATTATTCAAGGACTGTTACCACAATGGAAGAGGAGCTGCCAGGTCAGGCATGTAGAGATGAAATTACAAGTAGAGCACTGATATGGATGCAAATCCAATCCAATACTTTCAGTCCTTGTGTTCTGCTTCGCTGCTCTCTACTTATCCCTGTTGCTCAGATCTGCTCTGTCTTAGAAGGGTACCTGCAACAACAACAGCAACAACAAAACAAAGAAGGGCAACTGGACCAGCGGAAAAGCACAGCTGTATCTTGTTTGATGACACAAAAAAATGAGACAATTATTGAGATTATAAATGGGATCCATTTAATCAAATCATCTCGTACAATCTCTGTGTTTAAATTAGAATTACCGTACATAAAGTGATTAGAAATTGGCCACAGCTCCATGTTAAGGGGGCTATTTTGAAACTGAGGACCCCCCCCAAAAAACATAATTAAAAAAACTGATTAATCATGTGTCACCAGGATGGGGCCTGTTTATAGACCTGTGTCTGGGTGCAGGAGGTTTATTCAGATGATGTAAATCTACAAGTTTGGCTTCCCATTGAGGATGGGTTTCATTTCATTTAGACGAGAATCTGGGGGGGGGGGGGGCAGCAGCCATGGCAGCTGAAAAGATGTTGACAGTGAAGGTGTCACTGCAGTGCATAGACTAGTTGTTGGACAGAGTGCAGAACCAGATGTGTGACAGTCTGGCCACCACCTGCCAACTTTGACTGCATCCTGCCTTTCTGCGTTGGAAGTGTAGAGAAAAGGCCTTACATGTTACAAAGGATCGCCACTGATCTTTCTCAGATACGTGACCGCAATGACGATGAAACTATAATCACATGTCTGATTGTAATTTTTGCAGGGTGCATAAAATAGAGGCTGATTCTAAACACAACTCAGGCAACAATAAACTCCAGCTGTTTTGCATAATCAACCACAGCAACTCCTCCCAAGTGCAGTCACACTGTGAATGAATTCCTTTAGATGCACGCTGCAGGCGCCGCGCACATTGAGTGCACGCATGAATGTGTGACAGTGTGTGTGTGTTCGTTGTGGTGCAATTGTTCATTTTGAGAGCAGGTGTGATCCGGAAAAGTGACACGGGGCACATTCTGCTTTTCTTCATTTGTCACATTCCAGCCTTCTCTCAGCCCGCCATTCTAGTTGTTTTATTCTCGCTGTCAGGTTGCAGCTGCACACACACACACACACACACCTCCAGTCTGTCATAATTAGAGGGCAGATGACAAGTGGTGTCATGATAAATCATGTGTAAACTCGGCAACAAACAAGCAGCACTTTCCAGTCCACTCACTTCGAGATGTATTTCACCTCCCTCAATATTTGCTACTACTTAATCCAACTCTTCATTTTAGTAGCCGACCCATAATGAATCATTTCAAACTAAGCCTTGAAAATGAATGATCAGATTGAATTTGTCTACCTGCAGTAGGACTCGACTGGTCCGTCCAAGCTCGTGGCTCAGTTTTGGCAAATTATTCTGAGTCATGTTTAATTGAGTCATACGTGTTACTCGGGGTGATTGCAGCTCTCGCTCTCCCCCACCATGCCTATAGAGTTCTGCATGCTGCTTGTACCACACCGATCCAATTTGGACTTAATTTAATTGTTCAGAGCCCTTTATCCATATATTTCCTCCCCAAGAAGCCTATTACTATCAATCTCTGTGTGTATATATGTGTGGGCTCCTCTGTGTGTGTGTGCCGTCTATATGCCAACAAAGTTTATTTTGTTGGCATATAGACTGATTTGAAATAGTTTGTGGGAAGTGATGTAAAACTCATCTTTAACTAACTCTCTCCTTCCCCTCCCTTTTTCTCCACTTTTCTGCTTCCCTTCATCCCCTCTTTTATCAGGACGTGAAGTCGACATTCTTCCAGTTCGGCGCCTCCATCCAGCAGGAGGCTTTGCTGATGCTGAACATTATGGAGGAGTATGACTGGCACATCTTCTCCATTGTCACATCAAAGTTCCCTGGCTACCAGGAGTTCATCAATATCCTAAAAACAACTGTGGACAACAGGTGAGATCAGGTTGACGCTTTTGCACCGTTCTCCACAGGACGATCGTCAACATCCTTCTTTGTGTTTTACATACCCGATAACTATTGGAGCAGACAGCAGGAGCCAACACATTGACGCAGCTTCATGTGACTGAATAAGCATTGAGAGCCCACTGGGAATGGGTTTTGCCTGTCCAGATGTGGATGCGTTTGGTGACAGAGTTGCTTTTGCCAGCTGTGACATTAATTTGGTAAACTTTATTTGGAGAAGCTTAATAATAAGTGCAAACAACAAATTTAATTAAGTAATCCTTCTAGGAGGACAGAAAGCTGTGACAAAATGGTCAGACTTGCGACTCTGCAGAATGCTAACCCAGGTGCAGTATTTATATATTAACCCTCTGCAGCTGAACCAGTAAGCATTTATCTAGATTTTTTTTAATATAAATTAAAGTATGGATTAGAGATCTTCACTCAAACCACTAATTCCATGATGGTATGAGAGAAAATATTAAATATGTGAATGACAAAACAGAAAAGTTTGATAAAGTCAGTATCTCAGAATTCTATTTTTCCATCGCCTCCCTTCAAACAGAATATGCTTTAAAGTTTAAGGTTTCCATCAGTATTCTGAAAATGAATGCCAACAAGAGGTGGCTTTAGGTCGATTTGACTGATGGCCTGCAAATTCTGAGAGAAAAAATCTGCTAAAGAGAATAAGCCATAATTTTTGGAATAAAATAAATAGAGTCAAATTGATGATGCATGTCCAGCAATGTTGAAATGCTGAAAGCAGTTGAAAACGTTGCTTTCCATCTGTAATATCTTGTTCCACATTGGCCTGCAGGTTTATCTACTACATTTTGCTCTTCCTCTCCGACTATTGCAAGAATATAATAGTTTATGTATAGTCAGTTATTTCAAAATCTTAGTACATGCTTCCCTTGCATTATATTCATACCCGCCTAAGGTGATTTAGAACCCTGTTGAATTGAGATTCATCAAAAGCCATATTACCTGCAATTTAGTTATGGTAGGGCAGTTTTAATAGTTTAATAGGTCCCATCATCACTCACAGATACTCAGTAAAGGCTGATCCGACCATGGAAAGATGTTAGAACGTGCAGCAGAACCATGAACAAGTAAAAATAAATATGGATTTGATGGCCGCATCCAGGGGCCATCCTTTGGACAGGGATGCAGGCATGTTACCGAGTTATTCCTGTTGGAATGATGAGTTGGTCCAACAGTTTAATGAGCTAAGTGTCAGAGAAAGAGAAAATAGATCGAACTCAATGACAGAATATTGTAATAATATTCATAAGATTTCACACCAGGGTGCTGACAGGAAGGATGTTAGTAACAGTGGTAAATCCTTAACTGAGACAGTTTCAGTACAATTGAATTAATTAGATGAGCAGTGTAGATGAGCAGTTTAATCGCTGACAGACGTCTAATATCTGTCAACAGAACAGATCGAAGAGACAGACAACATCTTTAATAATCCAAAAAATTGTATTTAAACCCAGAGCGTGCACTATTTACAATCAGGACAGCTCACACAATATGAGCAAAGCCTTTCACCAACAAGTTCATCTTTCTGCGTTCGACCCTGCAAATACATTTTTAATTTTGGAGTCTGTGCAACGCTGACATTGCAATTTCCGTCAATCACCACAGCTTTATTTGCCAGAAATGGACGAGGGAGCAACATTAGTGATGAAGTAAGCAGCAGTGGATGTGGATGTGGATGCCCACGGCATCGGAAGCATTTGTTAGTATAATGATGCTCACTGCCAGATGGGTTTAATGATGAGGAGTGATGCAGCAATGCATTCTCCCGTAACTGCTATTACCCCTGTACTCTCTCTCTCTCTCTATCATGAGGGATTTGTCAACCATTATCTCTCTCAAGACGAGGACAGCGAGGCCCATGTTTCACTACCTGTTCATTTCTGGATTCTTGCATCACGTATAACTTTTCATGCATTTCCCTGTAGAATATAAAACTCTTTTTCAGTCTTTGGTCTGTGTGTGTGTGTGTGTGTGTCCAGTTCTGTCGTGAAGGGCCATAAGCACTCGTCTTCCTCCGGCTACTCAACTAGGTCATTAATTAGCTTTTTAATTATTATGAATTATGATACAAACAGAGTTGTTCTTCTTCGAAGCTGCTTTGAGCCTTGTGGTTTCACCTGCCCACGGAGGCAAATCTGTCTTCACTGTTTAAAAATGCATTTTTATTCCCAAAACCTGACAGTTAGTGGAGTTAGTTTTTGATCACCCTAATGACTGCTGGTAACTGAACACAGATACTGCAGCCCTTTGTTATCTTTGTCCTTCAGTGGATCCTGCTGAGCACCATTATAAAAAACTATAGTCTTATATTTAGCCTTAATGCGTTTCCCTTGACATAAACTGCATCCTACCTATTAGCATTCCCGTTGCATTTAGCCGTATGAGTTATAATGGATAATTATAGCCGTTATTGCCGGTACCTGAGTAAAGTTTATATTCTGTTAGTTTAATATTAACACTTCGCTTATGTCCTCTTTACCCTTGCTTTAGTTTTGTGGGCTGGGACCTGCAGAATATCATCACTCTCGATGCAGTGGAGGAAGACAGCCGGTCTCAAATCATGCTCAAGAAGGTCCAGTCCCCGGTGGTCCTGCTCTACTGCTCCAAGGACGAGGCGGTTTACGTCCTGGAGGAGGCTCGCTCTCTGGGATTTACCGGATTTGGATACATCTGGATTGTTCCGTCGCTCACCACGGGGAATCCGGAGATAACTCCTGAGGAGTTTCCGCCGGGAATGATTTCCGTGTCATACGACGACTGGGATTATCCACTGGAGGCACGGGTTCGGGACGGTCTTGGGATCATAACGTCGGCGGCGGCGGCCATGTTGGTGGAGTTCGGCGACATCCCTGAAGCCAAGACTTCCTGTTACGGCCAGATGGAGAAGACAACCAAGCTGCCGCCCAGTGCACTGCACAAGTAAGTAAAGAACAGCGCGAGCGTGTTTCAAAATGCATGGTTTTAATAGAATGCAAATAGAAAATACAGAGTAATAATAATACACAGTACTTCGCTGCGTTTTGTGTATTTATAAGACCAGCAGATGCACATAGAATCTTGCTTGTTTGATTGCACCACTTCCTGCCACACTCTGTTTGTTTTCACCCTAGTCCTCGGTAATTAGAGACTTACACCAACTTTCCACCAAGTTGACGTTAAGACTCGAGGCTGAAGATAGACGCAATTAGTGCATGAAAAGGGTTTGGGAGTTGGAGCTAAGAGAAGTAGGAGTCGGGAGGGAGAGAGAGAGGGAGAATGAAAGCGCTGAATGGGAGGAGGAAGTCTGTCATTTGAGCAGTGAAGGAACAGGGAAGGGAAGCAGTAAGTGTGGGGAACGGCTACAAATGAAGCGCTCTCCAGAATTGAACAGCTCCTTGATGAGTCCGTCTGTTCCGCTCCTTGTTTCTTCCTCCAGCATTCGTTCACTCCCTTCTCCTCTCCTCATCGCACGCTCCCTCCCAAACGGCCGGTGGGAGATGTTTCAGGTCTTGCCAGCTCTGTCTGGCCTTCCATCTGGCAAAGCAGGAAGAGATTCACACAACCTGTGTTTACATCCCAAATTGTTGTATTTGTATTAATGATGGGAAAGATTACAAATTGTTTGTCCTATATTTGCAAAATTTACAACAAAGGGATTCAATTTATGAATGCTGTCTGGACTCATTTCTTAAATTAGAAAATGGAACTCTGTTCATCATCTTGGAAAAAAAAAGTACAATATGTTACACTGAATGTGATTAAATGACAACATTTCAAGCCGCTAAACATAACTTTATTTATATCCTCTGTAAATGATAATGTTTCCTCTGTGGTCAACTGACATTGATCATCTGCATTTCTGAGGCTGATCCGTGCAAAGAAACGCTAAATTAGGAGTAATCGAACCTTTTATAGCATTTATAGGTCTTAAATATCACATTACAATATTACATCACTCATCATCTATGGTACAGATATATTACCTGATATCCACAGCCAACAGAATTTGTGGCCAGCATGCTGAGCGGCCTCAGGTTGTTATCCAGGTGATGAGTGGCCACAGATGGCATTGCTGTTGTGGGTGAGCGAGCCCAGCCAATAAAGCCTCAGGACCAGGGCATGAGAAACATGATTGGTTAAGGCTAAGTCGGGGGTGATGGCCCAGTAGGTGCACCATAAACAGCCATCGAGGGAGGTAGGAGGATGTGGCCAGGACACACACACACACACGAGGGCAATCAGAAAGCGGCGGTATACACACAAATCTAGGTCACAGTTTTTTGTTCTCGACAGTTCTCTATTGGAACTGATGCCTTGAAACAAAGAAGACGTCACTGATGCTGGCTCTCAACCTCAACTGTGTTTAAAGTGTATGCTTCTTCTCTGAATATGAGCTAAAAGAATAAATGTATTAAAAAGAATAGCATTAATAAATTTGATAAATCACTCTTAGAATAAAAGACCTAAATCTCAGTGAGGACTTCACTTGGGAAAAAATAAAAAACCTTTTTATCACAATAGTCAATATTGAAAAACATTTCACATAACATCACTCCAAATCAAGGTTAAGTACTTCAGTGGAAAGTCTTCTGCTCCTGAATGTAGGACTGACTTTGTAATCGTCGTAATGAGCCTTGATCCTCTTTAGCTTTTTCCGCCGCGTCAATCTCTTCAATACCAGCCTGGGTCATCAGGTCAGCAATGCATGTATATATATATATATATATTATATACAATATAAAATCTCAAACATGTTTGTGGTTTATGTAACATTGTTGGATTTATGTGAAGTTTTAACCTGAAATGAATATATATCACAGCGTAATCCAAAAATAGCTGAATAAATACAGAAGATCAATGACTAATGTGTGTGTGGGCGTGTGTGTGTGTGTGTGTGTGAGCATGAGTGTGTGTCAGCATGTTTGTGTTAATGTTAAAAGAAAGAGAAATGCCTCCCCATCCCCTGAAGAGCGTGTTCTGTCTGATTTACAGTGCACCGCTTACCTTTCTGTGGTGAACAGTGTGCCTTTAAAACACGTTAGCACTTATTTATCAGTGTGTGTGTGTGTGGATGATGTTTGTAAGAGGGAGGGGTGGTAGTAGTTTGTTCTGACAGGTAATTTCAGTCTCTAGCCCTGATCTATAGGGTCAGAACTCATACCCATTACACACACGCACAAACACACACACACACACACATACTGAGTCCTGGGGCACGTTGTGAGCAGGGACATTAACTCACACCACACAATGCAATTAAGATGCTTCAAACAATACACACGCATTGCTTAAGTGTATTTTGTTAACAAAAATAAAACACCTAAACACCATTTTCACCAAAAGTATGAGGACAAACCTCTGACTAGTTTCATCAGCTGAAAAAAGACAATGCCTCGCCTCATGAGACAAACGGTCATTCACGTTTAATTACAAGGTCCTTCAAAATCGAAAGTTTGGCCGAAAGCATCACATCCATCTGCCAAACTATTCGCATTGGGGTCAGAATTAGCTGGCCTTGCAGGGAACGGCGCATGCAAGGGTTGTCGTGGCAACAATACCAATCTCTACAGGTTAAGGTGAGTAAAACATAAAAAGTGAGGATGAGGGAATTGTCTCTGTGAGTTTAATTAAATGAGCCCCGATGCAGAAGCTCCCACTTTAATGCATCTTTAATCATTACAAAACGATGGTCCTGTATCTGTTGGTCTAAAACTGAGTTTATTGCAGTTCTGGCTCCGGCGCCTCGCCCTAAATGATCCCTTTGCCTTTAATGAATGTGTGTTTTCTTCATGCTTGTGTGAGCAGCCATAGATTGTCCTGCAGGTTCAAGGTTGAGCTCCTTTCACTAATGCTAATTAGGTAAGAAAAGCTGCACAGTCATTTGCAGGATTAAAAAACAGCAGCTGAAAGTTTCCATACCCCTGCTATTCAAATTCAACTGCATTAAAAAATAATTCCATGCAAACGCTTTCATGAATCCAGTTTTGTACAACAAAGGGAATCCTCCCGAACAAGCTGCGTGAACCACATGATGCATTTTATGATGTGACTGCAAGTTTGTAAAACACATAATCTAATCTTGTGCGGCCCATGCCCACACAGGAAATATATCTACACATATATAATGTTCACACACACACACTCAGCAAAAGGCAGCAGGAGGGACGCTACTAAACTAGCATCTACTTCTTTTGACATGCGCGCCCCGAGTGTGACCAAAGAACCTCCGGGTCATTTTAAACAGCATCAATCAGCACCTAAGACAGCTCCCATCCTTTTACAGACTTCACCTCTCTGTTTCTCACAACCACACACACATGATGTAGAGTTGTTATTATAAATTTAACTTAAACCTATACAAGTCAGGGACAACTGGAGTGACTTTGACTGATTCCTTTTGGCGTTAAGAACACACAGCACAGCACTGTTACCAGAAAAGATGGCTGCCATTTCGGTTGTTTTGTGCGAGAACATGCCCAGCGCATCTGTAAATGTCACTGTTTCCCATAATTTACTCTATAAATATTTAATGCTGATGAAAGCAGGATGAGGACAACAGCATAAATGCTTTCCTCAGCCTGGAAGTGGACCCCCTTTATCTCATCCCCATTTTACTCAGTTAAATGAGAGAGGAATAAAACCTAACTCTATCGAGGATTTGTCCTCTTCTTTCTCATCACAACTTTTCTCTCTCCACCTCCCTCACTCTTTTTGTCTTCCATTCATCCTCCTTTTTTTTAATGCTCCCTCTCAATGAAAAGAGAGATTACTGATATCATGGAGGCTGGATAGGAAGTGAAAGTGGATCACTCAACTGTGAGCTGAGCACGATAAGGCAGAGGGAACTTGATCGTCACTGAGATGGGCAAAATAATTGTGTGTACTTATGTGTGTCTGTTCTGCGGTGTTCGTTCAGGGTTCATTTGGCAGGCCGGTGCACTCTATATAGGCTATGTGTCTGTATCCTAGCAACACCTTATCGGGTCCACCTGTTTGATGGGGGAATCAGCCAAAACATACTTGTGGTCACACATGAACACACACACATATGCAGACAACAACCCGCCTGTCTCGTATGCATCCTGTGGGCTTTGATACTCAGGGTTCAGGTGAACTGAGAAAAATAAATTAACAGAGAGCCACTCAAAACTATTAATCTCCCTTAAACACCCCTCACTGGAGCCCCCTATTGTAGCTGCATAATAAAAAATACTGTACATTGACTTGTTGTATATATTGACAGGAACTGTTTCAGTGGGAGAATCATATATTTATTTCAAAGACACGTGGGTTACATGCTCCATTTAGGAGTTTGCCCTGTCGCACCAGCCCAAGAAGGGAGTATAGGAGGAAGAAAGGAGGTGCTGTCGCTCTCCTCTTGTTGCTCGTGACGACTGACGGGGACTGAGGGAGACAAAGTGGGGAAGGACAGCCATGATTAATGTGGAGGCTGTGTGGACCCAAGAATATCTCCCCACTGCCCTTCATCTTAGCTAATGTGACCTGCCATATGGGTCACTCATTACAGTGTGTGTGTGTGCGTGTGTGTGGTTAGCATGGACGTAGTTTTAATTTCAGGTACGCCACTGATCTTTTCTGTTCTGTTTTGCTTGTGCGTTCTATCAGACATGTAACAGAGCCTGCAGGAATATTTTAGGATAGCAATGCTGGCAGATTTCAGCTTGACTTTTGCACCTGCTCATCCAATTGTATCTTTTCTCTCCCCCTCTTGCATTTTTCACCTCCCCTTCTCCTCCACCCCTCCACCCCTTTTGATCTCAGGTACATGATGAATGTCACATGGGATGGCAGGGACTTGTCATTCACAGAAGACGGCTACCAAGAATACCCAAAGCTGGTGGTCATAGTCCTGAACAAGGACAGAGAGTGGGAGAAGGTAGGACGTACATGTGTGGTCACATATCGTATCATGTAGGCCAAGGACCGTAGCCAAACAGAATAACTGCCCTCACCTCCCTGGGAAGTTTAATGTTTATTTTACGTACCTATTAGAAACAAGGTCTTACTTACTATTTATTTGTATTTACTGCTCCCAGTAATGGGAAGAAAGGGGCTATGAAACATATTCAGAGATGAGAAATAAGGAAAGCTCAGCAAAAGAAGTTAGAAATAAGTACATTTCTCCATGTTGCTTTTTCATCATTAGTACTTAAATGATATAGTTCTTTTATTGTTTGTTCTCCATCTTTTTTACAATAACTGAGCATATAACTAGCATGTTAAACTAATGCCATATATATATATATATATATATATGAAAACTCCAAAATGCAATAATATGATTATAATAAACCAAATACTAGAAAAGATAATGAAATATCAGCAGATATTATCGGCCTATTTATATTATTATTATTATTATTATATTTCACTGACTGGTCCATTACTTTCTTTAACAAAAGTGAGTTCTTATATTTCAAGCTAAATAAGCATTGATAAGTTTTAGATCAAGGTGATAAACGTAGATAACATAAAAATTAACTTTTGGTGGTCGTGTTTTCCTAAACTACATGTAGTTTGACCAAAAAGTGAACCTCTGTGAAATATACTTTCGAGCCAAAACCAAACTAAGATTAAATGCTAGAGACTGAAAATGTTGCCTCTGTCTCCTGATACGCACGTAATTGATCAATGAGCTCATTTGCTTGCAGGTTCATGGATTTCCTTAACGGGCAATTGAGAGGAAAAGCATATATAATGATGATCATTCTAGTATTCTTGTCGTTGTAATGGACTTTAAATGGTGGCCATGCATCTTTATATCAACATCCGACTGCCTTGAATGGCTCACATTGAAAGTCTCTGACATAGTTCTGGGTGGTGAAGGCTGAGAGGAGTGTCGGTTGAAGGTTGCAAAATAGAAGTGGGAGGCAAGAGGAAGGATTTTGATTGATGATGGAAACAAAATATGAACGTTTTTTTTTATCCTCTTGCTCATGGCCTTCTTTTACTCACGCCCTCACCTCTCTTCCTCCTATTTCACTCTCTTCCTCAACTTTTTAGCTATGATTTCCATCGTGGTCTCTGATAGCACCTTGAACAGTTTAAATAACCAGACTGCAGTTATTGGGTGGGGGGGGGGGGGTTGCTTGGATCAAACCTTTATTTAGATTACAGCCTAACAGAATTTGGTTTAGTTTGCATCTATTTGTCTCCATCCAATCTTTGAGAGCAGCTTTTTTAATATTTTATACCGACACACCCCCATACAATATCACACAGAGAAGACTCTTTGTTGGTGTGCTGGAGGGAGGAAGAGAGTGTTGTAAACTGAGAGCCCGTGAAATTGATCAGTGCACCCTCACTGAGGTGTAGAGGAGACTGAAGGGGAGCGAGACAAAGAGACAAAGTGGAAACTTAATTGGGGGCTGTTCTTTCAGCAGCGCGCACACACACACACATACACACAGATCCGTGACGATCGAGCGATAAAACAATTCTGTATCTGCACTAAAAATATAAAATGTGTCCCCTTGAGGCACCGCAGGGAGAGGAGCGCTATATGGGAAGGATCAAGCTATGGAGACAGATGGGCGGAGACAGCAAGAGAAGTAGAGACACAAAGTGAGAGCGAGGAAGAGCGAAGTGGAACGAAGCCACCAGCATATACGTGTAGTAGATGGAGTTTTTGGGAGAGCGTGCAGGTCTGAAATTGCTGGTGTATGTCATTTGTTCAAGGATTATGTAATCGCCCGTAAATTACTGCTTGATTTTAAAGAAGTGTGACGAGTGAGCCGTTCCAGTTGCAAGAACGAATAGCAGTTTAGCGCAATGCTTCCTCGCCAGGAGTGTCGTACTGAAGCACTCACAGATGGTGCATGCAATCCTTTTTAACTGTATCTCCATTTTCCTGAATGCTAATTTTTTGTAATGATGCCAAATCCAGTAGCGGCAATAGATGCATTATATGTCGGGATTTGAATAGAGCGGATTTCAGGAGCTTGCTTTGCTTTGAGCTGAAAGGATAGCACAAACAATTGTAAAATGTTATCCTCCGCCTCGCTGAGATGTACTTTAAACTTTATGGTTTTCTAAATGTCATGAAATCAATTAAATATTTTGGATTATTATTATGTTCCAAAAATATATATTTTTTTACATCTAGGGCCGTGCTAAAGCTTTTTATGCACAGCAATGCTATAAACTAAATTCTGCCACATGCAATCCAAAACTTTGAATCATAAATGTATGAAAAAAATAAAAAGAAAGACATCATCACAATAGGTTGAGCTAAGAGTAAGAGTCTGATTAAAGAATAAATGGCACATGAGAAGTCCTGATTATTTCTCATGCTGCTGTCAGAGTTCCAGTATGACTTCACAGCCCGAATGAGGAACAGTGTATTTACCGATCAGAATAAGGACGTTATGTTTTAATCCCACTGAGTAGATGGAGTGTGAAAATTGCTTCAGGAGCTGCTGCAGTGTTAGCTGCCAGTTCACAAAATAATTATTACAGACAGCATGGGATTTGTGCTTGGAGAATCACACTCTGGAAAGCAGACACACACTTTCAGTCTGTCGATAAAGGCCAGTTCAAAGGAAGACATCTAAATCCGTGGTTCCAGTTTACGCTTGTTCTTCTCTGTCGTTTTTTACACACTATTCACACACACATCTGTACATATAAGCACAGTCAGCACAGGAGAGGGACAGCAGGATCCATTTTCTCCACATCATTTTATCTGGCTAGGTTGGCGGATAATAATCTTTGAAAAATAGAGATGATATAACAGAAGAGAAAAAAATATGATAAACAGGGGGTCAGGCTTAGAGAGACAAGAAAAAAGAAGTAGTAGATGAAACAAAGCAAGGGCTTTTCCAAAATCACACTTCTTCTGGGTCAGAGTTTCGTTATTTGTTGCAGGGGTTGAGGTCAGTGAAGGTCGCCGTGGGGCTTTATAATGTACTGATCCCTCGACCCATAACATCTTATCCTCCCACAGACCCCAATGTCAGTCACACACACACACACACACACGCACACAACTCTGTGTATTTAGTGTGTGGAAAATCTGGTGTTCCATATGGGGAAATAAAGTGCCTAGCCAGTGGATAAAGACGATCCTCCCTGCTCTTTGGGAAGGAATTCATAACCTCTTTTTCCTTAATTAGAGAGATGGGGAGATGAGGAGAAAGAGGAGAGGCGGGGAGGACGAGGTGCGAGGAGAGCAGTAGGACAGGAAATCATCTGCTTAAATCATCTGCTTAATTCTTACACTCATCCTCCTTTCTTCATCTCCCCGGTGACTAGAATTTGTATTTCTCCATGGAGTTAACATACTGAGTGTGTGTCTGTGTGTGTGAGTGGGGGGGGGGGGGGGTTCTCATAATTTCCCATCCCAACTGAGTAAAAATACTTTTTCTTTGACAATCCTTTCTCCTTTCTTTGTTAAACACAAATTGTAATTATTTATTTGTGTCTTAATTAGAAAGAACAGTACCAGAACACAAATGCCGAAGATGCAGTTCAGTAAGTTGAAACATACAGCAGCTCTCAGGTATAGCGACCCTAACCATCCTTTAACCCCCGCTGGGAAACCCAAGCTGTTTGAGACGCTCTTATAACAGAGTTTGTCCTTGGCTGCTGCTGATGAAAACAAGTATACTTCCCCCATTAGCTGACTCTGAAGCGATTGATATAGTGGTGGGCACTTCATAACCTTGGTCATTCAGTCAGATGCAGGCTCTCTTGAGATCAAACACTGATTGGACTGATTTATCATTACAGGATCTTCTGCAGGGAGAGATGTGAAGAAAAAAACAAAGATTTGAGTTTGCTGCATACACAGGAAGGTTTTAACACTACAGTGCTTTTATGTTCTCACTGACTTCGAAAAAAGTTTTCTTGTCTTTGTTATTAGCTCGACTATCGATTCATGGCATGTATATGCAGTCTTATTAGCACAGCAGCCACACACACAAGCACACAAAAATGCACGCCCTCATTCTCCTGTGATGGGCCAAACAGCCGAGGTGAGACGGACGGACTGGTGCGATCGCTCCAAGGAAAGGTGAAGGTGAAACACAAAGAGGGCGTGCACATGCCATCTCAGCATGCACACTCACTTTCTTAGAGATATAGTCGACAGCAGCGTGAGCTGTCGACAGCGGTGCAGTCCAGGAGCAGAGGGAATACTCTAACCCCTGTCGTTCAATTAAAATGCTAATTTCCCTTCTTCCTCTCTGCCCGCCTGTTAATGACCAAGTCAGGCTGGCTGGCTGAACCACATCTTATTTGTGTTTGCATGCATGAAGGTAAAACAAAACACTGTCCTATGGTCGGTCAGGGTCAAACGATATGAAAAGCCTCAGTAGCTTTACCTCACGATCTCCATCCATCACTAAGGGCCGTCTATACATTTCCAGCCTTATGAGGGGGAAGTAAACAAACACAAACTCGCCACTCCACTCTGCAGCAGTGTTGCTGTCTCACAGAGAGGGAGAGAAAACAAGAGGGAATGTCCTTTTGAAAAAGTTTTTGAAAAAGAGAAGTTTTTCTGTTTTCTGGCTCCTGTAACATTAATAATTGAAATTGATTTGGAGTCTTTCTACTCCTCTCGGCTTCTCCCATCTGACACAGACATGCGTAAACATCACACACACACACATGCATTTGGCCTATAGACAGGTGTGTGTGTGGGTACAGAACATCCATAGGGGAATCTGTGACATCACAGCGCTGAAAACATTCTGAATTATTGACATCATCATACTGTCACTCTCTCTTTACTACTCTACTCTACTCTACTCTACTCTACTCTACTCTACTGTCCTACGTCGGCGTGCATTTTATCACGCGTCCCAGCAGACCACTGTTACATTTATTATTGTCTGTGAACATGCTTTCTGATTTGTAAGCTTTTGTGCCAAAATAAAATGACTTGTTTTTAAACACATGTAAAGCAAATGTTGATGTGTGTCTCATTTGTAATCATCTCTGCTCCCTTGGTGCTTTGAGTTCTAGGCAGCAGATTGCAGCGGTTGAATCACCAGGTAAAGAGAAGCAGAACACCGGCATCTTGCTGTGTTCTGACCACGTGCCCCCCCCCCCCCACACACACTTCAGACGTTGTCTTTTCACCTATCACTAAGTATTGGAATCGATCCACAGCCCCTATAAAATAGAAATGATAACTTTGACTGATTTAACAGTCTTTTGGGGGGGCTTCATCTTACATCACCTCATCCTTGTCCTTCTCATTTCCTTCCCGCCAGATGGGGAAGCTGGACAACCGCAGCCTGACGCTGAAGTACCCGGTGTGGCCGCGGTTCAACTCCTTTGGTGACGCGGAGCTGGACGACAACCACCTGTCCATCGTCACACTGGAGGAGAAGCCTTTTGTCATCGTGGAGGATGTAGAGAGGCTCACCGGTACCTGCATGAGGAACTCTGTGCCCTGCAGGAAGCACATCAAAGAGTAAGTCATGCCCCGTAGGCCTTGTCAAGAAATAGGTTGTCCCCCCCCCGTCCCCCCCCCCCCCCCCCCGACCATCATCATTTTATTCAGAATGGACGCTACCTGCATTTGCATATTCATTTGTCATGGAGATGTAGGATATCCTACATATGTGACTATCCAAACTAATGTTTATGCAAATTTGGCAGGCGTGTGTGTTTTGTGTGTGTCTTCAGAATGAGAGGCCGTAATTGGTGTATAGATATTTAATATTGATATTAATATTTCCCTCACCTAGAGTTCATACTTTAGTTCTTACACTGCTACACCCCCCCCCCCGACACCCACACACTCTTACAAACAGAGATGACGAGGTGGTAATAGGGTCCCAGGGACAAAGTTAAAAAGTTTACAGAGAATTTAATCCAGACTCTGTGAAGTAGGGTGGAGAATGAAGCATCTCCAAGGAGTAACATAAACACACACACACACACACACACACACACACACACAAACATCCAAAATAATCCACACACACACACACAGGCTCACGCAGACTTTCTGTTTGTGTCCGCATGTCCACTCACTCACAGGCCAGTGCATTTGGGTGCATCTTTTCCTTCCACGGTGCGATTCCCACTCAAGCTTCCGTTGTGTCAATTTGAAGAAAGAGGGATGGATGGAGGGAAAGAGGCAAAGAGGGAGGAATGATGGTGCAGTTGGATTGAGGTGGGGGGGGGGGGACTATCCATGCATGCAGAACCAGAAATTCACTCATCCACGCTGGGCCTAGGAACAAGCCATAATACACGCACACACACACACACACACAAATCTACACTGCCCTCTCTAGAGACCCCATTCAAGCCCAGCAGTGTTTCTATATCAGATTGGCCTGGGAACCTCATAAATAGCCCCCATCATGTCACATGCTCTTGTTCCCTGGACTGTACACTGGCCGGCCTAAATGGGTACACTGTGTTCATGAACGCGGCTGTTGCAGCTCTGGCCTATATGCCTGTTCTCTGCAAACCTGGCTTGGTTGGCCTTGTTTCCGTTATTATTAGCCCGGATTCCCTCCCCATCGATGTCTCTCTGTGTACCCCTTCGTCATGTAGCTGTAGCAAAACATTAGTATGACAAAAAAAAAATCATACTGTATATTATAGGTTGAGACATTTTTGTGGTCCAGACATCAAGTATCAACATCATATTTTGTTTCTAATTGACTTAGAAATATGATCTCTTTTTTTTTCTTTCTAAAATCTGAATCTGAAAATTTTAAAATCTGAATCTGAAAATGTTACGTCCCGATAAAACAAGCTTGAATAGCCTTTATCTCTTCCACCCGTTCTGCAGATCTCTTTGACAATGCACCCGTCACATCTTAGGAGAGGCTTTGTTCATCTCATCTGTGTGATTAATTGAAAGTTGAGGACTATAATAAAAAGAGATCACTCAACAGATCACCAGATTATATTACAGAAGATGTGTCAGAGTTATTCCAGAAGTCTTTTTGATTGATGAAGAAAGACAAGACAAATCATAATGATCCTTTGCTAGAAGCTAATCTAGATTTTATCAACACACCAAATCTTTGAATGCGAATGCTGATGTAAATTAACAAATGATGCTATACAAATGCTATGGATAGCATCGGGTTATAAGCGTGTCACAAAACAGTAATTCATTTCCAAATGACGCGTTTCTCATTGTGTGACGCTATCAAACCATAAGGGGGGTTTGAACTTGAACTTGGGACAAGAGTCGGCCAATGTTTGTCTTTCATCACAAAGTGACAGAGTCTGAGCTCTGAAGAGAACTGCACCAGCACAAGCTGATGTGTGCGGGTCTTTTCTTTCCCTCGGCCCATCAAGTTGTTCATAAAATGAAGGCCCAGGTTATGTTAATCTAATTAACACACATCTCAAAGTTAAATGAGGCTCCCAGGTGGCTGATAAGATGAAGCACGCTTGTGTGTTTGTGTGTGAGAGAGATAGGGATGAAGAGAGAATGGCATCTGAACTCCTGCTCTTTAATTCATATACACAGATGGTGCACGGACTGCAGATGATGTGTCGTCACAAAGCCCCCATAGTCTAACAGACAGAGAGCTAAAAGGAGAGAATGAACATATTTCTCAAGTCTTCTCATGTCATTTCTGAATAGAACGACCTGAACTTAAAGGTGAAAAAAGTCCCAGGGAGAAATTTCTTCATCGGTTCATTCACATGAATTAGGCAAATGGCATGGAAAGAGATGTACACTGAGCTTTGGGAGAAAAGTATTCTATCATGCAGGTTATTTTTTTTAAAGGTGGGATTAACATTCAGCATGCAACTGAGCAGGCTCACCGCATATGAAATGCTGCAAAGACTGCAATGTCTTTCATTTTTACCACATGCACTAAATCTATTGTTTTTGTCTCTAAAGCAACACGACAGAGGCTGGTGGGACGTACATCAAGAAGTGCTGTAAAGGCTTTTGCATCGATATTCTAAAGAAGATTGCAAATTATGTAAAGTTCACCTATGACCTGTACCTGGTAACCAATGGCAAGCATGGCAAGAAGATCAACAATGTCTGGAATGGGATGGTGGGAGAGGTGAGACAGGACAACAATGTGTGCATGTGTGTGTGACTTACTCAAGCCAATGCTGGGAGAAATTGCGATGTTCATATGACAGGATCTTCCGGTTATTTATATTCTAAAACATGCTTTAATTGTCATTCTCTCCGTTCCTTCATGTCTTTACAAAACTTTCCCAAAATTGAAAACAAAAATCAGCTCTTTGGTTTTTGCACAACTGCAAATGTTCGACAAGTAAAAAAATAAAAAAACCTTAACTAGTCCAGCAGAAGCACCATTTGCATATCTTTAATTAACAGTTTCAAGATGAAGGTAAAATCCCAGCGTTTATTTTAAGACTGTGTAACTTCACGGACCTTTCAAGTTCATCTGGCATTCTCAGTGTTTAGCAGAGGCTGCATGCTGATTATAATACATTAAGATTCAACACTGCAAAACTTTATTGATGTGCATTCAACAAAATTAATATGCTTTTGGCAAATACCTATTCTTATGTTTAAAGAGCATTATCATGAAATATAATGTTAATTTGCAGAGACCGCATATAGCATAATTAATCTATCTTCCTTATTGTATAAGACTACCTGTCACATGATGACTGACCGTTTTCCTCTTTGTCTTTCCTCTCCTCCATCTCTCCTGCTTTTGTCAACCTTTCATTCTTGCTGTTCTCTCTCCCTACTTACCTATCCATCCATCTTTGTATCCATCAACCATTTGCTTCCACATCTCCGCCGCCCTCAAAGGTGGTCTATAAGAAAGCCGTCATGGCCGTCGGATCTCTGACGATCAATGAGGAGCGTTCTGAGGTCATCGATTTCTCCGTCCCGTTCGTGGAAACCGGGATCAGCGTCATGGTCTCCCGTAGCAACGGAACCGTGTCCCCGTCAGCCTTTCTCGGTGAATGTCCCTGAATAACTCTTACTTTTTTTTTTTTTTTTGTTTGTTTTTTTTTTTTTTTTTTTTTTTTTTTTTGTCGGACTTGGGAAGGAGGGAGAGGAAGATTTCTCTTGTTCGCATTTTTTTCTTTTTTTTTTTTACTCTGCAAGTGTAGAGTGATATTTGTTTTCCGTGTTTGTTCCCGTAGGCACAGAACTGACAACACAATTCATTTCTGTTGCACATATGTCAATATTTTCACTCTCAATGGTTGTGATTTTGCTTGACTCCTGTTTCCTGCATGTAATCGCTCTACCTTACATGAGAGGCACTTAACTGCAGGATTTGGCTGCTCGGTCATGATCGGCTCCGCTTAAGCGTGATCAACCTCCAAGTTGCCGTACAAGCATACATGAAACCACTTACGCACACCCATGTTATCATCACACACAACCACGAAGACATACACACACTAACGTGTATGCAGCATGCAGTTACTGCTGTGAACGTCGTAATTAAAGAATCTTTGCCGGAAAAACCCTTGCACAGATAATACCCACTTGCCCACTGTGTGTATGGAGTGCTCTCCCATACATCAGAGCAGGGTTTAATCTCTGCAGCAGCGCTGCATGCTCAGAGGGAGGACAGGAGTGCTGACACCAGGGCCTGCTGTTCTGTGCGCCTCCTCATGCTGTAAAAATAGGAGGTGTGCCTGCGTACATGCATGTGTGCGCAAAACTGTGTAGGGGGTTTTGAGCATGGAGGAGGCAGATTGTTATCACGCAGCTTTTTGCTATATGCCTACGTGACAATAAAAACATGTTTGATTGATTGATTAATTCGGCGAGGTAGCGAATGAGTCCTATGAATTCTAAAAGCTGATGTGCAGCATTATGAGCACGAGTTAATCTGCCCTGTTGTTTCTTTGTTTCCTCTCTCCCAGAGCCTTTCAGCGCATCAGTGTGGGTGATGATGTTTGTTATGCTCCTGCTGGTGACAGCAATGGCTGTCTTCATGTTTGAATACATCAGTCCTCTTGGCTTTAACAGAAACCTCGCACAGGGAAAAGGTGAGTGCAATAACACACACGCACACACATACATGAACACATTTCAGTCTCAGCCCTGCATCCGAAGCTGCACACACTGGTATCCTGCAGTTCAATTGCTATGTCCTCATCCTCCTCTCTTTCAGACCCTCATGGTCCTTCCTTCACCATGGGTAAAGCCGTGTGGCTACTGTGGGGTCTGGTCTTCAACAACTCTGTGCCGGTACAGAACCCAAAAGGGACTACCAGTAAATTCATTGTGTCTGTGTGGGCCTTCTTCGCTGTCATCTTCCTGGCTTCCTACACTGCCAACCTGGCCGCCTTCATGATCCAGGAGGAGTTTGTCGACCAAGTCACCGGTCTCTCTGACAACAAGGTACTGGAAATCAAATGAGACTGAGTTAGTTGCATTCTTTACAGGCACAATATAGTTTCTGACATTTACATAAGTGGAGTCTGGCCCTCATGTAATTTATTAAAGTAGATTCTAGCATAACACGGCAACATAAAATAACACATTAAAAGTTCTTAGAAATAAATAATGTATCTTGTATTTGAATCCACAATGCTAGACCATAGAGTTGTGGGGGGATTTAAATGTGCAGATTGTACATCTATAATGTAGACAGATTAAGCACAGGTTGGTCTAATTGTAACACAAATCACTACATGTGTTCCATTATGAAGCAACAGGACTGTTAGAATACATGTGGGGCAAGGACAAGATTAGTATTAATGCTTGATGAATGATAATGGTTGATGTACATGAGGAGAAAGACAGACCGAGAGATAAAGGTCAGGCCACATGAAGAGAAATAGAAAAAAAAGGAAGACAAAACAGTAGAGAGCTTCTAAGGGGGATTGATGTAGGAGGAGATGCTTTGGAGGAGAGAGCATTTGTGTTTGATAGAGAGTTTTGACAACGTGCAGAAGGAGAAAGGGGGAGGGAGGGATGTGTGGCACGAGGGTGACTGAGGAATTGTGAGAGGCCGAGACACACAGGGTGGTACAAGACAACAGGCAGACAGATATGGGCCAGGCTGACAGCTGAGGTAGGGAGAAAAGCCCGGAATGAGGAGGAGGGATGTAGAAAGATAGAGAGGGTCAGCCAGGGAAGAAAGGAACCGGAGAAAAAGGGTAAACGGCTATATTGAAGAAGACATATTGAGCAAGCCCCGACACAAATGTATCTGTGACCGGCAAAGTGATGGAGAAAACGATTTGAGTTGCTTGAGTTGTTTTGATGTTTTAGGCCACTAGGGGGAAGAAATACCACAAAACAAACTCATTACAAGAAAGCCATGCTTTCTCATAAATGGCTAAAATTTTAGGAAACATTTGGCACAGCAGGCACTGCAGCAACATGGCTGTCCCATCGAAGGGATGTTTTTTTTCTGTGAAACCAGTGTGAAGAGAATGAGCTGTGTCACAATGGACCAATAGATGCTCCAGTTGTTGGGTGCCACACTGCAGGTTGGGTGATGCTTGGTTTGGCTTTAGTTCCCAGTTTAATGTTGCCACAATGGTGCAGTGGGTAGTGCTGTTGACTTACAGCTTGATGGTTCCAGCTTCAGTCCTTTTCTGTGCGGAGTTTGCATGTTCTCCTCATGGTTGTGTGAGTTTTTTCCGGGTTCGCCAGCTTCCTCCCACCACCAAAAACATGCAACTTAAGTGAAATGGTCATGCCATATTTTCCGTAGGCATAAGTGTGAGTGTGTGGGGGGTTGTTTGTCTTTCATGTGGCCCCGCGATGAGCTGGCGTCTCATGCGGGGTATACCCCACCTCTCACCTGTAGCAAGATGAGATTAGGTTCCGGCAGACCCTTGACCCACAAGGCAGATAAGCGACTGTAGACATGGCGATTGCCGTTGTCTCATCTACAAGGAGATGGAGATGCAGTGAACTCTTTCTGGTGCCCAAGAGTGCAGTCACTTAACAAATCCACAGTGCTTAACAGTACAACCACGAGGGACTTTGCCACTTCTTATATGTCTCTGATTGTTGAAGAGGACACGCTGTACTAGTTTCCCACTGACTCCTACTTCTGCAAGCTTTTAGTGCAAAGACTTTGGGAATGAACATTTCATGTACACATTTGTGAAAAATGAATTACTCGAACTTCTTTCCACTGAGCAGGTCATACTATGTTTTATCAGAGACCGATCTGTGTAATTTATGATTACCGTATTTTCCGGACTATAAGTTGCGCTTTTTTTCCCATAGTCTCACAGTAAACCCCCAGTTATCCACAGTTCCAACTCAAGTATCCGCAACAATCTTTTCAACGTTCCTTCTCGCGAGATTGCTTGAGATCTGAATGCTGAGCGAAATCGCACAAGATATGAATTGTGTGATCGGTTTGATTACCGTACCTCGTCCTGAAAGCGGTGTTGGAAGAATCTGTGGCCTGAAGCAGTCACTGATTACAAGGGATTGTTCCCTAAAGACATTAAAAGTGCAAAGTCCCGAGGAGTTATCAGGGCTAACAATAGAGCGCCTAGCAGAGTTGATGGGAGTGGCAAAGAGCATTCAATCAGCCATTGACGACACGCTTCGATCCATTCATTCATTCATTTTCTAACCGCTTATTCCGCTATCGGGTCACGGGCCAAGCTGGAGCCAATCCCAGCAGCATGGTCGAGAGGCAGGGGACACCCTGGACAAGCCGCCAGTTCATCGCAGGGCAACACAGAGACAGACAACCAGCCACACACACACTCACACCTACGGGCAATGTAGTGTCACCAATCAGCCTAGGCTGCATGTCTTTGGTGGTGGGAGGAAGCTGGAGAACCCGGAGAGAACCCACGCAGACACGGGGAGAACATGCAAACTCCTCACAGAATGGCCACAAGCCGGAGACGAACCTGCGACCATCTCGCTGTGAGGCAACAGTGCTTACCACTGCGCCACCGAGCCGCCCCGCTTCGATGCATGTAAGTGCAAATTGCCATTGGATCAGCTAATGCCGTTTATAGAGGCATGTTGAATGAAATGAAAAAACAGCGATCTCAGTTGCCAATCACAATGTTTTTTACAGCCATTTAATAAATTGATTAAATATAACCTGTGTGTACGTATGTAATTACGTTTTAATACTTTTTCTTGATCCTGCACATAATTATAATACTACTATTTTGAATTTTTATAATACATATTTACACATTATACAATGCTATCATGAAATAAGACCAATAAATAGTAATGTGGCATTTTGTGTAGAATATCTGGGTGTTTGGGGGGGGGGGGGGATTTTTGGAAACTGGACTGAAAATAATGGTGAGTCTGACAACAGCCCCGCAGAAGAGGAGACGGCGCTTCATCTTCCTCCACAGTTGGCAGCATTGTTCAGAAGTCACACCGAGGATGAAGAATTCAATGCATTCAGTAGAATGAGATCACGAGTTTGGTAAACTTGCTCACCGGTGACTTGCTTGTTGGACTCGTGAGCTTTTTATGCTAATTCTGCCTATTCAGCCTCCCAGGTATGTTCTTTATCCTATTGTGTCGCTGAATTACTGTTAATGTGTTACGTTAACATACCATATACCTATCCAGATTGTGTGCTGCATGTGGTGCGCACAATAGGCTATGTGTGTACTGCGTGTGACAGGAGAAGAACAGAAAAAAGGATTGAGAAAAATAACAAAACAAAGAGAGGGGAAAGGAGCACTGGAATAGACAGATGTATGGGGCTAGTAATTATACATCACACATCAATAATAAGATAATATGTGTTTAATTTATGGGTAAGGATTTAAATTATACATCTAATATAATGAAACATAAATGTGTTGCTTTTGACACTTGCTTTAATTTTATTCAAATTATGTCAGTCCTCCATGGGTAAAATTTCTGCAAGGACTTACTATTTTTATGTGCGGTGCTGTTCCCTTTCGCCCGTGCGCTGCAGCAGAGCGGCCATCATATGTCCCCCATTTGTCTGGAGCACAAATCCTCCTCTGCTCTTTCACTTTCACATCATCTCTGCAACAAGCTTTCGCTAGAGGCGAGGCAGCTCTTTTCGTTCTCAGAAGGCCTTCACTGGTAATTATTCTGCATTTCCCCAGTCAGCCTGGAGATTTCGGGCAGCATCATCCACACCCACCCCTCCCCACTCACTTTGCTTGTCAAATGTGGCGTTTGACAAGAAGTGACCTTAAAACATGACCTTAAACCTTCTGCTGCACCTTTAAAGAGCTTTAAACGAGGAGGGGGGGATTGCGTGAGGACGCTGACACACACGCATGACATTATCACCAACTCATGCGAATGCCCACATGCGCAAAGGGTTATGGCGCAGCGTCACCTTGAGCTGCTTACACAATAGAGACACGGATGTGTGCAGACCTATAAACAGTATGCGTACATTCATTGTCCTGACCGCTTTGTCCGCTACCGGGTCGCTGGAGCCTGTCCCAGGAGTCAACGGGTGACAGGCGGGGTACACCCTGGACAAGGGTGGGAGAACATGCAAAACTCGGAAAGGCCGCAAGTCGGATTTGAACCTGTGACCCTCTCTCTGTGAAACAACAGCGCTTACCACTGGGCCACCATGCTTTCCCATATGCATAATGTATATGCATATTTACATGGTGTGTATTCTGTAGTTGTTCAACCAAGACCAAACAGAACAACAATGACACCTCATACATTCATACACTGCCTGCAGGTCGAGGTGTATCAATGTACAGAACAAAAAATAAATGAATAGAAAAGCATTCAAATTTCCTTTTTTTTGTTCCTGACCTCATTCTGGATACAATCCAGATGAAATTTGGTGGTGAGATCCAAAATCTAGGATCTCTTCTGGATAATCACCTAAATGTAATCATCTGTTCCTGGTTACATTTCCAACATTTCCTGAAAAATCTTGTTAACAGACAAACAAACCAACCAGCAGCGGCAATTACATAACATCCACCTCAGTGGCCGTAATAACCTGTACATCTGTGTAAATGTCACATATAAAATAATATTTATTTTATAGCGCGCGAAGGCACTCCGGAATAGTGCATTACTATATCTTGGGAGTGGAACTTGAAAAATATGCTTCTAATTGCTAGGGTTCATCTGTTTCTGGCTCTGAGGGCAGATAGTTACTGCACCGCTTGAGGCTATAGATTGTTACCACAGCGTCAAGCACTCCATTACAGAATCACTGACCGGTGCAAAAACTAGATTATACCTGAGAGAGAAACACAGAGGAGTCAGACAAAAATGATGGAGGAATAAAAGAAAAGAAATTCAGTTAGAGGAGAGGGACAGAGAATTAAGTAGCCTCACGCCTAAAGAGTTAAAGACAACTAACTGACATATTCTGTGAAGTAATGGACCAATCAAGTGAGACAGGTTAGAGACACTTAGCGAGAATGACAGCAGAGTAAAGATGCCAAGAATGGAATAAATAGGATGACTCATAAGATTCAAAGACACTAAAATCTAAGAGATGACGAAGGTTTTTATAAAGCTGAAGAAAATCAATTCAGGTTGTTGTTGCTGTGTTTGCTAATTTCACATCAAGCATTTAGATTCTCAGTTTTATATGATTTCCACTATCAGAAATATAAAGAATCTGCATTGAACCTTTCTTTCATGACTTTTATTGTGAGGCAGGGTTCATTTATCCACTCCATACTTGGTCAGGAGTCCTTTTGCGTGAATCGATGCGGTGTGGCATTGAGCCGATCAGCCTGTCGCACCGCTGAGGTTTTATGGGGGCTCTGGGGTTGCTTTTATTGTGGCCTTTAAGGTCATATGTAGAGTGGGGTCTGGCATCGCTCATCTTGTTTTGACAATACTCCACAGATTCTTTAAAGTGAGATGGGTTTGCTGGCCAGTAAACCACACAACCAGCGATCTGGCGTTCAGTAGTTTTGGCACTGCGGACAGACGCCAAGTTCTGCTGCAACTGTAAATCAGCATATTCATTAAGCCGGTCACCAAAACGGAAGCATGAGGGGCTTTATAATCTCCCTGTGGGTGGTTGCATTGAATTTAGAGCCATCGCTGACTGTGGACACAAGGAACCTGGATTCTGTATCTTGCTGCTCTTCATCAAAACTCTGGGACTTTACAAAAACTGCCATGAATATGGAATAACAATGGTCTGCTGCGGTTTCGTGTCTCCTGAATAAATGTCATGATTTACTCAGACTTGAAATATTGGAATTTTCTTATTTACACGTTTCTTTAGCTGTAAGCTGTAACTATCAAAATAAAAAAAATAAAAGCCATTGAAACATTTTAATTTACATATAACGTGTCTAGAACATGCGTGTAGCGCATATTAGCATAGCTTCACAGCGAGAAGATTTTGGCTTCAAATCTTCCCTGGACTTTTCTTTGTGGAGTTTGCATGTTCTCCTCTTGACAAAGGTTTTTCCAACCAATTTCAATAACATTTTTATGGAGGGTCTCAGATGTAGGAATAGCTGAAGACATTTGATCAATACCCAGATCAATGCACCCAATTTATGATGTTTCGCAGTAAAACAGGAAGTTTTAATAACTTTGTCATCATTTCAGTATGTAAGGAGGAAGGAATGTAACAAAGTACTTCTTGCGCTGACACATATGCATACAAATGATAGGATAATTTACATATTTCCATCTAGCTCCAAATTGTTATTGGAAGGAACAACCCCATTTGGTGGTCAGCGATGTTATGATGTCACTAGTCAGGGGGCGGTGCTTGAAGTGGTCAATAAAGTTCCCGACTCAGGAGGTCGGGGGAGAAGAGTGAGAGAAAAAAGAGAGCAAGATGGCAGCAGGGCCAAGAGGTCCGTGTCGTCACTAGGAGAAAAGCAACTGCTGTCTGCGTGATTTCATTACCGGTGTGTTTGCTGATTAATAACATGATGGTAGAGAAAAATCACCATCAACAAACAAACAAACACTTTTAACTTTCCATTTTCTGTCACCACTGCTTTTTTCTCTCTCATTACTTTCTGTCCATTCTCTCTTTCCATTGTTCCCTTTCTTCTCTTCTACAGTTTCAGAACCCATATGCATACTCGCCTCCATTCCGCTTTGGGACGGTTCCAAACGGATCCACAGAGAGGAACATCAGGAAGAATTACCCTGCCATGCACCAGTATATGGTGAAGTATCATCAAACTGGAGTCCAGGATGCACTGGTCAGCCTGAAATCAGGGTAAGAGCATGGACCCCCAAAAAAGACTTTAATATAAAATAAAGAATACAGCAGTGTTTGTTTTTGTCTGTGGTCTCTGTCATGTGTGTGTGTGTGTGTGTGTGTGTGTATAACAGCTCTTGGCACTCGTGGATGAGAATGGGCTTCCTCAGTGGGAACAGTAAGATCTATCTTTAGTGGTGTGTTACTGGAGAATATTGACAACAAAGGATTTGAGAGGGCACAAAACTAATTCCAGCATTAGTCAGTCTGCGGATCAACCTTTTGTGCACAGGCATAAGAATCGTATAATGACATTTGAAAGCTTTTACACACTCCTATTCCCTTTTCAGTTTCCCAATTCACGGTGGGTGATTTCATTCAATGAGGCAGAGAATAAGAGTTCTTTGGAATTATAATTGATAGCTAAAATTATCTTTAAAACACAACAAACTATACAAAGATGCCGCCAGTAAATGATTAAATTCACAGTCAGATGGTGGCAAACAATCGGCTTTAAACCTGAAGGAATTCGATAAGCAAATATGCCAAGATAAAGGTTTTGGGGGAGTTTTTGTTGGTTACACATACAAATCTTCATGGATTACCATGAAAGTCAACGTAACTGTGCATGGAATGTGTTTCACAGAGATTGGTTGTGAACTAAACCGTCACTTAATTATTGGATACTTTTCAATCAACATGAGATGATGTCGTATCACGAGGCTCAAACTATGACCGAATGGCTGCTTTTAGACTTGACATTGGGAATCTGTGGTTTGCCATTTCTGTTCATTCTCTAGTTTCCCCAATATTTTTAAATCAGCATAAATGTTTTCCTCATCAGCCTTTGGGCAATGGTTCTGTAGCGTTCTTCAAACTATGATGAAAACATAGCAATCAGGTTACGTCGCTGTCTCTGCGTCTCCTTGATGTCCATTTGCAAGGCATGTTTTTTCTAATGTGCAACCTTTATCTGAATTCACACAAAATCAAGAATGTGTCCCATTCTCACCTGGTTGTGTGACACACGGGTGTGTGTATGACAAATACTGTCATACTATATACAAAAAGTATATTATCTGAATGAGGTACATGCCTTAGTGCTCACCCGACCCGGAGTAAAGGAAGGAGAGGAAGAGAGGGACTCGCATCAGAAAAATCACTTGGGACAAGGAGGTCAGGAGCTGGGGGGAGGAGGCAATGGGCAAAATATTTTATTGAAGGAAATGGAGGAAGAGTGCAGGGAAGGAGGGACGGGCCAAAGTGTGGAGAGGACGAAAGCATCAACGGAATAGGGAATGGAGCTCCGCAGAGAATGGATCAAAGGGAGAGCGAAGGTGAAAATATCGAAGGGAATGGGAAGAGAAACTGAGGAAGGCAGCAAGAAGGAAAGGGGGGGGATGGGATGTCAATGAATATGGGAAGAGCTGGAAAAGGAGAAGAAAGTGTTGGAAAGAATCTGATCGTTTGATTGGGGTGGGATCTAATCGGTGTTCCTGGCTCGAAGGACATGCTGCCTGGTGAGCAGAGGGCAAAGGAAAAAAGAATACATGTGCAGAAAATAATTCATGTTTCATGGTTAATATGAAGCTGCATCTTTCAAGTCCCAAGTAGACTGGATAACATGCCAAGTTAAAGTTAAACCCTAAGGCAGGGGTGTCAAACTCATTTTCTCCACATTAGCATTATGTTTGCTCTCCAAAGGCCAAATGTAAACCGTAACACAGTAAATATGTAACTAAATGTAATGTCATTTAATGTAAAATAAATGTAACTACTCCTTAACATGCTGTTAAATAACTATTTATTTTTTTATTTAATTATTTAGCCGCCACAGTAATTACAATAAAATATTCAGCTTTGATATCACTTTTTTCAAAGGTTGTAACTTAAAATTGTTAGAGATAAAGCCAAACTGTAAATGAGAAAAATCAGTATGAACCAAAGTTTGTGATGGGAATAAATTAACACATCTAATAATGTGGGAAAAGTTCCATTCAAATGCAATCATCATGCAGGAACAAAGATAATCGATACAATTAAAGCAAAACCAAAAAGCCACCACCTTGTCTTGTCATGGACATGCACAAACCAAAAAAAACAACCGAAGTGGGCAAGATAAAGAACATTCCCCGAGTCAATGCCGCGGAAAAGACGTTAGTTTTAGGATCAGCACTGGACAGCTCCATATATAGCCGACTACCTCTAACCAATTAGAGCACACATCTGACTAGTGTTTACTAACGTGTACACAGAAGCCACTACAGCTCACATACAAACACCATTATGCTGGCCAATCACAAGTCTACTGCCGGCCACACACACCTGCTTTCTTACATGTTTGGACACACGGCCTTGCGTGTGGGTGGGGGGGGGGAGGGGGGGGGGGGGGGTGTCCAAACCGGGTTAAGCAAATCACACAGCTGAACTATCGGCTGTGTGCCTCATTAGAGGGCCAGATCTGACATTCAGCAAATGCCATCCAGTTGCTCAGTATTAACACAACTCACTGTGTGTTTACGAGTGAGTGTGTGTGTGTGTGTGTTTGTGTGTGTGAGAGAGAGAGAGAGTGTGTAACGCTGAGATTGAGTGAGAGCAGCTGAGTGATGGCATCACTTACAATGAAAATGCCAGTCTGCGTCTGGATTGTTTTTGTATGTGTATGTGTCTGTGTGTGCGTGTGTGTGTGTGTGTGTGTGTGTGTGGCAGATAGAGAGGCGGTGTGTCTGTCCTTCAGGTCCTCCATGTGTCTCCGAGGGACCGTCTCAACATTGAAGCCTGCTGCATTGACCCGCAGCGACGCTCGACTCGTCTCCGTGTGTTTGCTTACACTTGAATTGCAGTCCTGTTGGAGATTATTTAACGCTTTAGAATTGGTCGTCAAACAAACACCCTCTGAAAAATAAGCGACCTGTCACCTCCCGTGACTTTTGACTCACTCTCTACCAAAACACCCCCCAAAAAACAATTGAAACCCACATTCTTTGTCTTCATGCCTCCGCTCTACCTTGTTTTCCTGTCTCCTTCCTCTGTTCGTCTTTCTCCACCTTTGCAGTAAACTGGATGCCTTCATCTACGACGCTGCAGTGTTGAACTACATGGCTGGCAGAGACGAGGGATGTAAACTGGTGACCATTGGCAGCGGGTAACTTCAGCTTTACATTTTCAATGAGACACTTTTGATGTGGAATGTCTTTACTTCATTGTACGATCCCACCCGTCAAGTGTTTTATACACAGTTTTTTACATATTTGTATAAAGTTGTGACTCGCATATGTGTATAAATTTGATCCAAGTAAATTCCTGCTGCTCTTTCTACAATTGTCAGGAGGTTGCTGGTTCTTGCTTGGTCGGATGCTTGAGGCAAATGTGGATTGGATTAATAAATAAGGTTGATCAGTAAATGTCATTCATAAACTGTGTGTACATGAGTTTAAATATGATGCATTATATTTTAGGGGGAAAAAGACAGCGGTGTCTTTTGTGAATATAATTTTTTGGTGCACTTCTGATATTTACCCTCATGAGGACCTGTGCTTCCTATTGGGTGCTGCCATCTGTTGGTGAGCCGGGGTATCCACCTGTGAACGTAAAAACAATTGTAGATCGTGTATGGCAAGGCAGCTGGATTTCCTCAAATTTCCTATAATAGGTTCGTTTTGTGATCAGTAAGAAGGAATTTTGATTTTACGTATCAGGCGTATCTGCCATTACTTAAAATAGTTGGGAAAATTTACAATCTTTCTCTTTAGGAAGGTTGTCTTTGAACTTAATGCATTTCATGGCATAGATTTATTTTCCTTCAAGATTGTTGCAGTCCCATTGACACCATCAATGACAGATGAAGGTTCAAGTCATTTTCTGTGTGTTCAGGTACATCTTTGCTACCACTGGCTACGGCATCGCTCTACAGAAAGGATCCTACTGGAAGCGACAGGTGGATTTGGCCATCCTGGCCATCATTGGTGACGGTGAGAATCATTCTCATCTACAAAATGAAAGTGCATGACAGTATCCAGGAAGGCAGAGTATTGCACTGCTCTTTGTCGGCATTGCTCTTCATGTACACAAACACACTGTACAGATATCTGTACTGCTTTGTCTACAAACAGTACAAAAGAAAAAAAAAGAGCCATGTATAAATAGTCCTCTGATGTTATTCTGATAGAAACGGGTGCTCTAAAGTTATTCTAATATATTCTAATATATTCCTTTTTGCAGCACCAGATCTGTGCACGTGTGTGTGTGTGTGTGTGTATGCATTAGTCTGAATCACCACAACAGCCTCCGAATTTCTAACATAAACAATTTCCCACTGCAAAACACAGAGAAAGCACGACAGCTCAAGCTTTTAGTGACAGATTCATTTAAATTTTACATCGAAAGCATTTTGCTGATGCGTGTGTTCGCAGCCACTCACATTAAGTGCACTGAAGTTGATTAAATGAACATTGGTGTCATAATAATCCTCTCTAAATGAATCTTGTCTGGGCTGCAGAACGATCAGGCCACTCTTCATCACATTATATGGCTGGGTAATTTTTGACTAATATCATATGCTGAGGTTTTGCCTTGTTTTCTTCTCCCAATTATAAACCCCATTAAGTTGTCAGTCATTCAGTCGGTGTAAGTATACACACAGAGGATATTTCAAATCTCTTCTGTACTTGCTCCGCACTGTTGGTGTCATTATTATGCACATGCCAGTTCTAAAAACAGCATGAAGTCATGAATGGAAAGAGAAAAGCCTGAAGAGAAAGATGAAAGACAGGATTAAGGGAACGGGAAAGAGTCAGAGAGAGAGAGAGGAGATGAATGGAGGGAGAATGAGATAAAGAGAAAAGCGCAGAGTGTGCGTGTGAAAAGTCGAGGAGATGACAAAGGCAGGGAGCAGGGGATGGACAGATGACAAGAAAAGGCTGTGTTAAAGGTAGCGAGTGTCTTTGACAGATGACAGATAAACGGCTGCGTTTTGCAGAGGTTACTTGATCAGATAGACATGGAGGGGGGCCGTCGACTTACCACCTTTCAACTTCACGACCGCACATGTTTGTTGTCGTTTTGTTTACGACGTGTTTCTACGACATAACACAAAGCCAGCCAAAGTCGGCATACGACAAAACCCTCAGAAACAATTGTGGTCGTCAGTCGACTAACTGAACATGGCCTTCAGGGGTTCTTCCCTGAAGGAGGAAGGTGAAGAATGAGCAGATGAAGAGATAGATGGAGAATGCCTGGCCAAAGACAGACAGACATGACAGTCAGAGAAAAAGAAGAGACAAAGAAAAATAAGGTTACAACATTAATTTGGAAATGACTACAAATAAAACTATAAAAGTGTAGTTTAATTTACCGGTACTCAAATTGTCCACATTGATGACTTTTTTTTTTGCAATAATCTTTAGGCTTTCAGCCAGATGTGGGGATAAACAGCTGAGTAAAACTGTTCCCAAAGCACAGAGGGAGAGGGCCGGAAATAAAATGGCCAAGTGTAAATTAAATTCCCGGTTTGCTTACTGGACTGCTTCACACCAGTGACGCTTGAAAAAACAAAAACCACAAAACAGGATTTCAGGATTACTTTCATAGCAGTGCAGGCAATCACGTCTCCACATGGCTTTGTGTTCTTGTTAACAACTTAAGATCTCATTTATCATCATTCACCTTCGCCGCCAGTTCCAAGCGTGTCATTAAAAAGGAGCACCATGGCCACTTTTACAAATTCCACAGGAGAGAGTTTTTCCACAAATGTCCTAAAGGGTCAATGTTGTCTTGTGCAGCCTTAAGACATCTGGCTGAACACCAGTGTGATATTGGTCTTTTCCCAGTAGCAGCGCTAGTGATCCAGCCATGAATGACACAGATGGGATTAGCCACACAATAAATGTCAGGGGAGATGCCAGAGAGAGAAGAGGGGCGTGAAGGAAGAGAACAACGGAGTGAGGGATGAGGAAAGACCGTTTACCTCTTTTCATTAACACAAACACAACAATCTCTTTGTCGTTTTCAACACAGAGAAACACAAAGCCCAGTAGAAGATAATGAAATGTATTTAAACAAGAGCCACACCACGAGAAAAAACAGTTAATGGTAGCTTAAATTAGACTTACTGGTAAATTATAACGTTTATTGGTACATGCATTTAAACTTAATTCATGATCAATGCAATTAAATATCGGTACGTGAAAAATTTTATTCCACAGATTTAGGTAAAAAATAATAATATATTAATCACATAGTGTCTTTGCAGATGGGGTCTCCATTTACAATTGATTGATACTTTTGGAAATAACCCACCAGCTTTTACAGGATGATTTATGCACGTGTGTGGTGGCTTCATTGTTAATTCTAAAAATATATATTCCTCATGTCATTTTAAGGCATAAAGTGTAAACTGTAAAATCAGTGACTTGTCTGTCTCTGTCTTTTTCAGGTGAAATGGAGGAGCTCGAGGCCCAGTGGCTGACGGGAATATGCCACAACGAGAAGAACGAGGTGATGTCCAGTCAGCTGGATGTGGACAACATGGCCGGAGTCTTCTACATGCTGGCCACTGCTATGGGACTGTCCCTCATCACCTTTGTCTCTGAGCATCTCTTTTACTGGAGACTCAGATACTGCTTCACTGGCGTGTGCAGTGGCAAACCCGGTCTTCTGTTCTCCATCAGTAGGGTGAGGATTAGAGTGTTTGCTGGAGAACTTGTATATTTGCTTGCACATTTGGCGGTTTTGGGAAAAACATCAACCTGCTACAGATTTGTAGGACTTGGAGACGAAAGCATTAAATGGAGTCCAACAAAAACAAGTCAAAGAGTCACTGTATGACTGACATTGACTGTTGGGACAATGGGATGATTGGACTGAGCTGATTCTAAGGCTAGAGGGTGTAAAGAAGGACTACAGCTATACGTTGAGTAAATGCTGTGGTATTGAGGCCAGACAGGGAAAGCATGCCACACAAATGCAGAGAAACACAGCGATGCAGACACTGAGTAACACAAGACGAATGGAGGAATGGAGGGATTGCTGCTCAAAC
Source organism: Brachionichthys hirsutus (assembly GCF_040956055.1). Classification (NCBI taxonomy): domain Eukaryota; kingdom Metazoa; phylum Chordata; class Actinopteri; order Lophiiformes; family Brachionichthyidae; genus Brachionichthys; species Brachionichthys hirsutus. The sequence continues at coordinate 5,132,668 of NC_090912.1, forward strand.
AGGGATGAGAGGTGAGGGTAAGGGATGGAGTTGGGATGAGGTATCAGGAGACATCCCTGGACAATCCCTGAAAAATAGATCCTAATTTTCTTAAAATTTAATAGGACATGACAAGATTTCTTTCATCTTCTCTGTCATTTAAGAAAATATTATGGAACACTATTTAATACAATTTACAAATGGTGGTAAAGTTTGTATTTTCTAAGTTATTATCAGTTTAATATATTTCTGTCTCTCCCTTTCTCCTTCAACATCTATTTTATTTTTTGCCACGTTCTCATTCTATTTTATTTATTTCCCTCTTCCACTCCCTTATCTCTCTCGTAATCTCCCAAAACACGTGTTTTATTTAAAATGTCTTCATTGCGTCCTACATTCCACTTGTTCGTCCACACATCTTCATCCAGGGAATCTGGAGTTGCATCCACGGTGTCCATATTGACATGAAGAAAAAGACAGATCTGGACTTTAGCCCCCAAGACAAAATGCTCAAGCTCATTAAGTCAGCTAAACAGATGACCAACATGTCCAACCTAAGTGGCTCAGGCTCACCCAAACGGGAGTTCATGCACTCAGCTGGTCCCATGATCATGGACATGATGGCAGAGAAGGGCAATTTCATCTACGCTGACAACCGAAGCTATGCTCCCAAAGACATGATCTATGGGGAGACTGGCGACTTGCAGTGCTATCTTGCTAACCGCCACAAAGACCACCTCAACAACTACATCTTCCAGGGAGGCCAGCATCCTCTGACCCTCAATGATGCGAATCCCAACACAGTCGAGGTGGCAGTGAATGCCGACACAGTCCAGACCAATGCCAAACCACCTCGGACCCTGTGGAAGAAGTCAGTGGACACACTTCGTTCTGTACCGCCTGTGCCCCCTCCAATGCCTGACATGCTCATGCCAGACCCACGAATGTCCATGAAGACACAGCGCTACCTCCCTGAGGAGACAGCCCACTCTGATATCTCTGACTGCTCCAGCAGGGCCGCCTCCTACAAGGACCCAGAAAGCAACAAGCACCTGAAGCCCAAGGACAACTTGAAAAAAAGAACGGTGACACCAAAATACCCAAGGGAATGTAGTGAGCTGGAGCTGTCCTACTTAAAGACAAAGCAGGTCAGCAGTGGAACCAACCAAACCGGGAGAGGAGGAGGAGAGAAAATGTTCACTATTGACTCAGACAGAGAATTGAGCCTGCACTCAGACCCCATTCACTACCGCGAGAGTCGCGGTGATGATTTAGATTATCCCGAGATCTATTCTGACCACAGTGACAACTATAGGAAGTGCGAACAGCCAATCATTCATCTGAACTCTTCGCCTTTGCATCACACCAACTCCGATCTCCTACCAGACACTCCTTACGCTAAACACTACAGCTTGAAAGAGAAAAACCTTTCCCCGCATGAAACAATTGATCGCTACAAACAGACGCATTGTCGATCCTGCTTGTCCAAAGTGACTTCCAGCTACCCACCAGGAGGGTCCTACAACCCTACTGTATCTGCTAACGCTCCTGCCACACGCTCACCCCATAACCGGTGTGAAGCATGCCTCCATACAGCGAACCTGTATGATATCACTGAAGACCAGTTCCTCCCAGATCCCTTGGTCAGTCCCACCATGCACCATCAACAGCAGGAGCAACCAGATGAAATGTTTGGCTTGTATTGGCCACAGACGGATGGGCCACATGTCCAAAAGAGAAACCGCTTGAGGCTGAATCGTCAGCACTCCTTTGACAACATCATGCTAGAGAAACCCAAGGATTTAGACCAGGGCCGACCAGCTCGTAGCGTCAGCCTGAAGGATAAGGATCGCTTCCTGGACTCCACATCTGACTCACACTACGCAAACATCTTCGGTATGCATCCCTACTCCGGTAGACTGTTTGGTACCGGCCCCAAATCAATGCTTTTTAACCACAACCTGGAGGAGAGTAAGAGGAGCAAGTCCTTGTACCCAGCCCATGGCTCGGAAAACCCTTTCCTTAGCCACTCCCTGAGGGACAACGCCAGCAGCAGACTGGCTCATGGGCGTAGCACCTCCGACATTTACAAACAGCTGGCAGTGTCTTCACCCGCAACAGTCCTTGGAGCTGCCCCCATCAAAACACGCAACGATGCGAACAATCCCCGCTCGTCCGTTAAATCCGCCACCTCATACTGTTCACGGGATGGCCGATTAACCAACGACATGTACAACAAAGAGCATGTGATGCCTTACTCAGCCAACAAGACTAGTGCATACCCAGCCCCGCGTGGCGTCCTAAACTCAGCCCAGTTCAGCAATAGACGGGCGTATAAAAAAATCCCCAGTCTGGAGTCAGATGTTTAGTTGATGTAAGAAATAATGTTTTCTCTCCTCTTGACTCTCTAGGTTTGTATTATAATTTGTCAACTATGTCATCCAAAAAAGGGATGCTGAAGCCACACTGCTTTTGACTTCTTCTCTTCCACATTGTAATCCAAAAGAACTCATGCCCAGTTGAGTAGGACGGTACGACTAATGTCTTTGCAGATGACATCATCATTTTTGTACATTCTCTGCCATGTGCCAATAAGTTGCATGACTAGTAAATTGTCATTTCTGATGTAAAGGCAATGGGGAATTATTATCCTTGTGTGTTTGACAAAGTGGCAGTAAATGGCAGAGTCCTTAGTAAAGGATTACTTCTGCAGGTGATAAGGAAGATGCAGTTGATCGATGATCAGAATGTGGGAGGGAGAGGCGCAGTGATTGGAAAAATTGAAGGGACGCAAAGGGTAAGAGAGAGCACATAGCCTCTTTTTCAACACTCCTCTTTCCCCATCCTTTTCCTTTCCTTCCCACCTCCAGTGTCAAACATGGGGCTCATTGTTAAGCAGAAAAGAACTGACAGGAAGACCAGATGGGCACATTTGATGTTGCAGCCAGACACGGAGGTGTCCCGGGAGGGTAGAGGCATCACATTGAGCCAGTCCATCGGTCTGCTGCTTGTTACTCTGACAAATATGGTCACTGAGACGTTTGGCAGGAGGAGAGGGGGGTGGGTGGGAGGAGCAGCTAAATGGCACAGAGCAAAGCAAAATAGTTTTGCCAGTATGTTCAGTCACAATTTGGAAGGCACATGGTGATGATGAGCAGCTGAGAGCAACGTATGTGCTATTAAAGAATAATGTTTACAGAGTGACGGAATTTAAAAAAATGGTAAAAAGCAGGGAAAACAGGGGCAATCAAAGGGCATTTCATTTGTGATACTGGACACAGAAAAGTAATTGCAAAGTATTGCTTTTTTATTCTCTTAACTATAAGATTTGTTAGGGATTCTGGCATCTGGATCCCCATATGTAGGATTTTAGTCTTTTCTTATTTGGTAGCACAATAGCATTTAGTTTTGAAGCCTCTCACCCGTTTTTCGGTTTATCAACAAGCATAGCTTTATGAAAAATACCATCAAGAGGAGTAGATTATTTTGCATGTGTTGTTTTCTTTTTACACCCAAGTACACCCACAGACACATATTCTACATGTTTTGAAAAGGGACTGTGTCTTGTCAGATAGTGGATGGAGTCTTGTACAATCGAAACCTTTATCCTTGACCTTTGTGCTTAGTAAATATGTCATGCTGTGGCTTCATTTGCAATAGAGCAACAACAATGTTGGATGGGAGGAGAGCAATGAAGAGATCAAGGAGGGAGGAAAAGAGGAAATGACACTGTCCCCATCGCTTTGTATGAGTCAGAGGGGATGGGTGCTGATGTCGTTTTGTCTTTTGACCTCCCAGCCACTGAGAAACAGGGTATTAGCTATAAAAGATTAAAATATTCTTCTTCCGTTCTTCAATGAACAGGATGCAATTCTTATGTTGGAACAATAATTGTTTATTAGCTACGGTTTTCATAAAACTTTTCAGAAATCAGGTGGTTGGCTGGTAGAATGACAGAGGCTTGTGCTAAACATATTCACGCTCTGTTGATTGCTAATAAGCCGGGAATCTTGAGGCGGAGGGCTTGAGTGGGTTCCATCGCTTTTTCCCTTTCATAGCATTCCTTGTGTGCCATAGAGAAGAGTAGAGCTGCAAAGGCTCCTCTGTTGTGTCCTTCATGAACGATGCATCCGTCTCGGTATGAAGTAACGTGTGTGTGTGTGTGCGTGAAGTTGGCTAAGCTTGAAGACTGTAAGTTTGGTTCTTATCTGATTGTTTATTCATATGTTTACTTGCTCATTTGTTCTTTTCGATAAAGGCTTGCACATATATTTCCTTGTGTACATGTGTGCCCTCAGAATCATTTTTTGTAGCATTACACAATGCAAATTGTAGTCAGAAGAAATCTTGTGTGTCCATCTTTACTTTATTTGCTTGGTTGATTGGATTTACAAAGCCAACTGTATCAAATAAAATACCTCAGGATGATTCTGTGCATTTTGGGGCAACTTCAACCATAGCAACAGAAGACGCTGCAGCGCATTCTTTTTTTTCTAGAAACCTTTTATATATATATATATATATAAAAAAAGCAAAGCAACATGATTTTTAGTGGCTGCAATGCAAAGTTAAACTTTCACCTTCTGATGTTTACCAGTCATAGGTCTTCCAGTGTTGCTCATCACCTGAGTTCATGCAAGTTAGAGAGGAGGATGAAAGGAGGGCTGGTGGGAGGGGTTTATATCATTTTGTTCAGTGAGGGGTGTGTTGTGCGCATTTCTACTTCTTGTCAAACTGAACACTCTTAGCAGAATGGAAGATGTTAATTAAATGTCCAAAATGTGAAATGCACGCTTGCAAGAAATAATCAAACTGGATTTGCTTTCCTCCCGATTTTTTCTTTATGGAAATCAAGTGCATTAGCCACTGTGTTTCAAATGAAGCTCGATGACTCCTCCCCCTATTATCATATTTCCCTTTTATACTCTTGGAATAGCCTCTCCTTGCTTCCCAACCAGCTTATCTGATGTTAACTGATGAACAACATTTGTCTTTCTTTGCCTCTTATCTGCATATTTATTATTAATATCATACTTATCTCCACATGCTGCTTGTGTAAGCTGACAATGTGACAAATATGCACATGTAAAAAATATCAAAAAGCACCCCTTGCATTTTATGAACTTACAATCATTTGTTCTTTGTTCGTTTTTTTCTATTTCTTTTACAAAACTGTCATGTAAACTGATGCTTTTTTATGTTCAAACACACACAGAGCAAACACACACATACACACACACCCTTGTGATGACAACCCTGTTCTTTTTCATGAAAAAAAACGTATTTTAATTACATTTAATGATAAATAATGAGGTGATAGCATGCAACCCAAGATGTAACAATTTTACTGCTTTCTGTTTCTTTTTTGGTTAAATATTTTGTTATGATGTTATGATCACTAATGCGTTGTAACCAGGTGTGAGTATATACATATTTGAGAGAAAAAAGATACCTATGTTCAACACAATGAAGATGCTGCTGCTGTTATGGGGGAGAAGGTGGGGACCTGACCCTCGTGTAACTTCTTTATTTGGTGAAGGGTCATTATCTGGCCAGGTTTTTCCCGGTGGGGTCGCAGGTCCGGGGATCAGGGCTTAGTTCGGTATGGCAGGGACATCCTTGCTCTTCCTCCAATGGCAGGTGAAAATACCGCATCACAAGCTCTGCTACTCCCTTACCCCTCCTCCATGTGTAGCCAGGACTTCAAATGTAAAGATGACAAAAGAAAAAAGCAACCTTCTACTTTGCGTCTGCTATCCCTCCAAAGATACGAGACCCCTTTCTTTATGGTTTGCTGTAAGAATATAGCTTTTTTTTTTTAACTAATACTTCCTCAAAGACTTTTAAGGAACTATTTTGAATATATTTAGAAACAACACCTGTATACATCGCTTGTAAATTCATACTAGAATACATCATCATTGAAAAAAATTATAAATGATAAAGAGTAAAAAAGAATATTTTTTTTGTGAATTGCACAGGAGCTTTTCTGTACAGTGGCACTGTTTTTTCTCTCTCGCTCTCTCTATCTCTCGTTCTATCTCTATTTCTGTCCCTCTCTCTGTAGAACAACTAGAATAAAATTTCACCATTCACAAGATTTGCTGTCCTGTCAAAATTCACAACACACACGCGCCAGGCTCTGTCTCTGACTCGCCTTCTATGGAAGTAACTGCCATTGTCTTTTGATGCTGAGAAACCTTTTTGCAGGAAATGAGAGAAGTGCTGGCTGATTCTCCATCAACTGCAGTTTTGCAGTTGAAGATGCTGTTTTTTTTACATTTGAGTCACGACACATTCAGGAGGAAACAAGAGGATCGAAGGGGCCTCATTAGACCCCGTCTTCACAAGATGCACCTGTGCCTTTTCATCCGCTTTTCTATTCATTTTAATAATGACATTGCTGAATCCTATTTTAAGTGGATTGTTCCAAATCAACTTGTGTGGTTATAGTTATGAAATCTTACAATCCCTGCAAAGCTTTTCAAGTCAGAACGAGAATCAATAAAGTTATTATCATTAATCGATATGGTATTTACTTAGTTTTAATGTTATTCAATCACTATAATTTTTTACATTTCCTACTGTACATGAATGTTATATTCAATACAAAAATATACTGAGATATTGCTCAGTTATTAACTTTGTATTTGTCAACTGTGTGAATTTAAGACATAAGAGATTATTTTAATGGTTAAAACATCTGTTCATGACACTTCTTTTGTAATGAGAAATGTTGTTATTTTTTTAAAGCAAGGATCTGTGACATCAGGAGTCCTGTACAAAAGTTGGACATGCTGCATCACCATCCACTGGACCTACATCGACCACACTGCTTCCATCAATGGCCCTGATGATGGCAGTGAATGATACAGTGATGTAGAATAATCCAGTAACAAGACGGCATGTTCCTGGTAAGACTGGGCCTGCAGAACTTTGGACTTTCTCAGTAAGTAATGTCCAGCCATAAAATGAAAACATCTTTGTGAAGGTTCCGGTACTCATCAGAAATATCTTCACGCAAAGCAAATCCTCTTTAACGCTTCACTTTTACCCATCCTAGATGAATTGTTTGATATTAAAAGCCACATTCTGACATTGTTATTACTTCATGACACAGTGATGAACATGTTTTTAATCATGTTTTTAATAACCATGAATGGTTAAACAACGAATTGCAAAATGTTTCGATATTCTCAGTGTATTTCACAAGTTGCATGTGAAACAGACTTTGTGCTGTGACATTGTATTATTATTATTATTATTATTATTAGGTTTTTTTATGATCAGGTGTGTCGATAGCAAAGCTTCCAGGAATAAGAAAACTGTGCACAAAAAATACACAGAAAAAAGCAGAAAACTCAGGGGAGAAGCTTTGATTCAAGATCTGATCTGTGGTAGATTATTTCCTGACGACGTGCGAGATATAAGATTGTTGTTTTGTTTGAGATATCACAGCTGCGCTCTAATAAATTTAATGCATAAACACTCTGAGAATGACAAAACAATCAGGTGTGTTTATGTGACAGGAGAGTGTCTGCAAAGATGGAGGGAAAGGTCTACAAGACAGTGGTGAGTACAGCCATGATGGACGGCTTAGAGACAGTGGCTCTGAGGAAAAGACAGGAGGCGGAGCTAGAAGTGGAGGAGATGAAGATGCTGAGGTTCTCCTTGGGAGTGACCAGGATGGATAGGATTAGAAATGAGGCAATAAGAGGGACAGTGAAGGTCAGACATTTTGGAGATAAGGTCAGAAAGGGCAGACTTCGATGGTTTGGACATGTCCGGAGGAGAGACGGGGACTATATCGGTAGAAGGATGCTGAGGGTGGAGCTGCCAGGGAACAGGGCTAGAGGTCGACTCAGGAGAAGATACATGAATATAGTGATGGAGGACATGAGAGTGGCTGCTGTTGGGGGGGACGATGCAAAGGACAGGGTGAAGTGGAGAAGGTTGACTTGCTGTGGTGACCCAGGACGAGACAAGCCGAAAGTACGGTAGTAGTTCTTCATTTGAAATGACAATCATATTTAAGATGTGTTTATTCCAAAGAAAAGACTCCAACACAAATGAGAACACGCACACACACACACACAGACAGCTGTGGTGTGGGAAGGCATCGTCATTAGATGGCATTCTACAATCTGGAGGGTGTTTGCGAATGAATGACAGGTTGTGTTAACATTCTCTGATTGGTGAGGAACCAGAAAGGCCACATTTCAAAGATCTTCAATCGTGGACTTCATCCCATTAACCGCTTCTTTCCTTCCAGCCATTCCCTCTGCCTTTTGGCCTTCATTTTTCCCAGCTTCATGAGACCACAGAGGGATGACTGGCGCTGACTCGTCCATCAGTCTTGCTGATGTTCTATGGAAAATGGAGCCACCCTCTGAAGACTATTGAACTTCACTTTGGGGTTTCAGGGGTGCATCCAAGTGTGAGAGACATCCTAAGTGATAGCCTGAGGCACAGAGGAGGAGCAGTAATTGAAATGGGGGTGTCATCCATCAGGTTACATGAAGCCAACAACAGTCCGGTCCATACCGAGGGGTTGTGCTTCTGTCAGGCAGCAACACCCAAAAAAAATGTTGCAGATCTTTTTATTATTATTGTGTAGTTGTTGTTGTTTTTCTGTAGAGGAACAGTTGAAAGAACCAGAAGAAAGAGAAAAGAGCAAGAATTGTGTAGTCCATCTTGGCTGCTAGGGCTTTCCTTCAAAAGGTCTTCACACCATAAATATCCACCCAGTGGAAATGTTAGAACATACTTATACATACTTGTACCAGAAACGGATGTGATTATAGACATTTATAGCGGGACATCACACCGGCAAGCTAATATTAGGCTTCAGGAAAATAATCAGACGGGTAGTTTCTGATTCGTATGACATCTGCTGCAATTCAGCAAAGAACAAATTATTTTTAAAAGATCCGTGGGGGAAATGGAAATAAAATGTTTTGTTTAAAAAGTAGTATAACAATCGAAGATATTGATTAACCCAGACAGTTGATGCCTCGTGTTATCTTTAGAGATGCTGCCAGAATGCTGTTTACCTCAGGCCTGAATTTGAATCCATATCTTACATAGAGTAATTGCAGTGAAAAGAAAAAAGAAAAAGTATTTAATCCACAAGTTGATTAATAATTCATTTTAAGAATTGTACTGTGATGGGAAAATTTGGATTTATTCTCTCATTTTTCAAGCTTCTTTACCAGAACAATTCAGTTGTTGTACTGCAGGTGTTCATATCGTTTCTGAATATTTGCATTTCCAATTTTTTACAACACTTCTTGCAGTTTTTGTGAAAATATGTTTATTTTAATCCTAATTGTATACTAAACGAGATTCACCATATTTAGCAGGAAAAAAAACAACAATTCTGACCTGAACCGAGCTAGATATATGTGTGTGTGTGTGAGTGTGGGTGTGTGTGCAAACACAATAATGCCAGCTGCATTACTTTCTAAAACCTCACACTATGAAGGAATTAAAAGCAATTAAATCAGGTAATGTACAGTCATTGCAGTTTACCATGCTCGAAATGAAAAAGTGGAGCAAAATATTCCCAAACCAGTACAATAACTACCGCTGTAATGAGCGGGCAAAACTCCGGCAGTTCCTGAAGCACTGTTTAAACATTTAGTTGCACTATGGTCTCAGTGCAATAATCTATTTTGTCTTTTTCTGTGACACTTTATTAATTACCCATTTAACAATAAAAACAAAAAACTATTTAAAATTCTACAGTGTGTTAGTTTATTTTTTTAATTTAAAAGTGTTTTTTAATTAAATATTCCACATGGAAGAGAGGTGGGAATTTGTGGGTGTGTGGCGTTTCTTCTGTTTGCTTGTAATCATTTAGCAACTTAAAGCTACTCACACTTATTCATGAAGAGGAGCATTCACACTATGCGACAGTAAACTCTGATGCAACCCATGTATGGGATTGTGTTGTTATTGTGGGGTATATTTGATTACAGTCTTTATCTATACTAACAATAAAATCAAAGTTCCTATACTATGAATGTATTTCCTGTGAATGGCCATTCAGATTTGAGATAACGTCCACGTCGTGAAAGGGGCGTGGTTAGCCTCTGCTCAATTTCAGATGGCTAAGACAGAGGGGGTATACAGCCGGCATCCCATAATAGATGATCCAAATTGTGTTTTAGGAAAGACCCGAAGCTTCTTTAACATACTTCTATATGCAACAGCATGACACACCCCCAACTTTATGGTAAGGGCTGAAACCCATAAAGGAGGAGGTTTAATCCTTTGACTTTGAAATACTTTGTTTGCACCGTGTATGTCTTTGGTCGTCCTCCCCTGGCAAAAGTTATCTACCCATTGTTTTGATTTAAAGACAGTGATGGAGTCTGATGTATGACTCACCAAAGAGCAACGATGACAGCGGGCGAAACGAGATGGAAGCAGAGAGGATGGAGAGATAAACTGATGACTGGATTGTGGATGAAATGTTTTCTATCATTTGACTTGCTGTGCGTGGAGGGAGACATAGGAAGGAAAGAATCAAACACTGATTACAGACGAGAATGGATGGACCATTGGCGGTATTACCAAAGTCTACCCCCCCTCCCCCAACACACACACAAATAAATAAATACAAATACTTTAGTAAATACAAATCATTTTACACAAACATTTAGTTTTTCACTTTGTGGTGAAAAAAGATTGAAACGGTTCTCTAAAATATGACATTCAGTTTAGATCAGATTAGATTAGTTTTGTTTTTGTCATTGGACATGTTACATGTACAAAGCAACAAGATGCAGTTTGTGTCTAACCAGATGAACATAAACAGAAATTAAATGTATCGTTATCTGTGTGTGTGTTTGTGTGTGTGTGTGGGGGGGGGGGGGTGTGTGACTCATAAACAAGTAAAATGCCACCATTTCTTTGTTTAATGCTGTGATAAATTGATCCTGGGTGTGAGTTTGCTCGTGTGCATGCATGTGTTTTATAATCTGTCTTCCCACTGTCTCCAGCTGTAATGTCAGTGATAAAGTTAATTGCTTCTTTGGTCGGCTCAGCACCGAACAAATTGTTACTGTGTGTGTACGTGTGTGTGTGTGTGTGTGTGTGTGTGTGTGTGTGCCTGGTTTCAAATAATGCTGAGACTTGAATTCACCAATGGGAAATCTTGATCGAAGAAGAAACAAAAAGCTTAGCTTGTGATTTGTGTCTTTATGAGGTGAGTGTGAGTGTGTGTGTGTGTGTGTGTGTGTGTGCGCGCGAGAGTGGGTGCAGGTATTGAAAAAGCCTGCTTCTCTTAGTTTAAAGTCATATTTCAAAATCAACAGGTTGGATTTGGAGCGATAACTGTCTAGTTTTTGCGTAATGAAGCCGTTCTTTCACAGACAGGTTTAGTCTCTCGTTAAAACAGGCAGAACAGATTCACTGCACAGGTGAGAAAAACCTACAGTCATAATGAGCAAAAAAGGTCAACAACAAGGTATAAGTATGTCAAATGGAAACAAGGAGGCAGAACAAATACTAGAACAGTAAATAGCCTTCCTGCAGAAATGGTGATTTGTCTCAGATATTGGACAGAAAACCCCAGGAACACAATGTGTTTTTTGTGAAAGACCAATAGAAGAGGCGCGTATAACAGAAGCTAACCCAGTGGGGTAACAGGACTATTGGTGTTAAAATACCTGTGGTGTTACCGTGGTTTTGATAGCCGAGCACATGTTTATGTGATTGACTCAGTGGGAAGCCACAACAAAAGGCAGGTGACATTGTGTAAATTACCTCATAACTGTTCGTACCCTCCCTTTTTTATCACACTGCTCTTGTAAATAGATATGAATGAGCATTCAAGGGCGAGAGGCTTATTGCGTATCAGGCTAATCACTTACATAACCCATATAGTTGTTGCTAAACTTGGGGCTCACTTAATTACAGATAACTCAATGTGTGGGGTGGGGGGGGTATGAATGGATGCAGTGCAGGTATGTGATCACGTGTGTTTGATTAAAAATGTCTACCCTGATTGTGACATACCACAGGGAAATTTAGGTGTTAATTGGCTGTGTGTGTGTGTGTGTGTGTGTGTGTAAAACGTTTGTTCATGGGCAATCAGACAGGTTAAATAACACCATCAAAAGAGGCATGCTGTGTATCAGTCTGCCACAACGGGATGCCATTCACAAGCACACATCCACCCACACATACACACACACACACACATAGCAGCTGGCAATTTACAGTTTGGAAGTGGGGGGGTTGACACATGTGACCTTAATGATTTAAAGTGTTAATGACAATAACAAACGGTATTTATCTGGAACTCAGAACTGATCAGAGATAAAATGTATTGAAGCTCCAAATGAAACCATTTGCTCCTTATTTAAGCCTTTAGGATTCCTCTTACCTGGATGACTGAGAGTCACCAAACATATGTCCTGGGACCTAGATGGTATATATTGATCTTTAGCTTAACAACAAGCAGATGGACTGAAACTGCTTCATGGAGTACTTCCTGCTGCTTCCTCTTTCCATGTGCTGCTACGCCAAATTGAATTTTCCTCAGGATGGATTATCAAATTCACACGCTTTGCATATGTCCCGTGTGTGTTTGGATTATCATTGCCAAGGCCGTCATTCCCACTCATTTGACTCTTTGCCATGGCTGTCCTTTTGTGTCTCGTTGCATTTAGGAAAATGCATTCAAGAAAAATATAAACCTTGATTTGTTCACATTTATGTGTCGAAGTCGAACATCTGACATCCGCTTTCATTAACAAATGTATTAAAGTAAATGTTTGCGAGAGTTTTGATCCATATACTCCAACTACCTGACAGGTCCAACATATCAAGATGCTGATTAAAAAACATGAGGATTCCATATGTGTGCATTGGGGCAATCACAAAATACAGACACTGTCGCATGCAACCCACCATTCAACCCAAACTCCACCCCTTTTGGGACTAAATGCGTCACGATGTGCAGTTGCTTTTTGTTGTCTCATATTGATGCAGGTGTGTTTCCGAGGTTGCCTTGAGCTTTTGGAAGATGGTGTGCCAAAGTGTCAGTATGTGAAATGAGACTAGGACCTTTGGGGATATAGATATCTCTACAGATGTCACCTTGTGTGGACTCTAATTCCCTTTAGGGACAAAATGCAAGTATGAGGTAATTTATTTATTTACTTTTAGAAAAGGTTGGCAGTAAGGGTAAACATTAAGCATGTTAGGTTGAAGATGAATCTCTGGAGAATGAACAATTGCGTTGTGTATACTGTATTTTTCAGCCAGTGATGCAGATCTAGATGAAACAGGTGGCAGATGATGAGGTGAACTTGAACTCAAGTGTGTGTTTGTATTGTGTATGTGTGTCTCATCGCTGCTGACTTGAGCCATTGTGATGTAGAATTATGTGATGAGACTTATTTGGGTATCTGGGACAGCCAGACAGATAGCATGCCTGCTAGCTAATACAAACACACACACTCGCGCACAAACGTACGCATGCACACGCACGCACACGCGCACCTTGTCTTTCACATCCTCTCCCTCCTCTCCTTTAAATCTGACCTCTCTCTTCCCTTTCACACACGCACACACACATCCATTTTTAACTTCTCACCTTGAGCTGCTGAATGTGTGAAAGCAAATATTGAGAACAGACATTGGAAGGTATAACAAATGCTGTTACCTGTGTTGTGTTTGATTGAGCCTATGCACTGGCAGCATAGGCTCCATAATAATGAAATACAATCATTAAAATCATGATCATCATAGTGTTTAAGACAGGTTAAAGATTGTGATGATCGTTCCTGTGCCTGGAGGTCACATGAGGACAGTTTAAAACTAACTTAACTTGTATTTTATCTCTTACACTCAAAATAAATAACTCTGTCAAAATAAAAACCGCAAACTGAAATTGAAATGAGAAAATTAAAACTGGCATTTGTTCTCGGTTACAATACTTTTCTCTAATTGGTTGTTATTTGAGCAAAAAACACAATATACAACATGCCCTGACAATATACAAATGTTTCCCTAAACGCTATGCAACCGTGTCTCTTTATGAAAGTAGAAAAACACCCAACTGCTATGTTTTTAATTCACTGACGATTTGGTGTGAGACTATCCTTAAACTGCTTTGCTGTGAAGAAGCAGTTTGCTCGCACTCGACCATATTTTCAGGCCTTTTAAGTTTGTGTTGCTGTCAGTCTGTCTTCCTAACTTTTTACTTTGCCAACCTCATTTCTTGTCTGCTTCTCTTATCTTAGACACATTTTGTCTTTCTCTCTTGTAGCTGATTTCATAACATCCCTCCTTTCTCGTTCTACACACACACACACATACACACACAGACACGATGTGCTCCATGTAGAGTTGTTAGCCCAGATAAAAGTGCTTCACCGCGCTTGGGCAGCATCCAGTGTTACATAACACCATCACATTGCCCTAACTCTGCTTTGCCTCACAGTGATGGCACCCCTGAATGTGGATTCTGTATATGAACATTGTACAAGCATGCCTCTGGGTGTATTTCAATCATCCACACAATGATAACACCATTGTGTAACTTTTTTTTCTAATGTTTTCTGTCATTGTGTCATATAGGCAGTCTCTGTGCGACCATATATGCTGCAGTTGTGTCTGTGTTATGGAATAATTCCATGTATTTCTCTGAAAATAGCTAGGTTTTTTTTTTTATCCTTGTGCCTGCATGATTTAGCTCTTTTTTTTCAAATATGTTTATTATCATTTAAAGTAGATTTGGGCTACATATTCAAATCCCAAGTATTTAATAGAATAAAAAATTTAGCTAAAAAAAATACCCCACAAAGAAGCATCTGGCCAGCACACTGGGGGCGGGGATCACACCATTAGAAAAAGGAACTGAAGGACACAACATCCTCCAGAAGGACTTTGGATGCACTGCTCAACAATGACCTGTCTGATCTTCAATGTTTTGTAGCATGAAAAAATACTTTTTTTTAATTAATTCCTAACGTGTTCCTCTGAGTTATTGGATTAGGGAATCGGGTACGACAATGATTCACGGCAAAATATGGAAAATATTGCTGGGAAATCGTCAAGCACATGTATTTTATAAACCTCACTCTTCAATATTGTTCCCAGAGGGAGGGAGGGAGAGCAAAAACAAGTGGTGAAAGTGAAATGTAGCATCGCTTTATCTTCTGGATCGTCTTCCCTTCAGTGGGGTTCTGAAAAAGGATTACAGATTGCAGATAAAGCCGCGTCACACAAGTGGAAAAATCTGAATTCAGAAGTGAAAATCTTGTTGGTGTATAGAGATGAGTTTAATTACATTTTTACAATGGATAATGTGTCTTCCCAAGCATCCCACACTCAGCCCTCTCAAAATAAAAAGACAAATGCGAGAGGGTGAGACAAATAGCAGCACTTCACTATGAAACGTGAGCGAGACTGTCTCATCTTACTGGCTTGTGTTCTTGTGAAAGTTGTGTTAGTGTGTGTGATTGACAGATGATAATGTCATCATCATTATGCCCATTTTCTCTCGCGTCCCAACGGGCTGGTGATGTCGCTACCCCCCACGTGCAGCTTTATAATTTTCCATCCTCACAGTCCGTCAATTTGACACCCAGTTGCTAAAATAGAGAGGACATCCTAACATGATATTGAATGTCTTGTTGACAATGGACAGGTGTTTAAGAAAAAGTTCAATCTAGCATAAAAAATAATTTAATTGACTGATACACAATGAGGAACAGAGAATAAGTCTTTTTACCCCATGGAAGAGTTTATATACATATATATATACAGATCAATAATGAATCAGAGTAAATTACTTCCTTGGAGAAGAAGACAATTAATCTTTTGATTTACAACTCGTATTACTTTTTACTTCGCACTGCATTTCTAATTGTCCATTACTTGCACTACTCTCCTTTTCTACCTCTAAATTAAATGCAAGTGGTGTAAGCAGCTCTTATTAACAATCTCTGGTCAAACCTTAGGCCACAAATATATTGGTGATCTGCAGGAGAAAGCACAAAGAGTGACTCCTACAAATTATTATGTGATAAAAAGTAATTATGAACATAAACATGACAAAGGAATATAAAAAAGACACAATCTGAGGTAAGGAAATGGACAGAGGAGTTACTCAGTCTATAAAAGCAGCTGCCCTATGGGGTTTCACTCTGTTGGAAAACGCCACTGCATTAAGATTCCGCTCATGCCTGTAGACGCCATCTCATTTGAAAATCTAATTAAATTAAAGCAGCATTGACTGCACCATCACACCCCAGTGCTCACACCTCAGTCAATAATTTTTATGTTACTTGTCCTGCACAAGAGACTACGATGCCACTATGTGGCACCAGAGCACACCCACTAGTTGCTTTTCCTGTCTCATTATAGAAGGCGGGCAACACGGTGGCGCAGTGGGTAGAGCTCTCTCACAGCAGGAAGATCCTGGTTTGATTGCACCTGGGGTCATTCTGTGCAGAGTTTATGTTCTCCACTGCCACCAAAACATCCAACCGTTGGTTTGAGTGTGAGCTCAAGTGGGACTTTGTCTATGTGTAGCCCTGTGATGAACTGGCGACTCATTCAGGGTGTGCCCCGCCTCTTGCCCATAGCCAGCTGATATAGGCTTCAACGTAACCTGTGACCCATGTTGCAGATAAGCGTCTGAAGGCCAGACGATTACGATCTCTGGGGGTCACATTGGAGCTTTTCTTCACATTCAATCTTCAGACCAATAATATTTTTTAAGTTACAGTTTCTGTGTTAAGTTTTTGGAGAATTTCAATACCCTTACAAATACTTTCAGAATGCTTAAAAATGGTGACTCCCTCAAAAACAATTAATTCCTTGCACCCCTCTTTCAAAGGACCATTCTGACATTGGGCAAATTCACCACTCACATCCTAAATACACTTCGTCTTCAGTAGGAAAGGCCCTGAAATAAGGCTCGTGAGGTCACACTTCAGTACAAGGATGAGTGTGTGGGAAACCACAATCACACAAAACCAAAATGTCCTAAAGATAAAGAAAATAATTTGCATTTCTGTGAGAATAAATTAATCGACTCTAAGAAGATGATGCAGAACTTTGTTATATGCAGCAAAAATGTCATTCATTTTAAAAGATGCTGAAAGATGACCCTTTTTATAGTTAAGGCACAAGGAGGCAGAAAGGATGAAGTTTAATTTCATGTTTTAGTCACTATGGTTTTTTTTCACAGTTTTGTTTTTCAGTTAACGGTCTGTTCCTTTTTCTTTCATTTTCCATCACTGAATTACATACTCAAAAAACATTTACACGGAATGAATGGTCTTTAGCTTTTCTCTCATTCCTCCTTTATGACCAAGGACCACTGTTACATTTGTCACTATGGTAATTAAATTAATGTGAAATGTCTATAACAAGAATTCATCTAGATAATTTATGATCAGACCACAGACCAATGTCTGTACTTTAGCAGCTCATTTGCAAACTTCCGATAAACCAGCTTATAAAACTATCGCAGTGAACATTAGGCGTTTTGGGGAAAACCCCTAAAATAGTCAGATGGCAGATAGCAAGAAAGCCTTGGTATAGTACAAGTTGTCTCTTTTCAAATTCTAAAAATTGTGATTTTCCAGGTCTGCTGGGAGATTTTTCGACTGACTGAGTGAGGGGAACCACATGGGGCACATCTTTCATTAAGTCTCAGCTTTCTTTTCCACTTTAGCACATCCTTTAGTTCCGCTCTTACCATAAGCGAGCTCTCAGGTGAAGACTTTCAGATACTTTCAGAAAAAAAGTCCCCTCTGCTCCTCTGGGTGGGAGCAATTTGTTGAAGGAAGCGAATTGGGTAATTAGAAGTGTAGTGGCTCTCTCAGCTGGGACAGTCCCACCAACTTCTTCTCCTTTTGCCATTGCAACTTGGAAGCAAACGTTTTGAGTAGTGTAAGTAAGCAGCACAGAGACAAAACTTTAAAGACGTGAACGTACTCTGCTGCTGTATCCGTCCAAGTCACAGAGATGAGTCCCAGAAGACAAGAGAAATGTAAAATGCAGAAATCAAACTGATAAAAAAAATAGAATGTCACCAACTGATGACTTGTTTACAGCTGCTGTCCATTGTGATGGTTCTGCCTCGTTCATTGTTCAAATGGCTTGTTTTTTAATATCACTCCAAATAGGTCTGCCTGCACTGTTGAAAAATGTTGCCTTCAGATATTAAAATGTGAATTTTACTATTGAACTTTATTCCAACGTGAATTGTCGTCTTCATAGGGGACTGCGACTGTCTTCTTTTCCAAAATTTACTACAATGAAATTAAACTGCCTTCCTATGTGAGCTGTGACAAAGACAGAATGCAAAATTGACTGTATTCATCATGTGATATAGAATCAAGAAAGCCAAAGGCTAAACCGAAGCAGGGCTGCTGTACATAATTTACAGTAAACGCCATTAGGATGGGAAACAGTTTTCCATCGGATAACGCTTTGCCTTTAACTCACGCACTCCTGGAACAGATCTGTTCTATGTTTGCTGTGTGTGCATCATGTGCTAGCAGTGTCTGATCCACTGTAGCGTAGGAGTTGGAAGGAGGACCGGGTTAGTGCATAGCCAGTAGCCCCAGCATGTCAGCATTAATAACACCACAGAAGAAGAGAGCGAAACATACATACGCCGATGCACACTCTGCAGGCAGTGTTTGTGTGTGTGTGTGAGAATGCACTGCAGATAATCAACAATCATAAGGTGACCCTATTTGACCTGGCCTTGTCTCTTTATCTTCCTCCCCCTCCCAGAAGCGCTTACGCTGGTCTTTTGTAACGCTTCATACTGGATGTCATGTCCTGTCGCTCGGCTAACACTTTGCTCCTGTGCTGAATTTTTAATCAACAACACATTTTCTGTGGTAACAGAAAATGCTGGCTTACATTGATGTTGGCACTAGATCAAATCAGCCTGGGAATTATCCCTGCCCACATAAGTTTCTGCAGTGTGTGTGTGTGTGTGTGTGCGTGTGTGTTTAAATGTGCCTCTCGCTCCTCCTTTTTCCTCCTGTCGTATCCTCATTGAATTTATGGAGTCATAGCACATAATTGCAGCAGCTCCAAGTAGGAACGAAGTGAACCAATTTGCCCGAGGACACCCTTTTGGAATTAATTGGGAGAGTAATTTAATTAGATATTAGTGGGAGACTAATTTCCATTTCTCTACCTCTTTTTTCACATTCTGTGTCCCAGCAGGAAAAATACATACCGATGTATACATTGTAGTGTTTGTTGTTTCAGTCGTGCATGCTAACAGTCTGTGGCTTAATAAAACAGAGCCAGGCAACACTACCCACTGCGCCATCATACTCCTAATTTTACATTTTAAGAACTTAATCCTTACTTCAAAATGTAGACTGTAGGGGCCGGAGATCGAACCGCTGACCTTCTGATAAGCAATCAACCACTCCAACACTCACCTCCATCCATCCATCCAGCAGTTTCTCCCACTCTCTCTGACTTTTGCACCTATAAAGCCCTCAGAATAAGACCCTGGACATGTCCCCCTCCTCCTCCACCTCTTTTCTGACACCTCTTCCTTCCCTTTCTTTTCGACAAAAATATATATTTGGTCCCGATAAAGTTTGTATTTGTCAACACACTAAGCTGTCCACGACTGTCCTTCCAGACCACTCTGACAACTGGGTGGCGTGAGAATCCAGAAATGATTGGCATCTTGTTTGGAATCTTTCCTCCACCATGGTGTGGTGCTGCAGCCACTAGTGAGGCGAGCGACATCCGCGTGGTGCAAAGTGACTGACAGCTAATGTAGAGAGAGATGAGCATCAACCTGTAGACAAGACACACACACACACTGATGTACCTGTGCGCTGTCTTTCTGTGCTAGTGTGTGTGTGAAATCCGCATCCTTTTAGACAATATTACCTTTTGACCTTCCCAACGTCTCATATCACCACTGCCATATTTCTTTTTCACCCTCTATGGAAAGCCAGATCTGTGGGTTTGGCTGCCAGAGGCCAGTATATGTTATCAGCACATAACAACACACATCCGGGATGTACCCCATCTCTCGCCCGTAGCCAGCTGGGATAGGCTCCGGCAACACCCGTGAACAGCAAGGCGGATAAGGGGTTGCAGTCCCCCAACAGATTTTACCAAACATCACAATATATTTAGAATGCTGAAGTAATTTGACTTTTTTTTCATTCTAATCTGCAAAAATACAGTTAGATAATATTTTACACAAGTTATAATGGTACCATATGTTAAATATATACTGTTTGGAAGCAGGTTAGCAGATGCATGTTGTTCCTGAGGACAGCTGATGTCCTTACCATTGGGTGTTAGTCTTAAATCGCCAGATTATATTAGCTAGAGCGAAATCATCTGCATTTAGCCTCCCTGATTCCAACATGACCAGATGGCAGTCTGCTTGCCTCCGTATTTGTCTTTTCTCATATGATCTGTATCACCGATGCACGCGCACACACACACACTTATGAGTGGCCAAAACTCTATCAAGTCTTCATCCATGCAGCATTTTTTGCATGGATGAAGCATTTCTTTTCAACCCTCTTCCCCGCCCCCCAGCAAGGGTGTCATTCACTCTGTGGCATGTGAGCCGTAGCCCAGATGTCTATGTTTGATGCTTTTGAAAAATAGGTCATATAGAGTTCGGAGTTTCACAACTGATGACTCCGGTTACATATTTTGAAGAAGACAACAAATTTGAACACATTTTGTTGAATTACAGTCGAAACCAACACACACACACACAAACACACACACACACTCACACACCCTGATGCATATAGGAGACAATCCTCCACTACACACACACACACACGCGTTTAAACAGGCTATTACAATGATAGATTGCTAAGACACTCAGGAACTCTAAATACATCCTCAGGCATTATTCAGAGGAGCACTGACTGAAGATCCCCACGCTTCATCATCGCAGTCATTTATACCGGCTTCTTCACTGAGTTCACAAAACTCAAAGCATGGCCTCTGTTATTCAGGATATTTGGTCAGTTTAACAACTTCACTTTTTATAGACAGATTTCAAATGTCAAATGCAAAGCCCTAATCCAGTCAAAAAAGAAAAATGTACACACAACCCCATATTAAACGTTCCAATTGAGACTATTTCTCAGATTCAGTATTTATTCACTAGGGTAACATGCTGCAAGTGGAGAACTAAATGAAGCAAACATATTCAACCATATGATTCGTACATCTGGCAGCTGGCTTGGTCCCTGATGTAAACTGAGTCGTTCAGTGTGCACACGATAAAAATCAGGCTGATGTGCACAGAGGTGATAGATATTTGAGTTAGGCTAAATCATTTTCCGTTTGAGCCAGAGACTCTCAGCATGATGAATGTTTCTAAAGCATCTCGACACTCATCTGCTTCCTCCTGCTCAGCAACCATCCATTGCTGTTATGAGCGTTTTATTCAAATAGCACCCCCCGCTTGCTCAGTTTAAAAGTTGTTGCCCCGTCTTCCTATTTCTCAGCTCATCATTTACAGTCACAGGCATTTAGCCAATGTCTTTATCCAGAGTGTCTTACAATAAATGGATCAACATGATTGTCAAAGTAATCAGCAGCATCCCAGTGACAACAGCCCAGTGGGAAGTGAAAGGAAAGAATAAAAGGATAAACCGATAGATCACCCTGTTCCCCCTCCATAGTCCCCTTAATCAATATAATTTGTCCTTTCCTTTCCTTTCATATTTTTCTTGCCTCCTCTTTTTAGTCTTCTTTGTCATCCCTTTGTCATCTGTTTCACTTCTTCTTCTTCTTCTTCACTTCACATAATGTTTGCAAACAAACAAAACCAGACATTGTGAAATCACCAGGCATCATCTCTGACACATATTCATCAACCTCAAAGAAAGAAAGAAAGAAAAAAAAGAATGCAGTAAGGAAGTAGGGTTGAAAATGTTCAGATTTTATGGTAAAAAAAATGTATTATGAGGAAGAATAAATATAGTTTACAAAAAGGGAGTGGGGGGGGGAGAGATTCAGACAATAAGAAAGTGCAGCAATCATTCACAGGAACGGCCACACGCTAACGACAGGACGATAGGATAGAGGGATCGGGTAGTAAATAATGATCCGGTCTCACGAAGAGACAGAAGAGAGAATAGTGGTAATTAATGAAGGGAGCGGAGACGGAGAAAATCAAGAGCAGATAAATCATGCTAAACAGAGGAAATAAGGAGGGAGGGGGTTCAAATAACCTCCAGTGCAGAGCATCGTTGACTTTGACAACAAATAATTCACTCATCTGGATGAGAGCAGTATGGACGAATGGGAACGCCTCAAATGTCCCCAAAGCTGATACCCGGAGCTTTTCTGTCAGTTTGCCGCTTCCTTTCAGATCCGATGCGCTGGAGTTCAGAGTCACAACAATGAAAGCCTGTCGCAATATTCACAGACTGGGAAAAGCTTCAACGGCTGACCTTTAGAGAGCTGCTAATTAATGCAGGGGGCTTTAACAGGTCATTTCAACAGACAACGCAGTGTCATCTTTAAATAGAGAGCAAAATAGAGGAAAAAAGAAATAAAAAATGCTGACTGAAGTGAGATCATCCAAATGTGTGGTAATTGTATTTGTGTACATTGTATTTACCGCCAGTGGATTGAGGTTGAACAAAACTCTCAGACGGCTGTTTGGTCCCCCCCCCCCCCCCCCCCCGTAGGCCTGACAGATTGGGTGACTGTCATAACAGCATCTTTAGGCCTTTAGGAATATGAGCAGTATAATTTTAGCTTGTCAGTCAAGCTATGAAAACGGGCTGACAGAGAAGAAAATGAACAAATTTCAGTCCAGTGGCCTTTTGGACTATTTACTGACATGAAACATGGCAGTGTGTTTGACAATGGGATTACATGGCCCCCTGATTTACAAATATGAAAACTGATATTAACATGCTCCAGTTCGCTGGCTTTTGGAGCATTAGAGGATTTCATAACAAAAGCTGGACAAACAATATGCTTAGGGATTCATTGAGGAGTATCAAACACATGAATATGTTAAAAAAAATTCCCTCATTTGAGCATTTAATAATAGGCACGTTTCATAAAAAAAACCTCATGCTAGGGCCCCCACCCAAGTGTTTCCCTTTAACTGCCTGACCTCAAAGGCTGACCTTACATCTCACCATTAAATCAGAGGGACCGGTTACTTTAGTAGACCACTGGAAAGCCCTGAAATGTATTACCAGTCCACCTAGATTATCATGCCGCGGAGCATGATAAACGACAGCATCAGCATCTGCTCACGTATATGTGTGTTTATTCAATAACCCACATGCACCACGCCTGCAGCGAAACATAATCAACTTCTCACTTTCATTCCTAAATGCTTCCTGCTCACAAGCGATGCAGCGCTCCTGCTGGGAAGCGTCACATAATGGAGAGAGAGATGGAGGGAGAAACGGAGAACAAGAAAATATGATTCCCCCCCCCCCCCTCTATAGGCAGTGACGGCACCAGAGGCCTAACATAGCATTCACTTTAACACAATTTAGCAATTTAGACTCTATAATATGACAGTTTACAGACTTATACAACTTAAAATAAAATAACAGTTGTCTTTGTTGTTTCAATAGAGCTGGGTATTAAACAATAACAGTAGATCACAGACAGTATATATATTAGAGAGCAAGAATACAAAACCTTCCCTGTTTATGCCTGGTTGACTATATAAACACATGTAAACATGTATTTCTTGGACCAAAAGGGATCATTTTTCAGCGTGTCTGCCTTTGGCCACCTTTAAAGATGAGAGCAATGTTGAAGGCTTTTTTTTTGTGGGGGGGGGTAGACTGACAGAAACAATGATGACAAGTGATTTGATAAACAATGCCTGCAGAGGACACTCACGTGCATGCAAACGAAGGAACCCACACTTTCAGGATCCGCTGCAGTACTCATTTCATTCTCTCAGTCTGTTTGGACACATTGTTCTGCAGAAGTTCCGCTTTGATCGGCCTGTTGTGAAGGTTGCCTGTTCCCTTGTGAAGCGTTCGGGTTTGCAGTTTGCAACTGGGATTAATGTGTGTCAGGGTTTATGCTTATATAGGTATGAGATTGGGTTATGTCTGTCTAAAACTGGCCTGGGCCAATTCTCCTATATAAACACACCTTAATAAGGTAAATAATACATTAAAAAATGCATTAATATGCTTCACAGAGTAGATAGCATACCGTATGTCAAGAGGCCTTTTTGTTTTCATGCTCCATTCATGCAGTGGCTCCTGTGTTATGGACAACACTACCAACTGTGCGAAACAACATTTTAACATTTATTTTTCCCTATTTTGTTTTCGACTGCTTTCCTGCTCCCACTGCAGTGCTTGTGGTGCACAGTCAGATAAAGTCCGGTCCAGCTATAGCATCCCAGCACAGAGTCAGCTCCCTTCTTTAAAAGGGTAGCCTTCTTAACTTCTCTCATGCAGCTCTCCAGCTGCCTCACTCACACTGCTCTTCAAATGCGTGTATTCTCAGCTGTTTCTCCCTGTTTTGTTTAAGTTTCATTAGAGCGACACAACAGAGGGTTGAATGTGGTGCCTGCCATGATTACCCCACAGCTTTTACTGCCTTTGCCCACTCCTACGATCCTCTTATCTGAAAACACCGGTTTTCAAGGGAAGAAGATTTTCTGAATTTCACTTTCCTTTGCTTTCCTTTCAATCGCAAATTATTTTTCAACATCAGAAACTGCTGAATATTCTATGAGTCTGTGGGCAAGTATTCAGTGATTGTTTTAGGATAAAACTCATAGTGCAATGAATACAACGCAATGACCTAAATGGATTGTGCATGTTTTATCTTAAGATGACGCTCTTTGTAGGAAGAATTAAATAGTGAGAAAGAAAAGTTGTTTTGATGTTGGGATAATGGAAGGAGTCTCCTGAAGTACACTTATTTGTTTGCATGACTGACTTCCTGGCATTTTATTGCAAGTAGAATTTAGTATTGGAACAGAAAGAAGATGACAAGGAGCAGAGAAGCTGCAACAATGTATCCAGGATAGGATCAGCACTGTGTTCCAGTGCTGATCAGAAACCTCCCCTGATACCATTTAACAAAAAATGAAGGTCTAAGAAAACGCACAGGAGATGCTCAGGGGAAAAGACGCAGAGAGACCACACATGCAGTGCCATAATGGAGAAGGCCGAACTGGGTGAGAGGTGACGGGGGAGAGAGATAAGAGATGGGAGAACTGATGTCAGTCAGAGGGACACATTTCCATCTGTCTGAACCAGCAGGGTTTGAAAATAAACCTTGAAATAATGAAGATAAGCACTTTTGCCATCATTTATTTCTTATTCCATTCATATGCACGATCTGTCTTAATTTCCTGCCTCCTTTGTCTGGAGCCTTTAACTGAGATGCCATCTGTTCTTGTATGGCGACACACCTTCAGTGTTGGCTTATCTTTCTGCTGTATTAAACCTGATTCTGTCTGTGCCTCCAGTTCATTTACATTGCTGTTATCTCCCAGTCATTGCTTTGGCAGCGTCATCAGCATCCTCAGTCTCAGATGTGTCATCAGCCGCCATCACCACCAAAAACCATTGTCTGACTACATAGGGGCTTTATCTTGCTGCTGCTCAGAGGAGATGGTCTTCAATCACAATATCAGTAAAGAATGTGAGAAAGAAAGTGCCGGAGATTTTCTGACAGACTAAATAGCCCCTGTTGTAATAATTGCACATCATTTGCTTGTCTCTTATGATTGAAATGGGTGTATAATAAAGCATGAATATTTTAGTTTGCCTCTCCTTCTACAAGCCCCATCCTTTTAACCTTCAATTCTCTCTCTCTCTCTCTCTCTCTCTCTTTGTTTCTGTACTAGAGGTACTTAGCATGTGTAGCGTGTCGGCAATGCAGAGAAGTGTTGATTCTGCATTCAATTAGCCATGCCTGCATAAAAAAGTGAACCGCCCCAGCCACTGTCTATCTATCCTTCAGCACCTTTTTGTTTCCATATATATTCCATTCCGCTGTGAAGTTTCTGTAGGCATGTTTGCTGAATTAATAGATAACACGTCTAAATCCCTATTGTCTGTGATTAATTGCACTGCAGCCTGCTTATTCCTTGTAGAACAACAAAGTAGAAACTCTGTTTCCCCCTCATTTTGCTCCCGTTTCTCCATGTCGATTTCTTTTTTTTTTAATTCTGTCTGCTTCTTGCCGCCTCTTTGTAATGTATGGATTTCTCTCTCTCACTCTCTTCTCTATCTCTTTTTGGTCAAAGTGCAGCAATTATTCATTATGGATTTCTGTGCACATAATACACATTTATTGCACCTTTCATCATGTTTGATGTTGAATCTGCATGTTGAATCACATTACACAGGAGGAAACCTTACAGAGCAATACCTTGGAAGAAGATTTGCCTGTACAAAAAAGGTTCACTGAAATTGTTATTAACTTTTGGGGTTTAACTACTACTTATACTACACATCTTTACAGTTCGAATCCCGTTGCTGAACTCCCATAGGACCCGAGCTTGAGGATGACACAATACTGCACCATGAAGGGTAACAGGGATATCATGCATACATATTTTACAAAAGTAGTGTTAATTATTTGTAGAATAATTGTAAATGGAATGATTCAAGCGATTCACCTGGAATTGAAAAAAAATGGATAGATAGATAGAAAACTAGCCCATCATAACAACCATCATCATGATTCCAACTACCTTCCAACCAAACAAGCAAACAATGCATTATTTATAATGTTTGCCTGTCAACTTTTTAATAAAAATATCAAGCTGCTGCTCTGGGGAAACACACACACACACACACCTACTTCACTTACCACTTGAGCCGCTACATATTTGAAGTTCAACATATAGTCAACTTTGCATTATTTATGCCTCTTTCCCAGGTGTGTCAGGAGATAGCGCAGCCTTGGTTTGTATCACATGGTAGCATCCCTGCTTTCCGTCTTCCGTCCCAATCTTTCTATTTCCATACCTTATACAATTTCCTCTCTTAATCTCCGTGGCTAGAGATACAGCCACTTCCTCTTGCTTCAGCTGCTCATTTCCTCTTTTCATTATTGTTTACTGTATCGCTCCATATTTTCCACTTGTTGCATTTCAGTTCAAATCAGAGCAATACCTGCAATTCAAGGACTGAAATACAAGGGCAACATTTTCCTGTGGAGGATAACACACATTTGCATACTTTTTTTTTTTATCAGCACGCATTTTTTTTTATACAATAGAAAAATTAAGATTATTTGAAGGGCTTATTCATGACACATTTATATATATTTTTTCTGGATTTAATGTTCAAAGCTACAGATCGGCTCCGGATTGCGGATTTTATCGAGATATTTTGAAAAATTGGGGGACATGTGTTCCGGTTTATTGTGCATTCAATATTAGAGATAAAGATTTCTAACTAGCGTGGCCTTATAGTCGACTCAATTCCACATTGGAGCATGTGCAAGTCCCCTTCCTCTCTTTGTATGACGTTCCATAAATCTCTTCCATCCAGACAGGTGTGTGTCCTTACTGGTCAGACAAAAGACACGTCTGCGAAATGACACACGTGGCATAAAACTTTCAAACAATTCCATGTTCCACTTTCAATACATTTATTTTCTCCTTTCAATTGCTCGTTGTCGCTCTTGTTCTCATTCTCGAGTGCTGCTTGAGTTCCTTTTCAATGCAAAGCTTGCCGAGACCTTGGCAAGCCTATGTACACACACACACACACAAACGCAAATTCACCAGTTTCTCCTCTGCTGCCACAAAACCAGTAATCATCCTAATTTTATCCTGCCAAAACAAATTTGATGTAAAGCGCAGGCGTTCTGTTTCAACAAAGGTCACATATGTTTGAACCAAGAAAAGATGACCTGAGCGAGTCTGTGTGTAAGCGTGTGTGTGTGTGTGCCAACACATGTGCGATTGTGTGTGTGTGTGTGTGTGTGTGTGTGTGTGTGCGTTTGCCACTTAAAAAGGCTGTATTTTTGTGTTCATCAATATGCCTGTGCTACGTTGAGTCTGACGATGCCAGTCTCTGCTGCTGCTCGAGTCAGGCAGGAGCAGCAGCAACTCTAAGTCCCTGAGGAGAGCAGAGTAGATGAGAAGAGACCTCACTAAATAATCTCTAAGATCCTTTCCTTGTAACAGTAGCAATAATAAGTGCAATTACTGGACCACACAAGGGACTGCTAGAGTGGGGATGGGTGAAGTGGAAGTGAGTTAGAGAGCAAAGGAAGCAGTGGTGGAGGTAAGAGGAACTGGCTGCCGAATGTCAAATATTGTGTCTGGTTCAGTGGTTCTCCTATTGTTCCTATTGTTTTTTACGAGTTACGCCTCCAAAAGCAACAGTCCCATGACAGCTTGTCAACCGGACTGATATCATTGCTAGTCTGATGGTTCTCTGAGGGAAATATATGTTACTACAACAGATCACCAGACCCAGAATATGATTTGGATCCAGATTAGACTGATACGTGCTGAATCTCATGAGGATCCCATTGGGCAATTTTAGGCTAAGCAGTGAAGATACTGTGTATCAAATTAGAAGAATTCTGGTAATTCCCCCACCCCCCAAAACATTTGAAAAGAAATCTGTATTTAAAATATAAAGGATTATTATTTGGGCCACACCCTGACACCACATACAAATATACGGTATTAAAATCTGTTTGAGTATTGCTGCTACTGGATAAACAAACAGCAGAGGCTACGATCCTGAAGGTACCACCAGAACATGAAGAGCTGCACACATTAGCATTTAAACGGCAAAGATTCAGCAAGCCAAAGAATGAAGAAAGAGCAGAGAGAGAATAGGGAAGAAAAAAACAGACAGATGTTGACCTGTGTAAGATCCTGTATTTTAATTTTGTTTGGCGCTCCTTGCTCAAATTGCTGACGTATAAAACAAGCCTTTGTTTGAAATAAATGTGTTTGTGCAGGTGTTTCAGAGAAAGAGATAACATAGCATAATGAAATCTGACACTTTGATTTCTAATAGCTTAATTATTGCTGTATGGCGTTGTTACTGCTTTCTTTGAACCATGGCAAACTGATAAGCTGCACACTCATTACCCCTCTTGTTATGTCGGTGTGTAGGTGTGTGTGTGTGTGCTTTTGTGAAGCCATGTGTGCTCATCATTACGTTTGATATCACTGTTTTGTCTCAGCCATAAACGCAAACATTTTCCCAGACAGACTTCGCCTCAGTGCTTTTCACTTTCTCCTCGATTGTTTCCAATTATCTTTCTTCTTCGCTTGCGCAGATTAAAAAAACTTAAAGCAGACAGATTCAAGCCTCGCTGGTGGACGAGCAAGCTCAGTATTAAGGGAGAGAGTGCGGGCGGAGCTCAAGTCAAGTAATAAGGTGCATTTATGCAACTTTTGCTTGGGCGAAAGGTAATCTGGAATTTTCTGAAGGGTTATGCACATCAGGCAGACCAGTATGTTTGCATATTTTAATCCATTCACTGTACTGAAGCATTTTCAATATATACAATTGAATGCTATGCTATTAAAACGTTATTTATTTTTGTCACATTTCCAGGTATCTACTTGTTTAACTACTATACAGTATAAAAATAGCTTGAAACGTAAAATTTTTAACTTCTTTAGCTTTTGAAAATTCCAATCAAGAAGGTACCGGGTTCAAATCCTATCTGTGCGGAGTTTGTATGTTCTCCCTGTGTCTGTCTCCGTGTGGCCCTGCGATGCGCTGGTAACTCATCCGGGGTAATCATCCATCCCTTGATCTGATTGGCCAAGAATGCCCAAGCTACACCCTCCCCTCTCTGTCCTGCTCAGCTGTTCTGCACCCTATAAAGGCATCCTTTAATGTTTAAAGTTTCTCCACTTCTTTTCAGAAGTCCTTGAGATCTTGGACAACAACCCAACTGTTCATAAGGTGGTGTTTAGCGCATGCGAATCGAGGTTCCAAGACACTGAGCTGTCTGATGGGAGATGCTGCCAACAGTGCGCTAATAAATCTTTTGGCAGTTCCTATAAAGCACAGTACATCTTCAATTGCCACATCAATACAGAAAGGTCTTCATGGAAAGTTTGTCTCTTGAGAAGGTATTTAAGTCTGGTTTGAATGTTAATCTTAGAATTAAGGAATAATGATAAGAGGTTTGGGTGAAAGATATAGAGTATACCGTATAGTGATAAATATTCCAGGTCATATTGGACCGTAAAGTTTAAGACAAAGGGTTCAGGGTGAGGCATAAACATCTGAAAGAACAAAATGTTTTCACCTGTGCAGCATCCAAGGATTTGCTTGTGCGTGCTTCCTGTGAAGTGGGAACGATTCCATCAGTGAGGCCCAAAAGCCTGCTCGCGTGCCAAAACGTAAATCACCCTAACTTATAATGGCTTCCCGGGAACAGAGTGTGCTGCAGTAGGAAACACTGAAACAATCCCTCCATCTCAAGGCATCTTGAGACTTCCAGATCAGCATGTTGTTCCGCGGATTCATCTTCCAGGCACATTTTTAATGTGTTGAGACTTTTCCATTAAGAATGCTGACGTTAGTCTACACGAGAAATCCATCTGAAAAAGATGTCTTGTAGGTAAGGCTAGGAAATCATGTCAAATAAAATGTTTGTCAGGCAGGTGTAATTTTGAAACTAAAAAAAGTTGAGATAGTAGCGATAGCACGAGAATGAGAGAGCAAAAAAAAAGAGAGAGACCCCATTGCTCTATGTAAAAACTCTTGAAGCTAAACGAAACTCATTGCCTTTCAGGAAAGTATCTGACTCGCCCGTCGACATAATGTCTTTTCTGGTCGATAAAAGTGACCAAACATGAAATTGCAAGCACACAATCATAAAAAATATCAATAGACACTTAACCTCAAATAAGCTTTAACATCTGGAACAACATCACTTCTTTACCGATGACACTATACCAATCATATATGTACCATAATCAAAGCAGAGTCGTCAATGCAATCTGATGCTATTCATCATCCCTGCTGGCGTAATCCTCCTCTCTGTGAACAAGGGGAAGAGAATTTAAGCCAATTCATGAGCTTGTGTGTGAATGAAAGTGTGTGTGTGGGTGCTGCACATGTAGATGTGTGTTTTTGTTTGATACGAGTGGGTGGATGCCAGTGTAACACACACAGCGTCTGATGCATCTTCACCCTGGCTCTAAAAAAAAAAAAAAATACCCCTAAAGGAGGTAGACATGACAGGGGCAGACTGGCAGCAGCGGAGAGATGGAGGGAGAGCAGAGTGAAAGAGAGAGAAGAACAGATGGAAAGGTGAAAACGCGGGAGGACAAGGTGCTGCCAAAGGGAGGGGACGGGATGAGCGATGTTGATAAATGATGGAGGAGGACATGGTGATAAAAAAGGCAAGAAGTGAAGTATAAGGAGTCATGGAGAACAAAACGAAAGGACACAGGGAGAGGAAAGGTTACTCTGAAGAGAGAGAGTCATAAAGGAAAGAGGTGAGACTGAGGTGTGCTGGCGATGAGGCGTGACATCCCCACTGTGGTGCTTTCCGCCGCAGACGCCGCAGCTAAGATGGGTTGCATGTATGCGTGTGACTCCCACTGCCACTTGTGACACTCTTCCAGATGTCGTTGTCTCTCAGTTTCAGTCCACACTAACCCAGGTGTTCTTGAGCTTTTAAACAATGCATCCCAAATGTTTTATATTTGAAAAATGTGTTTACATGTGGACGAGGCGAATTGTGCCTGGTTGGAGGCTGTGCGGTTGAAAACCGGATTGAGACAACATTCGACTGGCTCTAAAAGCTCAGTCTCCTTTAGATTTGCGCGTGGCATGTCCAGGGCAGCTAAAAAGGGACTCGAAAGAGAAATTGACTTTGGCTTATTAAAACATTTATGCCAGTTGAAGCGTCTGGATGTGAGTAGAAGTCAACATTTTAGTCTGAGTCCTCCAGGAGAGTCAATCTGGGAACATATTTAATTTAGTACTTCTCTATGATAATCATCTTTTGCCCTCTTTGTGGGTATTCTTCTGCACTCATTTCTTCTTCTTCTGATTTTAGAGTACATCACAACATCTAATTAAGAAAGCATCAAAACCTATATATTGTTATCAAATAAAAAGCATTCTCATCCATGTAACCAACATACTTATGTTATCTCTTTTGCAGACTTTATGCTTTTTCACACACGGTTTAAATCTAGGGAGGATGGTGGAATTGGTCAACTCGAAAGGACAACCCAGGTTAAATTGCTGTTGTCCATATACAAATACAAATACATTTATTAGTATCAGACCAAGTGCCCAACTGCATTTTAAAAAGTCTAGACCAAATGTTTCTGAATAGCCTTGTAAATGTCAGTATTGACATTCAGCCATCTGAGATTTAGTGCATCCTCCTATATGATCACTCCTGCTGGGAAATCATATCATTCATCCAATCATTGAATTTGATACATTTATAAATTACTTTCTTGATTCAATGGGGATGAGGAGAGGAGGAGAAGCAAAAAAAAAAGTGAGGTTAGAGACAGGAGTGCAACATCTTACCATGTGCATTTCCTGCCTCCAGGGCAAAAATGTGGTTCTGTCTCTGCAGCAAAAATACACTGAAAATGTAAAGGATGGCAGCTAAAACAGCCTTTCCTCCCACAACAGTTTGCATTTTTGTCATTGGGATTGGTTCTGACAGCAGAGGAAACACAACTGCTCAGGAAGATACGGAGATGCTAAGAGAATACACAGACATGATGGGATGGACAAAGGCATTAAACTGTTTTAAACTGTCAGATGGACACAGATATGAAAACGGTTACAGACAAAGACCGTTGGCTTACTGGCTTTTAGGTTTCAAAAAAGTTTAAGAAGAGTTGTGTGACGATTGGTGAGGGTCGCTGTCTTCAAACCAAAATATTCCAAACTCTTGTAGCTCTATGCTCGATTGTAATCTCCCAGAGGGAACTCAGATTTAAGGATTTATGACTTGTCCTAAACCTAACGGGGATTATTTAAACTTTTTTTTCACTAATACCATTTGCGCTCACAGGGATGCAGACATTTATCAGCAAACCTTCCGATTGCGTCGTGAAGCCAAACTGGGGAACTGCATGACCTTTGTGTGGCATTTCAGAAGGAGTCAACTTCCACCTCTGAGGAAACCTAATATAAATGGGACAGACTCAAAAATCTGATTTTTTTCCAAACGATTTGACCTTTGCCATTGCTGAGGAAAGTAAAATGTTAGGAGAGCATGGCACAGAAATAGATTTATAGCTTTCCTTCTTTAAGAATCTGGATGTATGAACATCAGTATGTCATGCATTTCTTATTCCCAGACCTTAAACAGATGGATCTTAGGAGTGACCCATTAAGTCAGAGAAATTCCATTCACATTGGAGTACCAATAAATTATGCATCAGTCATCATTACTGTTAGAAGACAACGATGAAAGCACCCATATGCTAAGACTAGTCATTTTTATTCTGCGTAGAAAAGTTGCCGCTCTGCTCGTAACTGAGGATCCTTGTGAAGGACCTCTAAAGGGTGCATGGAGTCTGTGTCAAAGATAATTCAGTCGGCCACGACGAGTGTGCAGCGACTACTAAAAGTCTGCGTCGACACTGACAGTCGGGAAAAGCGGGCACCATTTAGAGATAACCAGATTGGTATTCATCGTTCAATCGTGGTTCAATCAGAGCTGCCATACCTCTCTAACGCTACTGTTTGCTCGCAAACCTTCAACTGAATGCCAAGCAGGGGCTGGTGGCATTTTATTTGGATGTGCACGCTGGGAAGGACCTGTCAGGACGTGCAGGCTGCTGTCACCTAATAGGACAGCCAAAAGAACAGGCCGACCTGAGAGCTGCTGTGTTGCTCATCTGCTTCCGCTTGATCGGATTAGAAGGAAAGCATCAATAAGCAATGGAGCATGTACGTATGTAAACTTATGGAGGATCCACTCCATCTGTAGATCAGGTCAAGCTCACTAAAAAACACGGAGAAAAAGGAGGAGTGTAATGTTTGTATTCTTAACTTACTGTCAGCGGGAGAGTTATGTGGTCAACAGACATCACTTTAAATAACAAACATTAGAAATAGCCATGCATGTGGGGTTTTTTTTTACTTTCAGTGTTAGCAAATATGAACTTGGTGTACGATTGGGAAGGCGAAACATTTCCCAGTAAATAAGTGCTTGCAAAGGAATATTAAGGGGAAAATAAATCACTCTGTTTTGGCGTGTTAACGCCTCAATAACTTGCTAGTAAAACATGTGACTAGGAAAAAGGAGCATAAATTAAATAAACTAAAGCCAGGTGCTCCAAACAGTTCATGAAACAGTGATGCTCGATCTGGATTCATAGGCTGTTCCATTTTCTCTCTCCAGTGTCCAATATTCCCTGTGTAGTCATGTATATTTAAATGTGTAGCCTCTCGGAAAATCATTTTCCCCCAGTACCCATTTGAATTTCAGCATGTCAGCATGTATTAACACACACACACACACACACACACGCATATACCACACATATATGATTAAACATGACAGCGGGTGCTAACATATTACCTTGTTGCATGAGCAATTAAGCCCCATCTTCAAGAATCAGCTTTCACCCCATTCCAATTAAAAAAAAAGAAAAACTCACAGTTTGAGGTGGAATAAATGATTTGTCTGTAAGAAAGTTTAACTCTTTACATCTATTCTGCAAAGCAACTCAAGTGGCAAACAGTTCTTGATGATCTATCACCTACCTAAAGGTAGAAAGGGAAGACAAAATATGAAAGCAACGTGAAGAAAAATGTATATTTTGGAAGAGGATGAGAATATGGAGTCTCATTGATCTAAAGAATAATTCAAACTAAGCTGTTTCCAAGCACATCACAAGTGTTTCAGCCTACATGCACATTGATTGGATCCATACATTGATCATGTTGTGAAGTGAACCCCACATGCTGATTTTCCTTCCAGTGGCTGCCGGTGGAAACATTGACCTGGAAAGCTATTCTCTGACACTGACTCCCACGTGAGACTCCTGCTTTCATATGTTTCTGACTCTCACCTCTTTTTCACAACAGGTCGCCTTTAGAATTATCTCAGTTTTTCCCCAAATCATAATGCAGCACTCTAACCTCCCTTAAAATATCCGTCTCCCTCTGCAGCTCTGACACAGGCCTGTTTCTCGCTTCAGTGCACACTTGGCAGTTAAATAAGACCTATGTTTCTGGCTTTATCATTTTATTTTCCATATCAGTTCACCCATATCTCTTTATTTCATGCGCATGAGCACTATACATAACCTGTCTGCAGGGAACTGATGAAATGTTTTTACCAATCTTTTTCTTTTTTTTTTAATTACACGATAACTGTGGAATAGACTTTATTGAAAGAATGTGACCATACTTATTTGTGTCTCTTAGAACTATCACATTATCTTTGAAGTCTGGTTAGATTGTCAGAGTCCCAAAAAAGAAATATACAGCGCAGAAAGTAAAAAAAAGAGAAGTATTTTGTAATAAGCATGTCATTAAGAAGCCTAACTTTCCATATTAATATTTATCAGATAAAAGTTGGCAGAAGAACAATTTGAAGTAAGTGTAAATAAAAACAAAATGCAAAAAGGCATTTGCAAGTAAATCTTTTGAGTCCTTTGGATATTACTGGTACTATTTCATGAGAAAAGGAATTTCTGAATATGGAATTTTGTTTGTTGTTAAATAAGAATCTCTGAATGCTTTGGTATTTTGGTTTTGCTATTTTAGAAAGCACAATTAATTTAATTTGTTGTGTGACTGAATCACAAAAATCATTAAAAAAAATGGGATCCCATTCCACCAGTCTTTTGACAAAATCAGTCAAATATTCCTTCTTCCTGTGCTCAGTGTTTGATGATTGATGTTGATCTTGTGATATTCTCTCTATGCCTGCAGCAATCTCTGATTTTTGCAGGATGCAATATCTGTGTTTATGTAATAGTTCTTTCTGTGTGTGTCTACCCACTTGTATGTTCTGCTCTATGTGGAGTTAGCTCTTACACACTTAAACATGTGTGCTTGCATGAATGTGACTGAGGAGTCTGGATGCAGTCAGACAGGAAATAACTTGGCCATAGCTAAATGATGTGAGGTGTGTTAATCAACTGGCCCACATTATTTGGTAGCCTGTTTTGGCAGGTTTACCATATTTGCTGCTTAAAATAAGATAGAACATTATTTTTTATTTGAACAGAAACCTTATAAAAATGCAACAATTCCCACATGTGACTGAAGCTTTGAGTGGTTTGCGGCAGGAGTTTGCTTTATGGGGTCAGAACAGCAAAGGGCTGGGATTGTAGAAGCTGAGTCTCTTTGCAGAGAAGAGTATATTTATAAGAATGTATTATTTTTGCATCATGTTACATTCTTGTTTCAGTAGAGTGTTATTTATTGATTTGTAATGACATTAAGCAATTGGTAGGTGAAGGCAGAACAGATATATTACACTCAGGGGAGAGTTGTACTCACAGGTTGGCATAACTATTGCCAAAATCAAGTATCCTAGTAAAATGGGGTCAAGTATAGCATTTTCATGTTGGCCTTGATATGTTGACAAAAAAGGCATGTGTTGTGTGATGGCATCAGATTCCTCAAAAAACTGTTTTAAAGGCATGCTGGCAGCTTAGTCTCGTTATGAAGAATTGATAAGAGGATCATCAAATGAAACAAATCAGACTTTAATGACGCATGAAGAAACTATATTTGATCTGGCAGAGCGGATTTGAGAAATGTGTGCAACCAGCAGCTATGAAATGAAAGCAACTTACTCCTTTGCAAAGAGTTTTCTCTCATCATCTTTGCAGTTCACCACCAAAACAGAAAGAGGCACACGCAACACCGCAACAAAAAACAAACACGCTTCCCCGGTGCTTCAGATTCTCCACCATGTCAGCTCATGCTGCCCCATGTAGGCCGCAGAGAGCAGTGCGCCCCAACCTGAACGGGCGTGCTGCTGCTGCAGCGCTCATAACTCCCCTGCTCTGAGTCTGAGATGACGCAATGCAAGACTGGACAATACATCTGCATAGATAGATAGATAAATATATGTATATCTCTGTAAATTAATTAAGTGTTCACTTTAGAAGTTGTGCATATTTCTAGCCACTGCTTAAAAAATACTCACACACTCACAGGTGAGTTCAGAGGAATGAAATGATCCTCATGAGACCACTTTCCAATCATTCTTTATCATCTCAGCCATTCAGTCATCCATTCATGAGAGGCATGTGTGTGCTCGCCAAAATGCAATCCAACAGCTATGATCTGCAGTATCCATCAAAGCACACTCACGTGCCCACACACAAATAACACACTGAGTTCTTGCAATTATGGTCCAAGCTTAATCCAGAAAAGGTTGCCCGAAGTAAAGGTCGACCTGCAATCGCTCCTCCGATAGTAAAGCTCATCTAAAGCATCAAGTGAGATATATATATTAACAGTATTAAAAAAAAGTGTCAGTATCTGTTGCTCATGATAAAAGGAAATCCTCATTGGGAGCAACGGACTGAAGCTTTTCTTTTACTTAAATCTATAAAATACTTGTTCTGTGAATAGTTCTCTGAGACAGAAGCCAAACAGTTGAGGGCAGAAAGTAATACCGATGTAGTAAAGGCATGGCGGCGGCAGATTACCGGCACAGTTTGGGTTATCGCGTGGAGCGTGTCTGGCCGCGTTCGTGCGTGGAACCGTTAGCTGAGTCCTCTTATTTGAGAGTGATTAGTCAAAGCTCTGAGTTAGACACAATGAGATCAACCCAGCCGAGGAGATGCGTGTTACTGTTCTAGGCCATCACACGTGTGCACACAGGCGTGCACGGAGGGAGACGCTACAGCTGCACCCAAAAACAGGAGGTGATGCAGGTATGAGTGAAACCGCGCTGACGTCCCCTCCTCTAGCTCCCCATGCTCTCCGAGTTTATCCCTTCTCAACGTCCTGCAGCAGCGTTTCACTCCTCTTCACCCGCTCTGTTTCTTCCCTGTCAGTTTGCTGCATATCCCACCTCCTCTAATCTCTGTTCATCCTTCGGTTTTCATCTGGGAGCACCATTTATCCTCTTTGCCCTCCCTCCTTCCATCAACACTTTCTTCTCCTCCCCTTTTCCAATCCCCCTGGTCAACCCACAATCACAGACTACCACGCCCGCCCCCTCGTCCTGTTGCCGTCCAATTGTTATCCGAATCAGTTTACTTAACTGCCTGCCTTTTCGTATTACTCTGAGGAATGAAATAAGACATTTCAGCCGCTTCCCGTGTTCTTCTGCTTTGTTTTGTTTTTTTGTCCCTCCTTTTTTTTGCCTTCTCTCCCTACTTAAAGGTGACCATGGTGAGATAAGTTCAAATTAAGTTGAGTCCGATGGCAATAAGTGTGGTGTGGAACTGTGTACAGTGATACACACCTGTTCTTCTTTGATGATGAAATATCAAGATAACCTCAAATATCAAGATGACCTCAAATTTCATCACTGAAGGATGCCAGCTTTGAAAATACAGCTGCCGTGTCAACAAGTAGATTGTTGCTCAGCGTTTGCGTCCTCAGCCGATAACTGCTTCTGATTTACATTCATGACACTCTGTTTGTTCAGTAATTACCCAAGCGATCACGGGAGTGAAGAAATCATTTTAATTGGCTGCTTCCACACAACTCATCGAGGTGATGGAGGAGAAACTGTAACGCTGCATGCTGAAAAAACAATACAACTAAAAATGTGGTTATGCGAGTGTGCCTTTGAGGGTCAACATTATCAATCAATGTATGGTTTTGATTAAATAAACTGATTTATTGACAAAATCTAAATGACTAGAAATTGAATTCCCCATACATGCTACCTTTATAGGTGTGTAATGTGTGTTTGCTTATCTGTGTTTGTGTCTGAATGCCCACAGAAGGATGTGTGGACTTTTGCTGCCTCATTGCCTAAGTGGGGCACTTAAAATAGCGCCTCGAGCTTTGCATCAAGGACAGTCTACTGTGAATTACCAGCCTAGTGTGTGTCTGGTTCTGTATTCGTACATGCACGGTTGTGTACTGTGTGTACCTACTGCTGGGTCGAGGAACATGTGTGCATTAATGGTGGTGCACCTGATATTATTTCATGTCAGTTTTGACAGGAGAGTGTCAGCGAGGATGAAGGGAAAGGTCTGCAAGACAGTGGTGAGGCCAGCCATGATGGATGGCTTAGAGACAGTGGCTCTGAGGAAAAGACAGAAGGGGCGGAGCTAGAAGTGGTGGAGATGAAGATGCTGAGGTTCTCCGTGGGAGTGACCAGGTTGGATAGGATTAGAAATGAGACAATCAGAGGGACAGTGAAGGTTAGATAAGATACTTATTTTTTGGTAGGGTTTTTTATCCAGTGAGTTCAGCTTTGGCAACAATGGCTGAAAAATGTTTGCCTTCTCTTGAATTTAATGGAATTAGGTGGCACTTTGCTCGGGGTACTAAAACCATCAATACGTGCATAGTATGAGGGGGGGGGGGGGGGGGGGGGGGAATCATCCAAAACATTCCTTCCCAGAAGCAGAATAGCCCCTATGAGAATGTGATCTTTTCTCATCAATCCCCATCCATTAATAATGACTCGACACATATTTGGTATTGAAATTGAGAACATGAAGCAGATATTTTGAGGCTTAGAATGGCGCAAACAAACTGTGTCAACCTCAGTCCTGATGACTGACAAAGCCCACGAACCAACACGCAACCACAACACACACAAACTGGATCTACACAAGACATACAAGCAATGATGCACCGTACAGTGACACAAGCTTACAGTACACACACACACACAGTGATTAAGGGCATAACACTGGAGTCAGCAGAATCTCTCTTTGGATGCAAGTGGGCTGAATGAGTAAGATAAATAACGCTCGCACACACACACACACACACACACATGCATATACAGGGGAAGTTTAGTCATCAGGGAGCCTCTGAGGTAAAACTGAAGAAAATAACCACGTCAATGTGATTCTTTTGGGAGACGGAACGATTCCCCTTTGGTACACTGCTTGTGTTTGAGTATGAATTTTGCATGAAGCATGTTTCTGTTTGTGTGCCTGTACAAGTGTGTGTGTGTGTGTGTGTGTGTGTGTGTTTTCAAGCTGGACTCCAGATGGGAATGTTTGTAGGAAACATCCCACATTAACATCCTACATTGCATGCACACACTGTGTCTGTGTGTGTGTGTGTGTGTGTGTGTGTGTGTGTGAGAGAGAGAGAGAGAGAGAGTCCCTTAACTGTGCCCATTGCATTGTCCAACATCAGACCTCTGTTTGTTCCTTGCTGGCATTTTGCTGGTATTTGGAGAGGTCAGGCACAAATGTATGCATCTTTATGAATACATTTTCTTCAGACAGGCGTACTTGTAAGTGTGCGGGTGAGTTCATTTGAATAAAAGCAAATGAAGACAGCGCAGACCATGGTGCCATGTAAGTGACGTAAAACAGGGCGGATTTATGTTTGACTGAAATAAAAGTAATTTACCTTTTACGATGCTAGTAGGCCTGGTAACTACTAATTAGCTAGGCTATTGGCTGGCTAGCAATTTAATTGCATTTTATTTGGAAAAATATTTTTAGTTACAGAAGACAAATGAAGTGAACCAAATCCAAAGCGACCAATCAAAGATACTGAAAAGTACCTCAATGCAACGTGTATGTGTGGAGGAACAGGAAGCCGGTGGCAGTGTCAGAAAGTATCTCATCAGGGATGGGATGTAGAAGAAGAAAAGAAAACAGGCACAGGGAAGAAAGAGGTGTAGCAGGGTAGACGTCACAGCATCTTTGTTTCCTACATCCTCCCTCCTCCTTACTTTGTGTACACACTGCAGCCATCTCCCCCATGCACTCATCTGCTTCTATCATAGGAGTAGGTGGTGGAAGAGAAGTTCTTAGTGTCCTCATTTCCACCTCGCCTTGTTTCCTATTACACTTTTTCATTATTGTGACAAATGTGCAGCTATCCAACTGTACACGCTCTGGGTACAAGGCTCTGGACAAACAAAAATGTTAAATTGTAAATATTTTCTATCTTTTTTATATATATATAATGACATCAGGCTCAGCTTCTTGCCTGCGGCCTCAATGTTTGTTTTTTGGGAACCGAAGCACGTGCAGAGCTCGTTCTCTCTGTTCACATCCAGTCCCTTGGAGGCCTGAACCAATCACCTCGACTTTTCAACTTTGGACATAAACTTTGTTTAAGCAGCAGTCGGCCATAAGGGGATGTGTGAGAGAACAACAGAGATGAAAGGATGAGACAGAAAACTAGGGAAAGAGTCAGGATGGAGCAGTGGAATGCTTGGAGGTAGAAAACTGGAAAGGAGCGGAGGCAAACAGTGATGATAACGTAAAGAAAATCTGATCTGTTAGTGGATGGAAAGAATCTGAGAATAACAAAAGCTGAAGCAGGAGAGGGGACTCAAAGGTCGTGTGTGTAAAAAAAAAAGAAGAAGAAACAAACAGCGCGACAAGGAAGGACTCAGTTCATTATTCATTCCATGCTCTTGTCTGCCTTTGTGTTGCTGGCCATCCCCTACTCCACTCATTATTTTCCACTTCTCTTTCTATCTTTCTTATACTGATACTTTGCCATGGTCCTTCTGTCTGCTGTCTGCTCCTGTCTGCTCTCTTTATGTCATCACTCTCTCTCCCTCTCTTTGCCCACTATGAGCCTTAGGTTCTGTCCACGGTTTCTGCCTGATAAAAGGAAGTGTTTCCTCGCCTCCGTCGCCAAAGTGCTTGCTCCCGTGGGTCAAGTTGGGTTTCTGGTATGATCTGGCGCTATAGAAATTACAATTGAATTTAATTGAAATTAATCGAATGCAGGTTAAGTTGAGGAAAAGCCGAAGTCCTAGTGATTCTGAAATGTCTCATTAATAGTGAACCAAGTTGATGCAGGACACAGGAGTAACTGCTAGAATATTCTACAACGCACTCCCAAACACTTCCTGGCCACTAACGCTTATGAAAGCATGATGTCAAGACTATTTGTACAACAGTGGAACTTGGACTGCGTGTTTCTTGGATGTGTTCTGTCTCTTTCCATCTCACGCCTCACTGTAGTTTAAGTGTTTGCACTCTAAAATATAGATCGACCATCTTATAAACCCACTGAAGTGCAGTGTCTAAGCTTGTTGCCTTGCGACTGTAGTGAAGGAACCACAGAGAGGTCGGCAAGGGAGAGACAAATTATGGATGAAGACAGAGTTACGTTTCAGCATCTATTCCTGTGGATGAACTTCAGGGGGTAACAGTAGGAGTGGGTCAGTCGTGGCAAATACCAGAAGCAAATGCTGGACTGATGTCGCATACGTAACAATGTGACAAAACATTTCGCCATGTCTTCAACTCTTTAGTCTTTTCAAATTAAAAGAAAAAGATTCAAGATACATAAATCAGTCCAAGAATAATGAGCACATTGTGATCTTCCACCACAAAATCCGAGTTCACCGACAAAGGATAGAAAGAAGTTATTTCGGCTGTCCCCATTAATTGCTGTTCTTGCTAAATGCAAACTTGAAAGATCAGTTTTAAACAACAAATAAATAAAATGCTTAAAATGCATTGCACACATGCACCTGAGACAAATCACAATCATATGATCAGACCAAATTCAATTTATAACCATAAAGATGAAACAAATCGGAAAGATAAATGTCCCAAAACTGGGACTGGTCAGCTTTGAAGTAGAGCTTTTGGCAGGAGCCACGCTGGCCTCTAGTGCTGAAAGGGCCTCCAGGACAGGCTCGGGCAGCGAGGTTTGCCAGCTCAGGACCTGAACTGGCCTGAGGCTGGTGACTAGCCAACTTACCAGCTTACCGAATTGAATCCTGCTGTGGCATTCACAGATAGTTAGAAAGGAGTTTAGCAAGGATTTAGGAATGATACGGAGGAAACTGGAGCAACAAGCTCAGCATGAACAGCACGAGTGTCAGATTGAGGAGCAAGTCTGCCAAATTCTGGGCCGATTTAGCATCTCATTTCCAGATAGTTACCTCCGCCAAGGAACTTATGTAACCGGCTTTAGTCTGGTGATGGATCCTTGAATCATTTTTACATTTTTGGTAACATTACAGTCAATGGCACTTCAAAATGTGTTCCTCAATGTCTCGGTTGATTATTGACTGATGTTTATGGAATTTCACATAGTCATGTAGGGTAGGGAGCTCTATCTCACCACCGAATTTCATCCAGATCATATCCAGAATGGAATCAGTAAACATATTTAATTTTGACATTGAAAACTCCATTTACAGATTCAAAAATCAGTTATAAATACATGGCAACTTCAATTTGCTTTCACTTTTCATGGTTGGTGTATAAAGATACCAAGAACAATTTAGAACCTTTCAATGATGATCCAGTTCACGATATGGACGGTGTAAATCCAATTAGGAGGGGAATGAGCTGCTTGGCGGAGGCCTGCGCTCTCGGTGCTTTTCTAGTTAAGAATTTTATTTTACTTTTGGAAAATTCTCCTTCAAAAGTCTGATGCCTGCAACAAGAAAAAAGCAAACTAGGAAGGCCATCTGTGTCTGCTGGGCCCATGTGTCAGTTCCTTCTGTCCCATTCATTTCAAAGTGAAACATAAATGGAAAAAGAAAAAGGCAAAATCAACAAATAGCAAGGAGACAAAATGAAAGAAAAGCACAAAGTCAGCCAAAATCTGGAAGTTCACATTTTACTATCAAAATGTATTCACTTTCACCCACCTAAGAATGTCACCCTTTTACAGAAACAAGTTGACAGACAGCTTTCAGATTTGTGAAAGGTGAAACCAAGATAAAAAGAAACAAAAAGAAGGTCATTTATGTCAGTCTTCTAAAAATAAAATGTATTTCTTTAAGCTACCATTGCTGCAGTGAAGCTAAAATCCAAATGTAAAAAAAACAAGAAAAATCCTCATGTTTAGAAGCAAGCACTTTTCATTCCACACTACTGACCACAGCGACACCCTAAACAACCTTAGACACAAGCACAAGCACACCAAAAACACACAGCCAGCACACACGCAAACATGCACACACGCTATCAAGGTTTCCACCCAGTGAAACACCATGTCAGCCTCTCACTGTTGTGTCGACCTTTGTCGGTCTCTTTTCTAACCCTCTATCTTTCATCTCTCTCACCCTCCAACTGTGCATCCCTTCATCCCTGACCCTGTTATCTTCTGGAGCATCTCAATGAGACAGTGGGGGGGGGATAAAGGAGGGGAGTGCGGCTGTGGGAATAAAACGGTGGTATTCATTTTTGCTCTTTTGTCCCATTTTTATGTTCTGTTTGTTTTCCCCAGATTGTCTGTTTTCTTTCATCCATTCTGGCTTCTGCATTTCCAAATCGCTCCTGGAAGATTTGCTTCTCGCCTTTGACATGCATTTTTGGATGCGTCTGTGCATGTGCATTAGCCATGTGCACATGAACACGCGACACACGCAGGGAGTCCGTGTGACAAGTATGATGTATGCACGGCTCTGAATCAGGCGATCGTCAGGGAGCTGAAGAGGCAAATCGGTGATTCTTTGTACATTAAGAGATAAAAGATAAAACAAAAAAATGAAAGGAATAAGGTCTCTGCATGCATCCCTCACATTCCTTATCCTCCCTCTGTCCTACTCTCTCCATTTCCCTCTTGCCGTCTTTGTACTCTTTTTGCTGCAAGGTCAGTGACTTGGCAGCGCAGTTAAGAGTAGGGAACAGTAAAAGTTCAAATTTGACTGCTCTGACAAGGGCATGAAC
Source organism: Brachionichthys hirsutus (assembly GCF_040956055.1). Lineage (NCBI taxonomy): Eukaryota > Metazoa > Chordata > Actinopteri > Lophiiformes > Brachionichthyidae > Brachionichthys > Brachionichthys hirsutus. Next base: position 5,177,375 of record NC_090912.1, read on the forward strand.
AGAGCGGCGTGTGAATAAACAGATGCGGTGATGAGATGAAGCCAATTTTACACCCACCATGAACGAGGCAAAACGGTGTATTTTTGTGCAATATTTTGTGAAATGAAATGCAACTGTTCTTGCCTGGAAAATTTAAAATTTCAATGTTTGCTGAATAATTTTAGTTTTATTCTTTTTTTTAATTTTATTCTAAAGAGTTATTGTTAATGATTCAGTCAATTAGGCGCTGGTGTTTTCTATCCCTACATCTTCCCCATATATTAATGTGTTGTAATCTTATATTGTAATTTCTAAATCTCTGCCACATGTATTTTCTTATCTTGCAATATGCTTCCAGTCAGAGAAACAGGGCTGAGTCAATGTGATATGATTACACAGCCGATAATATCTCATTTGATGGAGCAAGTAGCTTGACAGCAACATTTCTAGCAAGCAATTATTCTGTCTTCTATTATCAAGCCTACCTCAAAGAAAGCGCTAAACACGGCAGATTTACTGTGTCATCACGCCGGAGATCATTTCATGAGAAACACCATCAGTGTAATAATCATAACCTGACTAAACGCCTGAGCTCCAAGTGCAAAGGTAATTTAGACTCTTCATTTCAATCACGCTCCTTATCAAGCAGCGTGCACGCACGCACACGTATTAAGACCCTATTCAGAATGATTGGCCATTATGCTGTTATAGCAAATGACACTGTAACGTATACGGGAATAAAAGTGTCAGCATTATTCATTTCCACATGCCGATACTCTGAGCACTCTCACACACACACACACACACAGAGAGAGAGTTAACAGTAACCTCATGAATTCACAAATAGGCACTGAGACTCATACACACACACACACACCAAGGCACATACACAATATTTCTACTGTACACACACACACATGCAGACATGCATACACATGAGAAGCAACAACAGATGGCTAAGTGACCCTGAGGTTCTGTCCCTGCAACAGTTTGCTTGACATTCTGGACACAGTTGTCACTTGTCACTTCAATTTACAAGCAGTTCTGCTTCCCATCTCCCAAACATGCACACACACACACACACACACCCACACGCCATATTGCACACATACATTCATAGATCCACCGAATGATGGAATGTGAATAGAGAATTTGGAGGAGACAGACGGCACGGTGTCCTCAGGCAACCTTTTAGCCGGTCCTTTCAAGTTGCATTTGTCAGAATGAAAACATAAAATGTGCTAAATTAGCACTCAAATGTAAAGGTCCATTGATCTCACTCAATCTCAATTTCTAAATGACTGGAAGATATAGGAAGAAGGATGTGAGTGTGAAAGATCCAAACTGAGGAAGGTTCATTGTGGACAATTTTATGGAAGCTGGTACATGTGTGTGATTGTGTGTGTGGTTATGGTTCACATGTGCTCATTTCTATAGCCTGAGATTATGTAATTACCTCCGCCGAGGCGAGGCGGAGGTTATGTAATCGCCGGCGTTTGTCTGTCTGTCCGTCCGATAGCAAGATAACTCAAACGTTCTGGATGAAATTTTCAGGAAATGTTGGGAAAATAATCATAAAACCTAAACCTTGTGCAACTCAACGACTAAGTGAGACCAAGAGATGCAGGAGGAAGCTGTATTCTACTAGTACATCTGCAAGCTTTTTCCTATGAGGATCTTAATGGAGTGAAAGCAGGAATTACACATGCTCTGAGAGCGAGAGAGAGATGAGAGCAATTGTTGGAGAGTGGGGGAAAGAGGGGTTGGATTGTGAACAGAATTCAGAAAAAAAATAGAAGGTGAGAAACTCACTCCACTCAGTTTCCAAGTTTAGAACAGGAATATTTCCCAAGGGGCCGAGCAATATGGGGCTTTTGCCCTTCAGCACACAGTGAAGGTAACTGTCAAACTGGACCGTATTTACTCAATCCACACACACACACACACAGAGTATATGTGCCTTCATTGTAATTCTTCAACTGCAATTCCCAGAAGTTAGTCCAACACAGAATGTGTTTCAGTCTATCCGCAGCATCACTCTTAAAGTTAGCAGATTATTAAAAAAAATAAAAATTGAGGGGTATATCTGTACATCTGCAAGCTTTTTCCTATGAGGATCTTATTGGAGTGAAAGCAGGAATTACACATGGCGGAGGTTATGTAATCGCCGGCATTTGTCTGTCTGTCCGTCCGATAGCAAGAAAACTCAAAACGTTCTGGATGAAATTTTCAGGAAATGTTGGGAAACTAAACATAAACCTAAAACCTAAACCTTGTGACTGATGCTGCTTACAACTATGAGTGCAACTCAACAACTAGCCTATAAAATAATGTGTGGCGTGTGTGTGTGAGAGAGAGAGAGATTTATGATCAAGTGAGACCAAGAGATGGAGGAGGAAGCTGTATTCTACTAGTTTCTAATCCCATTTCTAACGTGTAATTTTTTTTTCTTGACTAACCAACTGATTTACAATGGTACTAATTTAAATCTAGATTCTAGGGGCAGATTTTCGTGATTAAGGAATCGTATTTCGGATCAAACAATGGCGAGTCTGTCATTTTTAGGTGCAGTGACACAGTCGGGAAACGAAAGTCCAATAGCGGCGTCGGTTCGCTTCAGTCTTTATGTAGTCACGAGTAGAGATGTTAAATCATAGGCAGATAATACTCTTAACTTGTAGAGAGCACAAGTCTTGTCTTATATGAGTTGACATATTCAGGAGAAAACTGACATTCTTCTTTCTGTCTCGTCACCGTATCATTTCCTGGAGGGATTACTGTTGCTCCCTCTGGTCCCAACGCGCCACGGCGATAAGCTCATTATGGTTTCAGACAGTGACAAAAGAACTTCCGGCGTGTATTCGAGTTGAACCACGTGAATTAAATTAGTGACACTAATCCTTCACTTTGTTTAGATTCACTGAACTCAATATAGGAATATTGCAGTCTAGATCACACAAACGCACAAACAAGTCCGTCTTGGCTGATTTATGCACACTCGCACAAGACAGCGTCTGACATTTGGGGGCCCTCTTCAAACGCACGTTTCCTGAAGTGATTTGTGGTCTTTTCAGAGAGCTGTGGTAGCAGATTACTCGGCTGTTGGGCTCATTCGTCACTGTCAAACACACTCACACACACTGGAGGTAGAGTTTGTATGTTCTCCTTGTGTCTGTGTGGGTTTTCTGCAGGTTCTCCTGCTTCCTCCCACCACCAGAAACACACAATTTAGGAGAATTGGTCACTCCAAAATTGTCCATAGGTGTGAATGAACCGCTAATCAGTCGCGGGACAACCCCCTCTTCCGACTGAGCCTCAACCGCCCTTACATGTACCTCGACATTGATATGATACAAGCATCAGAGGGTTCAACAACAAGCCAGAGGAGGGTCTGTCTCTGTGGCGTCCCAGACACTGACTTAATGTCCTGAGTTTGATCCTCCCATGGCATTGTCTCTATTGACTGCAGAGCATCTACATACACATGCATGTGTGTGTGTGTGTGTGTGTGTGTGTAGTATACATGCATGTATTATTTGCATGTTGTTGTTGTTTACTGTCTCCATGTCTTTAAGCAGAGCCCAGCACAACGCTTCCTCTCTCACTGATCTGCTCACGGCCATCGGCACTGATTTGGTGTGACAGGGCTATAATTTTAGCTGTGCTGACTCTCTGGCCTTCTCTCTCTCTCTCGCTCTCTCTCTCTTTGTCTCTCTGTCTCTCTCCGTTCTCCCTCCTACCCCTTTGGCTCATGATCACAGAGGGGTGTACATCAGCCGCGGCCTCAAGCAATGTCTGTTTGCGTGTGTTTGCTATTTCACCCTGCACTCTGTCCCAGGGTTAAGTCATAGCATCAAATTAGGATATGGCTCCTTCACGAATATCTGCAGCACACACAGACCTCAAAACTAAAGCCTTCTCCTGTGTGGACAACATGCATATCTCTCCTTACACAGTTCCCCTGGCTGGATATTGTACATTTTTAACCATTACCATGACCTCAAGAGGTAGTTGGCAGCATATTAACACTTGTATGTGCAGTGTTTGATCCATGTTTGATCAGAAGAGGACTTTCACAATACAGGAAGTATTACACGTCTTGTGTATCCAAATGAAGCCTTTCAAGTTTCAACAACAACAAGTCCAAGGAGGGCTTATATCTCTGGAGGCAAAGACACTGACTTATTATCCAAATAAAATGTTTTCTTTCTGTATGCCACATAAGAAAAAAAAAACTTAATTTGCATGTAAAATCACCAAACATGTGATCCACGATGACTGAATTTGTATAGTTTCTTCTTTTTTCCCTTTGCTCTTGAAATCTTCGCTGTTTATGCCCCTGAGATGTGAATTAATTCTGCTTTTCTGTGGGTTTTTTTTTTTTCTTTTTTTTTTCTGGGCACAGCTGACGCCTGACCCTCTCATGCTCCTTTGGCGCTTCACATCTGTCCTGTGATGTCTTTTATCTCTGGTGTCACAGTGTTTGTTGCGGCCGCTGTAAATCGGTTCTGTATTGGCTCTGGACCCGGCTTCATGCAGTCATGAGGATCTGTATCCCGTCCCAGTCTGTGTGATCACTAGAACCATGACGGTGCTAAAGCCTTGTTGCCAGCTGTGACTACTGCTGTTATTTGAGATTGCTGTCCAGACTGAATGGAGCCATTGTCCCACTGGCTCCATCGCTGACTGAGCTAATTCTAGCTATACCGACCAAGTTGCCCTTTGATATGATGTTCATCATCAGCTGTTATCTGCAAAGCACAAACATGAACCAGGAGTAACCGCGGCGCAAGCGCATGCAACTGTGATGAAAGGTAGTCGCTGGCTTGTTTGAAGTCAAATTCAAAGTCTCATATTTGGCTGCAGCGTGTTTGGTTAATGCCTGGTTTCAAGTGACTTATTAATTTAAATTATTTTACCGAAAGAAACTCAATAAATATTGTTCTGGCACTGAAGTCATTTGACATTTAAGACTCAGCCAGCCATGGCAGAGTGGGGTGTGTGCATGTGTGTGTGTGTGTGTGTGCGCATGTGTGTGTGTGTGTGTGTGTGTGTGTGTGCGCGTGTGTGTGTGTGCATGTGTGTGTGTGCGTGCGCGTGTGTGTGTGTGTTTCTGTGGGCAGACAGAAGAGCCCAGAGGGTGCTCAGCTCAGACAGAATCATAATACAAAATACACACACAGAAAAAGACAGAACATGCTTGGTGTCAAGGTTTCACAGAGGAACAGCAGCACCTGTTGCTCCTTCCTGTACTGTGCTCATGGAAAAGCACATTACAGCTACTGTATGGTGTTTAAGATTCTTTATGAAATCCTAGCAGGAAGCAAAGAAACCGAGATGAAGACATTAATAATACCAGTGTTTCCCTTGCAGGTAAACTTCTCTCCATCTCAAACACGAAGGATGAAAGGAGGGCAGGGATGATGGATAGAGTAAAGAAAGAAAGGCAGATGAGCCATTGAGTGTATCAGAGAAAAACTGTTGCTTTTGGTGTTGATGAATCTAGAATCTAGAGAAGACCAGATTAAAGTCTCTCATTATATTTGATAGAGCCTTAAAGAGAAAGAAAATAAACTGCTGCCACGGGTTAAAAACCATCGGACGACTGAACTGTTTGAAGATGTATGCTAACTGTTCAAACCATAGCTGATGCAATGTGTAGCATTCACTCAACAGCCCCGCTGGATGAATACACTTATGTGCTTCCACAGAGGGGATCAAATATTCACTTAGTTTCCACAAAAAGAGTCTAATATTTATTGATGTGTTGTTTGGTAAGAGAAAAAAAAGAAGCCGCTTGCAAAAGTAAGGGAAGCTCATTTATAGTTTAAGACTCATCTTAATTATCCCACTCCAGATGAAACAAAACAAATCAATAAATGCAACTGTAGCTGAACAAATTGATTAAACTGACAGCACTGTTTCAAGCCTGACTGATTCTAATAGACTCGCTGTAAGCATCATATAAACTAATGTAATATTGGCCCAATATATTCTATTATCATTACATATCAATATAAAACTCCGTATTCCTTCTTCCTCTAATTAAAGGAAGTTTTTATGCCTGACAATTTCATCGAGCTCTGAGGATGGGTACATTTTATAATGGAAGTGTTTGGGTCCAGATCACATACAGTATATATAGCATAATGTGCATATTTTCCAAGGGTGGTGCAGTGGGTAGCATCGGTGCCTTACAGCAGGACGATCCCGGGTTTGATTCTGATTGTCTAAATAATGAACTTAATGTGCCAAAATTAATCATCAAAACAATCATTTAAGGGGGTTGGAGCTTTTGTTGCTGTTTTTATGTGATAAATAAATCACATGATGATTGGGTAATGAACTAGCTATATCAACGAATGTTTTTTAGGAATTGTAGTGCATGCAATATCTGCACAACACTCAACACAGTAGTGTGATGGTATGTGTCTAAATATAAGACCTAATAAGCCTGTGTTAGTGGGACATCAAATCTAAGTGAGTCTTAGCATTACGCAGTCGATGTAAAGTTGTATCTTTGAATGGGTGTGTATTGGATGGGGAATGGCAAGGTGCAACAGGAACGAGAGAATCAGTAGGCAAAGAAGGATAGCGTCTGTCTTGTCAGCACTCCTCCTGCCATCTGCCATCAGATCAATATAAATTGGGCACAGAAAACAAGCATACACACATCAAACAAGCGTGAGTGTAGCTGACCCGCCGCTTTCTGGTCACGTAGTAAATCTGTCACTACAGGTATTTAAAAACACACATCAGTCATTCATCCTAAAACTAAGCAGAGAGTTGCAGGAAGGCAGCCCCAGGTTGTTTACCTCCACCCAAGGTCAGACTCTTTGATTAGTTAGATTGCCATGTGGTAGATGCTATCTACAGCGGGGGGGAGGAAATAGTCTCAATATGGCCAGTGTAAGCGTATCTCCAAAGCAGCTGATCTGGGAGGTAAACAGTGCTTCATCTCCTGTGGAGCCGTGTGAGTGTAAAAGTTTTGTCAAAGTCATTCTCAAACAAAGGGAAATCTCCACAGGCTCCAGCAGCCCTTTAAGGAAATGTGTCATTCTCAGAAGACCCATGTAGACAAACTGAATTTGCTGCTACTTCTCCACGCAGCATGCATACTTCCATCCAGTTTGTTTTTTTGTTCTGCACACAGAACCACTGTGTACTACTGTCGTGCTTTTTTTAGCAGCATTTATATGTGACTCCTTTAAGTAAAAACAGCTCATTGCGTCAGGTACAGCCTTGAAAATGTACATGTTATATTTGCAACGCATACACAAATCCTTGCCCCGACTACATTCACTCGAATGAATGATGAACGGGCACTAAATAATGTTTAAGCATAATTTTCTCCACGTCCAAATACAGGGGTGGGCAAACATTTTTACTCGCGGGCCACAATGGGTCCTAAAATTTGACAGAGGGGCCGGGCAAGGGACAGACGGATGCAGTGTTTGTGTGAGCTAATATAAATGACATGTAAAAGCCGTTACATGAAAGGATTTGGCCTTTTACAGGTGGCAATACAGGGAGAAAGGTAAAATGAATGAGGTTTATAATAACATTTTATTTAATGATATTATTTGGACAAGTTTGGCGGGCCGTATTAAAAAGCCTAACGGGCCGTATATGGCCCCCGGGCCGTAGTTTGCCCATGTCTGAAATAGCACATCATACCCAGAGTCTCACGGGAGCAATGATAGGTGGATTTAATGCATGAGATGCACGGCCTCAGCTCAAAGATGAAGAAGCACGATGGGCTTATCATAAACAGCTGAGAGGAGGAAAGTTAATGGATAGATACACTGGGGAAAGGTCTTTTCACTGGTAAAAAAAAAAAAAAAGATAGATTTAAAAAATGTTAGTGAGCGAATAAGGCAGGGGTGTCAAACTCATTTTCTCCAAGGGCCACATTAGCATTATGTTTGCCCTCCAAAGGCCAAATGTAAACCGTAAAAATGTGTAAATTGTTAGAGATAAAGCCATACTGTAAATGAGAAAAATCATAAGTACGAACCAAAGTTTGTGATGGGAATAAATTAACATCTAATAATGTGGAAAAGTTCCATTCAAATGCAATCATCAGGCAGGAACAAAGATAATCGATACAATCAAAGCGAAACCAAAAAGCCACCACCTTGTCTTGTCATGGACATGCGCAAACCAAAAAAAACAACCAAAGTGGGCAAGATAAAGAACATTCCCCGAGTCAAGGAAAAGACGTCACTTTCAGGATCAGCACCGGACAGCTCCATGTCTTATATCCTATGGAGCTGTCCAGGTGCTGATCCTGAGCACCATATGTAGCCGGGGTCAACATGTCAGCACATGCTGGAAAAAACAAAAAGTTCAAATAACTTTCAATAGTCACCGCCAGCAGATTATTAATTTCCTGACTGCAGCGTGTTGCTATTGTTATTGCCATGTTGCTTAATGTTTCCGTTTGATCAGTTCACTACTTAAGTTACAAACATTGCATATTCAATTGTATAGTTGTAAAAATATATGGATAGATATTGCTGTTATTATAACATACATCCATTCAATTGATCAGGTTAAGCAAACCACACTGCTCCATCGATCAATAATCAAACTTATTCAGGTAAATAATATTAAATAATAAAGAAAGAAAAATATCATCCAACACAAGTTATGGCATTAACTTTGTTCAAAACTCTTTTGTCACAGTTGAGAGGGGCAGAACTGCAGAACAACCAACAAATGTGGGCTGTTAAGAACATGTGTGACAGATGCAGCATTTTACAAAAACAAATGTCTGCACACAGCTCTCGTGGGGCACAAAAAATGACTTGGAGGGCCACATTTGGCCCCCGGGCCTTGAGTTTGACATGTGGAATAAGGGATACAGAGAAAGTAACAGTGATTAATAGTTCAGTTCCCTCCTGGAAAAAGAGCACTCATTTGGAGACTCTGCAGGAAGCTGAATTCATGTTCAGCAGATCGCAACCTTTCTGAATGTCTCCTTTTTTTCCCTCTCAGAATCCTTTGTTATCTGTCTTTTTCTCAGTCTCATCATCAAACACACAACTGCTCAGGCAATGAGTGACAGAATGCAGCATCGTTACACCAAAATGTGTAGCCCCCCTGCAGTTAACCCGAGGTGGGCCCTTTTCCTGAAGCACAAAGCAGACTGGGTTTCAACATCTTTCATAGCGAGTGCACGTCTCTATTCTAAAGCACAAACATTGCTGTGCAGCTGATTGCAGTGAGGAAAGTCTAAACTCTAGGAGCTTTTCAACGTTGCAGACTATAAAACGTCACAAATGGAGCAAAACTTGCAAACTGCTTCTCTGGTTGCACACACGGACATGCCTTGTTCTCCTCAATCACCGATAAACACACAATCTCAGCGTATGTAAGCTACAGCAAATTCCCATCTCTCCCTCCACCTTTTCCTGTCTCTATGTTTGCTTTCGGCTTCACGTCCCCAGTGACCACATCTGGGCTCTGGTTAAGGAGTTGAGAAGTCTGATCAAACACTCCCCATCATCTCTGTGTAAATCTATGGGGAGTGATGCAGTTGGAGCCCAGGCACCAAATTCCAAATATCTCCCACTGCTGTAATGATAAACATTTGAATTTCATGAGTTTGCCTGACTGTGTTATCCGAGCCTGGTGTGAGTTCAGGTGCTTGGCCGTATTATAACTCCTCATTCTTCATTGCTATTCAATCATTAGCATATGTATTCATTTTAAGAATAAGGCGAAATAAATTAAGTCTTTTATTACAGGCTTGCAGGAGAATATGCATGTGCACCAGTGTCGGTGTATCGATGAGCAAATTCCCATACCACCTCCCCCAAGTCCAGACTGCAAGCATGTTAATTTTTAAATGCTCGGGAGGGCCAGAACCGAACCGCTCTCCTGAACCGCAGTGCTTTCCCAGTCATGTTTTAATTAGTTTGTGCTCTGAGAAAGCTCTTTGGGTGTGTACAGCAGCCACAGGAAATGTTACAAATACTTTAATAGCTTTGCCTACATTAGGGACACTTTGTAATATGGAGTGGTGCTTTGTGAATATAAAGTACGCCGACTCATGAACCGAGCCATGTCCAATATCCTTTATGGCAGACAATAATGTGAATCTTCACATAATTTGATTTGTGTATAGATCAGCGAGGGCGCTTGTGATTTATATACTTCATATCATTGGATTTTAACAGAAGCTGTAGTGAGTATAACAGTCCAAGCTTCCATTCAACATCTTGCTTGCCAGAGAACCCAAACATAGTGGTCCAAAAACTGTTTGGAGCATGAGTCCACTGATCTGCATTTTTGAGACATTCAGAGGTGAAAAATCAGATAACAATAGCTGTAAAATGCCGTTTGTGGGCAGGAGCATAAATCATCTCTCAAGCAGCAATGCACAACGAGCAGGTTGAATGTGGCAGTAAATGATGCGTCCACTCTGATTTATTCTTTCTCGCCCTCTGTTTTCACCCCGTGTCCCTTCATCTGCCCGTCAAAGCATATTAAAAGTACTTGGTTTGAATTGTCTACACCTTATTCATCTCATCTTTTGTCCCGTTTGTGGAAGTGGAGAACCACTGTGTTGAGCAAAAGGTTGCAATAAGGACAAAATCATTCACTCCCACCCCCGACATGCACAAGCAATGACGCTGGCGATTTTATGAGACGTTGGTGCAGCCATGACTCCAGCTTCAAAACCTCACGAAATAGAGTTTCATTATCACAATGACCGACACGTAATATTTAAGACATTTATGAGCAAATATTAGACATACAGAAAATGTCTACTTTATCTCGTGATTTTAAGAAACAATTTATGATTCAATCATAGGCATAAAGATGCTGTATATGCAGAAAATGGAAAACTCCAGACAGATGGGAAGGAGGTCTGTTGAAAGAAGAAAAAGAGGTGGTCACAGTTTACTTCCACACACATTCTACAACAAATGGAGGTTAAGAGTGAGCCGGTACACATGATGTGACCTAGATGCTGAAAAACCAAGCTAGAAAAACACACGGACACACAATGGAACATAATTAGTCCGTAGCCTGATGCAAACCTCATAGAGGCGGAAGCAATTTGTGCCTGTCGAAAAAGATGGAAACAGAACCTCCACACTGTTCTAAGGAAATGTAACACCACTTAACGCTATCACCATCTTTAAACTTTTTATGGATTATTTTGACTGACTACTTAAATAATTTAATTGATGCAGTCTTGGTACAATTTTCATGTTTACTGAGTGCCTGTGAAACTTGTACTGATCTCTAATTTTCAGGATTTTCTCGAGCACCCACTGAGATGTGGAAGGCTTCTGGTTGCCCCACGGTCTTAATCTGTCTGTCCCCTGTCGCTTCCCACTTGGTTCACACCTATTCGTGTCCCATGAGATGTCCCATCGCTGACTTGGCAGTATGCTTGTACATTTGGCTCATGAGCCATTTGCCTTTCGGGCTGCTAGTTCATCTGTCTAGATCACTGGCTTTGCCTCCCTGATAAACTTACTCACACAGATTGTACTCCTACATCTGTTGTCCCCATCACTCGGCTTGGTCAGCCAACCTTAAAGCACTCTTTTTGGACCATATTAATATGTTGTTTCTACTCAAACCGTTAATGCAGGCAGCTTTGGTAAGCCCCCTAGATGCTCTGTGGCCACACTCCCCTCCCTCGCTGCAGTGTTTACCTTCACCTCATCGAAGAAACAGCGACACTAACTGCCATCTACTGCTTGAAATACAGTCCTGCACCTCTGCTCTCGCTAACCCTCCCCTCATCCTAACAGCAAGCAGTTCCCGTTTTTAGGAATGAATTGGAGCTCATTTAAAATGCTTAATGGTTGGTTGCATTTTATCCTGCTTCATGCTGCTGCACCATCATTGATAATGATGCCGCACTGAAAGAGCCATGCAGGACCATATAGTTGACACTTCCATTCATAACAGTTTTCCTATACGAACAAATTGTCAGATGCAGTCAGGTTTATTCTCATTTTACTCGGTCAGCTAATGATGGACAGATTATTTAATTGTGATTATATGTATCGTGTGTATTATGTTTTGTGTTGTCTTTCTGTGTGGACCCCAGGAAGACTAGTTCGTCACTTTTGTGGCAGCTAATGGGGATCCTTTTAAACAATAAACAATAAACAGCTGAGTGTACTATGATGTACAGCTAAGTCAAACACCCCTCATGAACTATTCACACTTAGGCGCAGGACTGGTCTCCAAGTGATCTGGATTGATGAAGAGGTTGTTATTGTTGTTTTTTTTCCTGTGGAAGGTTTTATTATTCCGCAAAGAAAACATTTAATTCCAACAAAAGCCTGCTTGAAATTAAACTGCAGCTTTTTGCCATGTTGTAAGCATTTGGTGGTAGAAACAGACAATATAGCATATGAATGTGCTGAAGGAAGAGCTTGTATAGCGTATATGACCTCCCGCAACATCCTACGTCAGTTGCTGACAGGGCATCCATCCATGAAGTTGGTATAGGCGGGAGCCTGAAGGACACTTCAGCTGAGCAGATGTTTTCATGGGGCTGACTCGCAAAAAAACCCATTGGTTGAAAACATTCCACCCTGATAAGGAGATGTGGATTGTTGCCTCTGGCAAGAGGGGAAAATATACAGCTGTTCGGTTAGGGCTTCAGTTGGCTTCAAAGGATCAGGAGTCTAGTTTTTTGCAAAACTCAATCTTATTTCAAACACATCTGTCTTTTTCTTTCTTTCTAATTCATGAGCCATTTGATGGGTTAACACAAAATGAAAGTGCAGCTATATTAGCACTGTCAGAGCAGGACAGCTTCTTCAGAAAGGGCAAGGGGTGGTTAAGTATACTCCGTTCACACACACAAAAAAAGTGCACAGAGCAATGTTTAAACAGTGCCAGGAGTATCAGCACTTAAAACCTCCTTGCAGCCCGTCTCTTCAAAAAATCAAATCAAATATTAGATTTTCTTTCAATAGATTTTGACTGAGCTTTTAAACATTTAGTTTACAAAGTTGTCTTTTTGGCAGGAGTAGGTATTCATATATGCCATTTATGATACTTTGGTGTCATGTTGCACAGAATCAAGTTAATTGATTTAGAAGTGGCATCTCCCTGAAATGCAAATATTTAGTTTTAAATAGTTTGTCATATCCAGCAAGCCACTCAAACAAGTTTTGTAATAGCATATGTAGGAGAGGATGAAGTGTGTGCAATAATAGGAACAGTGGAAGTGACTATAACTGCGTGGGTGTGGAGGGGGGTTCAATCTGGGGACAGCAGAAAGTACCGCAGGCTTCTGGAGGTGGTGCGAGCCCAATTAAATGAAGCATCGACGATAACCCCAGTGCTATACATCAACTCACAAATTCAACCATATAACATTATGCAGAGGATGAATATGCCAGTTGCATAGATTTGATCTTTAAAAGTGACTACCTATTGGTTACCAGTTTTGACCTGTGAATACTGCTCACAGTGGGTTTTAGCATAATGAGCTATAGCATGAAATCCTATTTTATTGCATTGCATTGCATTGCATTGCATTGAAACACATTGTTAATCTGCATTGGTACATATTTCTTTATATTATATAGATATATCACTATCATTAGAGACAATGTCCTGGAATTCTCTTCCTGGCAAAGCAGTGCGAGACCAGCCGTTTACTGAAACATACTAGGATGACGGAAGTTTCCTCAGATTGAATTACACATCCCCACAGTACATCACTTTACCCACTTAAACCATTTCTGAGGTTACATTTGGTTTTTCTTTGTGCCCAAACACAGTAAAACAGGGTTTCACAAAAAGCATAGTGTATTTAAAAAACGCACACACTTTCCTTAGTGATATAACAATCCAGAGGACAACATCCAAATAAGACAAAATTGGGAAATAAAATGACTGTAATACATACTACTGTTTGACTGTACTTGTACTCTAACATTCTATCTAATAAATATATTTCATATAATAAACCGAATGACGATAGCTTGGAAGGACACACAATGACAGCAAAAAAAAAAAATTTAACCAGCAATAGATGTGCTAAAGCAAAGATGTTAACCATTTAACAGACATCTGATGACAAAAATATTTATACACAGACTGGGGGGATATACACTAGAAGGCAGGTTCCTCTCTGCAGACAGGAAACTGCCATGCCTCCTGGAACAGAAGGCAAAGACCAGAACACCTCTGGGTTTTTGGCTGGACTTTATGGCTGCAAGTGGTTTTTAACAGGAAAGACCAGGAGGGCTCAGCCTCAGCTTCTGCCTGAGCTGAGATAGGACATAAAAGCAAAAGAATGTAATAACAAGACAGAAATGGACACAAATAGATCCTATAAAGGTCTGGACACCAGAAGACAGATAAAGAAGAAGGTGCTGCATTTTCAGCATGTTGAAAAGAACTCACTCTGAGATAAGCATAAATAACACACATTCACACACTGCTCCAAATTTATTTCTGCTTTACAGAACAAACACATTATGCACACATCATGTCTCTGCTCACTGAAACCACTCACTGGTGCAGAAAGCCCTGCTTTCTGTGTTTGTGTTTGTGCTAGTGTCTCCTTCCATCTGGTAGAAATAGACCAAAAAAAAAAAACTTGTATTTTTTTCCTGCTCCTTTCTGAAGTTCATTGAGATGGAATCTATCCTCAGACCTTGGTTAGATTGAATGGTTGGTTGATTGCTTCATCAAAAAACACCCAGCCAATCTTCTGACGCTGCCACCATGGCATGCTTTGTAAAGGCTTTGCTTAGACACGGTAAACGTACAGCAGGTTTGACCAACATTCAATACCAAGCATACATCTTCACCCTCTACCAAGAGGAAATTGGCTCTTTCTACTCCCCACTTACAGTATCAAGAAGCAGCATAATGTACTCACGGTAATTTAACATGGGCCGACTTACGACCAAATCGGTTCCAAAGGATCGAGAATGTTTGATACAACACTGGAGCTCTTACATCAACTGAAAGTGCACTTTCCACCCTGATTTTGACTCTAGTCTTGTCTTATTCCCAGAGGTCAAGCATAGTGGGAAAAGGAAATAAATAAGGAGAGCGAGTGCTTGTTTGCGTGGTAAACTTGTGCCCTCCTTTAAGAGTTGCAGTCTCAAAACGCTGGCTTGGCTGTTCTGAAAAGTGAAGAGGTGCAGAAGGAGCATGAGGACAGAGAACAAATTTGCCCAATGCTCACAGAAGCAGAGGTCACTCAATTATGACCACCTCCTCCGCCCTTGCCCTCGTTATTACCTCCTATGTCTAGTGTGCTGCGTCTGTCAGACACTTAACCCTGCCGGACTAATAAGCAAGTGTGGGAGTTGACAGCAGCCTGAGGTTTCAGTGCAGCTGACTGCGTTCGAGATAATCAGGCTGGGCGCTATCGTGAACAAGACTACCATGACAGCAGAAAGAAGTAATTAGAGATGGGAATAATAAATGTTCGCATGTCTAATGTATGTATAAAATGAGACACACACACACACAGAGAGATAAAAATGCTCACACCTGAATACAAGTGATTACTCTCTGAGGACATAAAGAGCTGGTCCATGCAGAACTGAGAGTTATTAACTGAGAGACCTATTTAAAAGTGGAGAAGTGGAAGGACGAAGAGAGGAGTGGAGGGAGAGAAAGATTCTGTGAATGTAATAAGGCTCTTAATGGTGGAGAAAATATGAACAGGGTGTGGAGGCAGTATCAAGGGCAAAGGCAAATTCAACCTAAAATGCTGCTGTCAGTGGTTAGATGGGTTCTGTGATGATGATGATGATGAGGATGATGATGAGGATGATGAATATATTTATTAGATAGAATGTTAGAGCAGTACAAGTACAGTAAAACAATAGTATGTATTACAGTAGTCCTGTATTTGTGTCAGTGCACTATTTCCATAGCGTGTTTGGTGGGAAAAGGTGTAGACCTTTTAATTGTACAGTATGATGACTGTGCAAGTTATAGCAAGTCATTTTACAAGGAATTTTAAAAACACCGTGACATAAAGTGTTGAGTTTAGTAGCTCAAAAAGTCTTACTTGGGAAAAGGATTTTACTATATTTATAAAAAGCAACTGATGGGTTGGTAAATGCAGCATTCATTTCAGATAAATTGCCTCATTTTGGCAAATTTGTCATTTTAGAGTGAGAATATCTGTGTGTGTTGGCGACATAATTTGACACCTTCTTTTTTTCTTTCAAAATGAACCCAAGACTCTGAACAGTTTTTGATTGGGGAGATTAAATTTGTATCAGCCTTTGCATAGGAAACTTATTGCACCCTCTTGATAATTCATAAATATTGATGGAGAAATCCTGCATCATTTATCAAAGCCTTGGGGAGTGACAGTCAACAAAACCACTTTGTAGAGGTTAAAAAGAAATCCCATCATTTACTTCCTTTCTTTCATTGATGGAAAACATTCCAAGGGTGCCAGCTGTTAAATATACTGCGGTTCTTTTGAAATTAATTATACCGGTAAATATTTGATTACAGTGTTGGAAATATATATTTTTCTAAATTCTGTGAAATGCCAACCCCATTGCTCTGTGAGTTTAAATTCAATTTAAAAAGACCAGACTTGTACAATTCAAGAACAAGCCTCAAAAAACATCATTTAAATAGAAAGTAGTCCTAAAATTGAACCTTGATGATTCACATAAGTAATTCTAAAGTATTTTGACAAAATATTAATTTGAATAATAACAGAGCAACAAAAAAGTAAATCTATTAAAATTCATCCCACACACACACACACATCTGAAGTAAGAAAGTAGAGCCTTCAGTAAATCTATCCTCATATCATTTGATTTTCACTAAGGCAACCTTGTGCAGTGAAACAGTGAAACACTGTGCACTTGTATGAAGAAAGCGACAGCGAGCTTCTTCTCTTATTGAAGGAGGTCGTTTTATTAAAATGTTAAAATAAATAGTATACTGGACAAAGGAATCACACATTGCCTGGCACAAATTCTCAAAAAATATTGTGTTCCCTGATCTTGTCTTGATGTTAGGGGCAACAATCAAACAGTATATGAGACAAAGCCAACTTTGTTGTAGTTTTAGGGCAGGGAGTTTTTGTAACTCCAGCCTGCCAACCTTGGCTCCTTTTTTGTGGCTGTGAATTTTTTTTATATTACTGACGACCCGCTCGTCCCTCTTCAGTTTCTTGTGGGTTTTTTTTTTGTTATTTCTTTATTAGATTAACTGCAGATGGGCAACAACATGTAGAAAGGAATAGACCACATTCTTAGGTACCGTATAGTCAGCACTGCCATGTGTGAGGCTTTCACATTAAAGGTAAGTCATATAGTCACCTGCAGAGGGCCCGCTTCATAAACTCCTTGAACCTTGTTTAATGGTGTGGACTGGTGGTAGGGCACTGTGTGCCATTAGCTTTCTAGCTGTGGTGACAAATGTATTATCTCATGATGGCTGTCAGCAGTATGTCACTGTCTTCATACCCCAAAGCATTCATCCACCATAGGGATCTGTTAGATGTGTGTTAGTTTGTGAGGGGGGGGGGGGGGGCAGAGAGAGAATGATGGGTCTCCCAAAGGCATCTGCACCCTAAAAGACATTATATCAAAGTCATTTAAGGACACACAAATTGTCAGCTCAGCCTACCATCAACAGCAAATCTATGAAAGTGTAAGAAATAAAGGTGCTTAACTTTGTTTGTTTTAGGGTAAACAATCTCAACAAACAAAATTACTGAATGGCACTACATCAGCGATAGAATTAAAATCCTGAATGTAGTGTCCAATACTACAATATTTATTGATTGTAATGAAATATATACTGTATATTCAGATTTGATGTGATGCTCCATAAGGGAGCATTTTTCTATTTTTCTTCATATTCTGCATACCAAGTTTCCCAAAAGGCACTCCTATAAAATCAGAACTACCAAAGCATGGTAATCAATTCCAATTTTGACAATAATTAGAATATAAAACAACAAAAAACATTGTAAAAAATAATTATTCTGACAGTTGTTAAACACGCCATCAGTTTCTTTTCTTGCTTTCCTCCTCTTTATTTATTGCCTCTGTACGTTTAATGCATCGTATCTTCTTGAGATTAGTCCAGAGCGGAATGCCATCAGGTGTAGACAGTGGTGGCACCCTTGTTTCCTATGACTGGGGCCATGGTGAGGGGTGAAGGAGATGATCCAGGTGTGCTCCAGCTGTTTATGAAGTGTAAGAAATTCTCACTAGGTTTTATGAGATGAAGTCATGAAGAGCTGTAATTGGAGTGTAAGTCATAAGAAGCAAACACTCTTTATTAGATACAACTGTCGGATCAAACAAAATATAATAACAACAAGAACAAAAACACAGCAACAATGGCATTTAATAATTCTGAATAAAGAATGTATTACATTTTTTTTCTTAAAACATCTGCTCTTGACAGCTGCTGCATAGAGTTTTTTCCACTGTGAATTTTGACAGGAAAAAAACAGGATAAACAAAGGTTTTTAATGGTGATACTCATTAAGCTGAGCTCCATCCAGAGCAAACAGAGTCATGGCGCTGCTATATGTCAGGTCTGTGGACAGGTTCTACTAAAACTACAATGAAAACATAATTAAGCTTGAAAAATGAAACATGTTTGCTTGCTATCTTCTGACAATAAAATTGTTTGGGAAAAGGTCTGTAGTTAAATTCTAGGTGAAGCTGTTGTTGCATCACATTAAGTCTCAGGCATGCTCAAATTAGATATATTACATATATTAATAGCACCTAAATACAAATACATGTTTAAGATGCAAAATTGTGCAAAATTTTGGTCTCCGAAATAGAGGAACTCCACAATGGATGGGTTCAGTTTACGGCAGCACCAGATTTTAGAACAACAAGTAGGTTTTTGAGGCGCTGAATCCTGATGTTTGTGCATGTGGCAGACTGAAATAAATGAAGGCCGCTGACAGTTGTTTTGCTTAATGGTCCAGAAGTAGTTCACTATCAGTAATTTCTGTCGAGACAGAGCGCCTGGCACGTCGACTCACGAAGCACTCACTATTGCACAGTGAAAATAAGGATTTAATAAAAGCCACTCACACACAGGAGAGATATTCACACATTGCTGATAAATGTAATTGCTGGGGCGAGTTCAATTGCTGCCTGTAGAATATGAGATTTTGACAAAGGCCTTCGACACTATTACACTTGACATCTTGTTAACAGCTACCCTTTCCTCTCCAATTTTCTCTTTGTTCCTCACTGTCTCTCATTAGGCTCTGTCTGCATCTGTGTCTCCCCCCCCCCTAGTTTTCATTTGCCCTGTTTTGCTTTTGCCCCAGACCTGCCATTATACCATTAGATTGAATATAAATTACTCCTAAAATATTAATTAAGTATACTTAGCTAATGGCCAGAAAACAAAACAAAAAACATGCATTAATAATTATTTGGTGCCTTACAAATTTAAAAATGAACACTAAGTGGGAAATTAGTTGGAAAACAGGCCAATTTGTTGCATGTAAAAGATTGTCTAACTGGACTTTAACCTTGGCTGACAATGGTTCAGACAGAGGTAAACAAGGAGTCAGACCCCCTCTCTGTCTCTGTCCTCGTCTTTTGTGTGTGTGTGCGCCCCCCCCCCCCCCCCACACACACACACACATTAACGTATCCACGTGTGTCTGTGTATGGTTTGCATGAGTGATGTTTGACAGGTGCAGCACTGCATGAAGAATTTAAGAATAAAATACAATAAAGCTCAACTCTGTCAAGGTTAATCTGGATGAGGTGTAGGATCCCGTATATAACCCCAACATAATGAGCCCATCGGCTGCCTCGCTGCACAGACAAGAGCTGGGCTGTAGAACACCTGTCACTGCCATGACGGGTGTTTGAGTGCGTGTGCATGTTGGCTTTCCACCGATGATTTCGCATAGAAAAACGTATCTTTTTTTTTTTAAGGTTGTGTACAAAACTAAATGGAAAATAGCAGTTAGTTTGCTGCTTTTCTCCTCTGTCCATTTGACAGACACATTTTGGCAACAGACAGAAGACAGAGGGACGACAAGAAAGGAGTGGAAGTTGGAGTCGAAATGAACCTAAGAGGCTCAACATGCACAGAAAACGTTTTAAAAAGACAATGAAGAGAGAGAGGGGGGGGGGAGTGGGTTCATGCTTTGGTTCTGTGACAGAGGAGGGAGATGCTGAAAGTCTAATTAAGGATAAGAGACTCTGTCTCTCCTCTCTTTTGTGTGGCTCAGCAACTTTTGCAGCACTTCTTTTCCCTCCTCTTCCCTTTTTTCCCTCATTTACTGCAGTGGCAGCACATTACCCCACTCTGCTCAGTGCCTGCAGCACAGCGCCGCACAGCTTCCTCTCAGGGCGCACACAGTGCAGCAACACATACAATCCACATGTTTGCATCTGTAACTCGTGCATTGTTTTCTTTTTTGGAACGGATAAACATGAACATGCTTAATCAAGCGTCAACACAAAAATGGCACACGCCAATATCGTACCATGGAGTTCCTTGTCGGCATTGGACTCGCAGCCCGTGAAGATGATGTCATTCCCTCTCCGCTCTAATGCGTTTGCATCGCAATAGATAATTTTGAAAAGGAGCAGGAGGAGGAGAAATCCGATTTTGAGGGAGGAGAGGAGAGATGGGGTTGAGAATGTGGCGATCTAAAAGGAGAGGATAGAAAGGATAGAATGAGCAGTGGGTATGAAGAGGCAGCTGAGAGGAGTTCCGCCATTCAAGGCCGGTTGATCAGACGTAGAGGAGGATAACCTGTGAGTTTTAAATCCTCCGCACCAGCATACTTCCCCGTGATCACAAAAGTGTAACATTTTCTTCTTTTTTCCGTCCAAGCCGTCATCTGTTGAGGTCTTCATCATGGGTGCTGTTGCCAAAGTTGTTGCCTAACTGTTGTGCTGACAGCTGCCCTCATGTTCCTGCTCTATGAGAAGATTGCCAGCTGCACCTTCAGGGTCATGGGATTGAGCATCCAACACTGCAAGAGACGCTAGCTGCTAGGAAAGCTTGTACAACATGTATAAATTACGTAATTTCATAATCCACTTCTAGTTATTTACTGGTCTCAAGACACCGTCTGGCTTTCTCTAAAAAACAAGAAAGTGATTTGTGAAGAATGCAGTGCAAGACTCATTTGAAATGAAATGAAAACCAAATGCTTCCTCATTCTTTGCTCTCAGGTTCATGTGAAGATAAAGACTCTGTTTATCTTCAACCCCTACAGCAGAATGATGACAAAGACACACAAAAAAGAGACATTTCATCATTTTTTCAAAGTTGTACGCTCATCTTGAATTTGATGCCTGCAATACATTACTGTATACAACTTCTGTGATGGGGTGGTGTTTATGTGTCTGGTATGGCGGTACTCGAATGCGCATAATATGCGTGACCTGCACATTTATGAAGCTACATTAATGCTGAATGATAAATATACAGGTTTGGCACAGCATAGGCTAAGTAGACAAAATATTTTTCAAGTAAGGCCTTAATTTTTTTCCAATAAGATGATGCCAAACTGATATATGTAAATATAGATATTATTTTATTCTATTTACAGATGTTCGTTGTTCTGTACATTTGTTCTTTGAAAATATTTGACCCAAAAAGCATTTTAATTGATTGATTTGTTGGTTTGCGATGCATCACGTTCAAGATGCCACACAAGGATCCATATCTTTCAAATAAGTATAACTAATAACTAAGATTAAAAGCCCTGGAATAATAGTAAAAAAAATGCGCGTTTAAAAATTAATTCTGGCTTTGGTTTTAATCCATGCGTGATTCTGAAAGCGTGACGCGATGACGTGACTGCAGCTCACTTTGACAATTACGTAAGCGCACTGGCAGCGTTGGGATCGCCTCAATAAATAGTATCAAAGTTAGTTAATTTGTGCCTTTTGAACACCATGGCTTCAACGATCACCAAGGAAACCGACAAGCACTGTGTCCTATGCTGTGAAGAAGTCGACATTTTCGCCGTAGGAAAATGTGACCACCCGGTTTGTTACAGGTGCTCCACCAAGATGAGGGTGTTGTGCGACCAGAAGTACTGCGCTGTCTGCCGGGAGGAGCTCGATAAGGTGCGCGTTCCATCGGCACTGTGGCCCGTGGATGGCTCGCGATGGTGCTAGCTAGGCCGCACCATTCTTTTAGCTCTGTAATGGATAACAAGCTGATATATTTAAATGGCGAAACTTTATAGGGCTTCGTGTCGAATGAAAAACAGTGATTTTAAGTAAAGCTTATCGTATAACGGTGTCTACAAACTCTACTATATTTCTTGTTTCTCCCCCCCGTCGTTAGCCAAACTAGCTCCGGCAGCGTTAGCAAGTCTATCAGCTTAGCCTGAAGTCAGGTAGATTTAGCTAACAGGTTGACGTAGCAGCTGACTGTGCTAATCAAATAGGCATTATCCTCTTTGCCGTTACTCATTTAATCAATGATAAGTGTGTTTATGTTTGTAAATCACCATCTGTCATCTCCAAGCGCTGTTTGTTTATTTATTTACTCGCTTAACCCAGAATATCACAAAATGCATTGTCTTACATCCAGATTTAATGTTCTCAGGTGGTGTTTGTGGAGAAACGAGTGACCTTCTCAGGTCTGCCATACCAACAGTTCCATTGTGAGAGGAATCATGATATCTTCTTTAGTAACGAGAAGATTTATTCCCAGTACAGGTACAGTTCTGTTCTGTTCGATTATCCAGTCGTCATATTTGTGTTGTTCATTTATTGTTAAATAACGGCAACGCTTACAAGACCTGAGGATTAAGGAGCCATAATAAGTTAAGGAAACCTGACATCTTTTAAAGTGTATGGCTCTTTACTATCCATTTTTTGGTTAATAATTGTCCTTGTGTGTCTGTCATCAGGCGTCTGCTGATGTCGGAGTGCCTCCATTGTTCAGAGTTCAAGGTCTTCTCCAAGTTTGATGATCTGCAGCAACACATGAGGAGGCAGCACAAGCTCTTCTCTTGCAAGCTCTGCACCATGCATCTCAAGGTTACCCAGTTGCTCAATTAGCATGCCCGTCGTCCCTCCAGAGAGCGGTTCAAAGGTCACACTGAAAGGATAGTTATCATAGTTTAGTCATAAATAGTTTGGGCACCATTGCCTCACAGCAAGCAGGTTCAAATCCGACTCGTAGCCTTTCTGTGACGAGTTTGGATGTTGTCTCCGTGGCTTCTCCGGCTTCCTCTCACCACCAAAAACAAGCAACTTAGGTCCAGGGCATTATTGGAACAAGAGAATTAATTCTCAATGAACTTGTTTGTTTGTAAATAATACTATGAGGTAATGTTATGTTTCTGCCCCTTTAAATGAAATATACAACCCAGAGTCCTCCATATACATGTTACGTTTTATTAGAATATTTTAAGCGTACTTTATGGTGACATAGCGCTCTTTCAATACAAACAGTTCTAATTTGTGACTATTACGGTCGCACCCCTCGGTGGTCTGTACCATCGAGTGTTCAGTGGCGTATTCGTTATTCTTCTTATTCCAACCAGATCTTTTCCAATGAGCGGAAGTGGTATGACCGTAAGGAACTCGCACGCCACCGAGCGTACGGAGACCCGGATGACACCAGTCACCGAGGACACCCGCTCTGCAAGTTCTGTGACGACCGTTACCTGGATAACGACGAGCTGCTGAAACATCTGCGTAGGGACCACTTCTTCTGCCATTTCTGTGACGCAGATGGTTCTCAGGAATACTACAGGTGCGTGTCACCATTTCGAATTACAATCATGGATCAGTTTTCTAACTGCTTAAAGATAATTTCAGGTTTTCTGAAGGATTTTTTTTTTTTTTTACATCTTTGCAGTGATTATCAGTGCCTGAGACAGCACTTCAGAGAGAGTCACTATCTGTGTGAGGAAGCCAGCTGCGCTACAGAACAGTTCACGCATGCGTTCCGCTCCGAGATCGACTTCAAGGCCCACAAGGTTGCAGCACACAGCAAGAACCGGGCAGAGGCTCGACACAACCGCCAAATCGAGCTCCACTTTAACTACGCCCCGAGGCAACAGGGAAGAAATGAAGGTTGGGGAGAATCTCGTCATTCCGTGTTTGTGTCGAGTTTTTTTGTGTCAAGAAGAGCTGAAATGAAAAATATGAACAAAGCATTTAAAAAAAAAACAAAAAAAAACTTTCAGTTGACTGAATGAGGAAGAACTAAATTTAGGATTAAAAATCTACGTATTTCATCACAGCAATCATAAGGAGGTACTGGTGTATGTGTTCATAATGCATGGTTTAATAATGTGCAGAGTGTTCACAGCCTTAGAGAATGTCGGTGTGACTGTGGATCACCCGTCCTCCCAAAACCTGCTTGTTCATATCGCGATTATTCTGTTACGTCTTGTTGTAATTAAGATGAAATTAGGAAACATTTACTGCAGCTATTTGAGAACAAAATGTAAAAATGGCAACAAACTGTGTGTCTGTGCGTCTTTAGGTCTGATGACGGGTGAGGAATACGAGGAAATGAGTCGCTCAGTAAGAGGAGGGAGGACTCAGAGGGCCCAGAAGAGCTGGAGGTACTCCCGGTGAGACGACGAGTTCTTTTTGTTGTATTTGTTCTTCTTCTTGGGCAGCATGGTGGCCCAATGGTGACCAATGTTGCCCCACAGTAAGAAGGTCACGGGTTCGAATCCGACGTGCAGCCTTTCAGTGAGCATGTTCTCCCCGTGTCTGTGTGGGTTCTCTCCGGGTACTCCGGCTTCCTCCCACCACCAAAACCATGCAAATTAGGTGAATTGGTTACACTAAATTACCCGTAGTGAATGATTGTCTGGCCCTGCGATGAACTGGCGGCTTGTCCAGGGTGTCGCCCGTTGACTCCTGGGATAGGCTCCAGCGTGAAGATGAATAAATGAATATTTATTCTCGTGAACTGATGAATCAATTATCGAAGTTGTCACTCACTTGAACAACTGTCCGCACAGAGAGGACGAGGAGAGAGAGGTCGCGGCTGCTATGAGGGCCTCCATGGCTGTGTACAGACAGGAGAGGCGGGCGGTGCCAGAGAGGAGTGTCCCCAAACCGAGAGGCCGAGAGGACAGGGTGGAGAGACCAGATCCAGAAGAATCCAGGAATGGGGTTGGGCTGGTCAGACCTCCAGGTGAGAAAACAAAAAAAGAAAAGTTGCTTGGTATTTGTTGTGTTGTCATTACGGGTCGTCCTCGTTTCATGGCGACTTGGAGTAACGACACAAAGCAGGAGTTTCCGTGCTGACGTTCTCCTGTTGCCTCCGTTTCTGCAGTAAGAACAGTGAAGAGCCCTGATCCAGACCAAGATGACCCCCCAGCTTCAGGGGCGACGGCTGCCACATCCATGTAACGCCTCGAACACGGCTCAAACTAAGACCCTTAACGCGGGTCATGTCCCCCCCCCCCCCCCCCCGGTTTGATTTCTCTTGTTTTTGTTGCCATCCTCCAGTATAAAACCGGCTTCCATGGCGGTGACGGCGTCCCTTACGACCCTGAAGGAAGACGACTTCCCCAGCCTCTCGGACGCTGCTGTTCCGTCGCTCATGACCCCGGCTTACTCCGCCCAACCGAAGACAACGGCCGCTGTCAAAGAAGAGGATTTCCCTGCTCTTGTATCAAAAATGCGGCCTCTGAGAACGACGCCTCGCATCAACTCTGCTTGGGCCAACAACGCCGCTGTAGCTAAGCCGCCCTCCCAGCCGCCGCCGTCCTCCAAACAAGCCCCTCCTCCCTCGTCTGTGACCTCTGTCCCGATGGCCCTCTCATCCTCAGGCCGTATGTCTTCACGGAGGAAAAACAAAGTCGGGGAGAACGGGAGGGCAACTTCGACCCGGTCTCCCCCGCCGCCTCCGTCCGATGATGAGAGCGGAGGGCTGACGCAGCAGGAGTTCCGCTCGGTGCCCACCATGTTGGATATCTCCTCTCTGCTCACCGTCAAAGGAGGCGGCAGCAAAACGGCTCCCGTAGCCGCCAACGTTCCCCACCAGACCCCCAACCCTCAACCTCTGGCCTCCAAAGCCAGCAAGAAGAACAAACGGCAGAAGAGCACGGCTGCGGCGTCTCCGTCCACGTCTTCGGTTCTCGGGACGGTGCAAAGTGCGAGCGCAACCTTGGCGGAGACGGCGGCGCAGAAGGAGAACGTTCCGGCTAAGACTTGGAACAACACCGTGGCTGGCGCTGCGGCCGTAGCGCTGACGTCTGGATTAGCAAATGGTTACTCTGAGAAGTCTTCTCCTCTTGTTAAGGAGACGGTTGCCGTGGCGCCCCATCCAAACGCAGACGCTCCTCTTGAACAGGAGGAAGAGTTCCCTGCTCTCCAGACCAAGATGCCACCTCCAGGTACACCAGTCCCTTTAATATCATTCCATCAGTGTTTTAATAGAGTGAATATCATGATCAAATAAGTCCAGGAGGGCGGCACGGCGGCGTAGTGGTTAGCGCTGTCTCCGCACTGCAAGAAGGAATGTTTTTAAATGCGTGTCCTCGTTGTCCTTGCTGGTTTTTCTCTTTTGTGTTATTGTTAAACCTATTTATAGACTTGATCATTGATATTTTTGTCAGTATTACGGTTCACCACAGTGCCTGCATGTGAGGGCGGCTGCTGAATTTCCAGCTGGTCTACCTAAAAAGAAATTCCAAAGTTTGAACGCGTTTCCTTCCTGGATTTTAGATTGTTCCCGGTTATTGTTGTTGCTGACTTGGGAGCTCTGTTTTGTTTGTGTTTGTCCCTCAGGCTTTAAGAGCCCCTTCCCAGCGAAGGCCTCCTCACGGCCTCCGCCTCCGCCCGGCTTGGGCTTTTCAGCCGCTCCTAAACCTCCCCCCGGATTCACGGGGATCCCTCTAAACAGCAATGTGGTGGAGCCTGCCCCTCCTGCAGTCGACCTGTGAGACGCTCTCCTTTTCAGGATCGCTTGACGTCCTCGCATGGATGTGTTTGTCCGACACCAAGTGAATGTTTTTTTTTGCTTTTCCCCACCCACCCGATTTCCCAGCCCGCCCGAGGTGTCCAGGAACACATATTTGGTGCCAGATGACTTCAATAAGAGGAACTTTGAGCTGATACGGTCTATTAGAAGATACCTTGACGACGACGAGCCACGGTTCAACGAGTTTAAAAACTACTCTGCGCAGTTCAGACAGGTACTCGCCATGTAATAATCAGAAGTGTGACCCTGAGCGGTTGGTTTCACACTACTAGAGGAGACTACATTAATAATTATAGCACAATGCTGTGTTGGAAGTGTTTAAGTTTAAGCAAGTTGTCATAGTTCTGACTGAACTATCTTCTGACAATCTCTTGTTTCCCCAGAGTGTGATATCAGCAGCCCAGTACCACGGCAGCTGCAAGGACCTGCTCGGAGAAAACTTCAACCGCATCTTCAACGAGCTGCTGGCGCTCTTACCGGACACCGGCAAGCAGCAGGAGCTCCTGACTGCCCACAAAGACAGCAAGGCCGTAGCGAAGCAGTCGGGCGCCGGAGGGGGAAAGAAGAACAAGAAGAATGTCTGGCAGACGCCAGCCACCGATGCTCACGCTGCAGCGGAGCTGGACTGCCAGGTGTGCCCCATGTGCAGACAGGTACTGGCCTGCAAAGACTTCAACTCCCACAAGACATTGCACATTGGGCAGAGTGACGAATTCCCTTCCCTACAGTCGATTAGCCGTATAATCAGCTAGCCCCATGCTGTTCCCGTGTTCCGTTATGTGTTAGCTGTCGTGGGACAGATGTTCAGTTGCCCTCCAGCAGCAGTAAAGTAAACACCGTTTAATGTGGGAGCGCATCCCAGTTTGGAGATCAGGGATAACATCTTAAGACAAATTAGAATGTTAAAATGCTCTATCTTTACGTTCCCATTTCTCATACCACTTTAGGATGTATCCAGCTGGCTCTGGTCCAACCATAACCCAGAATTTATTTAAGAGGAGAGACGAGCTCTGAGGCTTTGTCTGGACACATTACTCCTTTTGTACAAATAGTCCTGATTTCGATTTTTTTTTGTTTTCACATTAAAATGACTTTTAGGGCAAAATATGCATAATTGTTTAGATCACAAAATGAATACAATCATGTTTGGTTCAGAATTAAAGGGTCATATTTAAATTATGCTGGAGAGATTGAAAGGAAACGGTGAGCAAGTTTTGGGAACAAATTGTTTCAAGTATTTTCATTTCAATTTTGTTCACTAGCAGAATTGTTAAAAAAAAAAAGCAAAGTGTCTTCATAATGCGGCAATAATAAAACAAGGCACTGATGATTTGATTTTCCTTTCTAATGTCTCCACCGCCGTCCTTCACAAACACACAGTGCTGTATATCTCAACATACAAGCATCACGGGACTTACAATAAACCTTTTGAATCAAAACGCTCCATTAATCTGTTAGGTTTGAAGAGAAAAACCCACACACCCTTATTTTGGACATTTGTATTGACAGTTTAATCAAAGCAGTGAACATCAAACACACATGACTGAGTAACGGTACTACTACTCAGTCATGTTTTCTTCCACATCATTTCCCCCTTCTTCATCGTCTTCATCAAAGTATTTTTCCTCTGCGTCTCTGCTGACGATGTCCAAGTTGTCATAGTCCGGGTTCTCGTCCACGTCGCTGCAATGGACGCACAAACGCTTTGAATGCAACACGTGGAGTTTCTCTGAAGAGAACATTTCATTTCACGGTTTCTCGCTACTACTTTCTGTGCGGGAAGCCCATTGGGTAACGCCGTCACTGACCTGTAGTTGAAATCTGTGTCTTTCCCATCGAGGAAGCGCTGGTGCATCTGACT
Source organism: Brachionichthys hirsutus (assembly GCF_040956055.1). Taxonomy (NCBI): domain Eukaryota; kingdom Metazoa; phylum Chordata; class Actinopteri; order Lophiiformes; family Brachionichthyidae; genus Brachionichthys; species Brachionichthys hirsutus. The sequence goes on from NC_090912.1 coordinate 5,206,134, forward strand.
GATGAACTCCTCCCTGAGCAGAGCCTTCTCCTCCGCGGTGGGCGCCGCCTCCTGCTGCTGCACCGAACGCGCTACGGTAGAACGGGAGATGTGCCGAAGAGTCAAAGAAAAAGCAGCACACACTCAATCCACCCAGCAAACTTCTCTTACCGTCCTTTTCTTCATCCTCATCTTCCTCCTGTGCGCCTTCCTCTCTCTCCTGCTCGGCTTGTAGGCGATTCTGAATGAGATGCTCCTGGTAGGTGTTGAGGAGGAGGCCGGCGAGCCCCCCCGTGCCAGCATCGGTTGCCCCCGCTGCATTGGCCTCCTGGGAACGCTCCAACACCTGCGTTTGGGAAATTAATAATAATAAAAAAAAAAAGCAAACGGCAAGACTTTTAAAAACTGAACAGTTAGTCCAATATTTTATGTGTCACCACAACAACATGAACTCACCTCCTCATCGGTTAAATACTGGCCGATGTATTGTTCATAGAGCAGCGGCTCCCTCGTCCTCATCTGCTCCTCGCTGAAATACTGGCCCTCTGGAAAAGGATTCAGGGCCGAAGAACAGGACAACAGGAGTAGGTTCAAAGAAATGCTGAGCCGTTCAATGTCATTTACAGAGCGACAGTAAAGCTAAGTCAATTAGGAAGTTACAGAACTTCGCCGACGGGAATAGAACCCACAACCTTTCTGCAGCGCCCTGAGGGCGGCGTAGCGCTGGTTTCGAACCCTGATCCTGTTGGTGCACGCTGCAGCTCGTCTCTGGATCACGTTGCTGTAGTGCTGAGTCCGCGGATCTGAGCAGACATGAGCGAATGCCGACAGGTCCCGGGGTTTGATCCAGGCCTAAAAATATATATACACAAATAATGGCAGCTATGCTTGTTTAAACGTGATAATACTCTGTGCGCATACGTAGTAGCGCTCCAGGAACACCAGCGGTCTGCTGCTGTACTGCTGCAGCAGCTCCTCTCTGCGCTCCTCCACGGTCATCTCCGGGTCTCCGATCTGCTGGCTCCGAACTGGGCCGGCGCTCACGGCAATGGCTTCCACCATGTTATTCACACAAGCAGACTCAGCTTTGCTCACGCCCTGCACCGCACAGCAAGACACAATGGATGCGTGAACGTAACGAACAAGAGGTGAATGAACGGATTCACGGATCTCACCGGGGCGTCTCGTCGCGGCTGTTGGGTATATGCGATGCTCTTGAGGTAACATCTCGGAGAAAGTGTCACCACTTCTTCCGGCAACTTGCTCTTTTCTTCAATATCACACAAATCCGGTTGTATTTTAACGGGAGCCTCAATTTCACCCCACATGACTCTCTCTTGAGAAATTCACTAACGTTTTCCCGGCGTATCTCAACAGAAAGCTACGCTTAGCCTACGGTGAGCTAGCTAACGTGAACATTTTCACATTAAAAATCAAAACACAGGTTAAGTATACGCATGGAACCCCGCTTGACTCGTTTAGCATTATCTAGATACGCCAATGTTATTCCCTCTTGTTTACATGTTGGTCCGTCGCGTAAAACGCTCCCCCTTTTCTACACACGAAAAGAATAGTTCCGCCCGGTGTTGTTGAAGGTGTCGCCCTCGAGTGGTTTCTGTGTAGAAGTGCACGTCGTAAGCGCGTCCCACTCATATGACCCTCGTTATCGTTTCTTGCTATTTGTAGTGCTAAAAACAAATCTTGAGATTTAATTTACTGGATACAATATGGCCGTGAATATACGACACGTCCGGTAGTCTAAGTCGAAACACTGGTTGGAGGTTTTCCGCCCATACGATGCTTCCTATTGGTTCATTCTGAATTTGTCGTACTAATTCTAGCCAATCCTACTTCTCGTGTCTAAACTCAACCAGCGGCCGCAATGGCTGCTCACAGACAAGTCGTTCCTCTTATTAGAATATCTCAGATATAAAGTATGCGTCTCTATGGCCTCGGTGATGAAGGTAAAGAAAGATTTTGAAAGTAAAATAGGGCGTGTCAGTTCGCCATCTTGGGTGCATCTTGACAGATCTCGTACCATCTGCTCACGCTGCCGTGTTTGACTGTCACGCAGGTAATGGTGCTGCTAACTAGCACTAGCATTAGCATCCTCACCTCAGCTACTACGTTTTGCTGGAGTCATTGTACTTACGATTATTAATACGCACAGCTGCGAGAACAGCCACAAAAGGAAAGAAAACAAGCTAAAATGATAGTAATACTCGTCATGCATAGGGCTATTCGAAAGTGTCCCTTTTTTTTTTTTTACCTTGGTGATCAATAACCATCAGTTAATAATACTTGTTGAGTGGATAAAGCAGGAATGTGTGTGTGAGAGACAGATAAATGATGGCACTTCTTTGGAATAAGTTTAAGAGGCTTAACTATCTGTAACATATTAACTAGTGGTAGCAAATGGAATCCGTATAAATAAAGAAACACATGATCTGAACGAGCGATGCAGGGTGAATATTTTGCCCTTCGTAGGGTGGCTTTTCTATACGAAACCAATGGGTGCATTGGCTGCCATGTTCCAAGCTAAACTTGTGGCGTCTGTCTGCAGGTAGCTTTGCCATGGAGCGTGTTTTGGGAGCAGCGCTTCCGCTGGCCTTGGCGAGTGCCGGGATCTTGCTGCTTTATCGTGTGCTTGTCCGCCTCCGACCAGGAGCCGCTCTGCAGGACGCTGTAGTGGTCATAACAGGAGCCAGCTCTGGACTGGGGAAAGGTCGCCCCCCCCCTCCCCTCCCCCTTACTCGCTCAACCCTGCTTTCAGCTCACATGCATAAGTTGCATTCTAGCAGTTGTAGTATACAGTAAAAATGTAAATGTGTTTTTGTTTGTTTGCAGAGTGTGCAAGGGTCTTCCATGCTGCAGGCGCTCGACTCGTGCTGTGTGGGCGAGATGCAGCCCGCCTACAGCAGGTGGTCCAGGAGCTTGCAGCAGGTTCAACAGGCTCACAGCGACGGGTGAGAAGACCGCTGATGACTGGCATCGGTCGATGATGTCGTCTCATAGAAGCAGCTACAACATGCACAAAATGACTGTTCTACTCCGTCTCGTTCAGACCTACACGCCCAGCACTGTCGTCTTCGACCTGACGGACAGAAGCAAGGTGGACGGAGCTGCAGAGGAGATCCTGAAGTGTTATGGACAAGTGGACGTCCTGATCAACAATGCTGGAATCAGTTACCGTGGCAGCATCCTGGACACGCGCGTTTCAGTTCAGCGAGACGTTATGGAAGCAAATTACTTTGGGCCAATCGCTCTCACTCAAGGTTGGTGAGTCGAGCAGCTTGGACTGTGAAATGTTTTAAAGGTTTTTGATGCCAGAGCTGAGGAGAGTACTGCATGTGGGTGAAAGTCACAAATATATGCGGGAGCCGCACCACTGAAACTTCAAACCGTCTTGAAATGAAATCTAAGATGAATCCGAGTCGTCATTCTGTGGCTGAGTCTTCGCTCTCGTGTCGGATTTGTCTGGATTGGTAGCGTTAATATTTTTCAGTTTCTGCATTCAGTGCTTTTTCCACCCCTCGCAGCGCTGCTTCCGTCTATGGTTCGTCGGCACAGCGGCCACATCGTCGTCATCAGCAGTGTCCAGGGCAAGATCGCTATTCCTCACAGATCGGCTTGTAAGTGCTCTTTCGACATTGGATTCGGAAGCTGATGAATTTGCAGGCGGTTTCTCAATGCGTGCGGTCGACTCGAACTGAAGCTGCACTCTCTGCTTGGTGCAACCTGTGGCCAGACGCGGCCTCGAAACACGCCACCCAGGCGTACTTCGACTGTTTACGGGCTGAGATTGAGCATCGGGGGATTCCGGTGACGGTGATCAGTCCGGGGTACATCCAGACTAACCTGTCAATCAACGCCGTCACGGGAGACGGCTCCAAGTACGGAGGTGAGGCAGTGAGCGACGTGTGCGACCAATCGCTGCGACAACTGTTCATTAAACACACAAATGTGCTGCTTCATTTCAAGCAATACTTAATTATTCTGGAGTAAAAGTTAGAAAACTGATGACTTTCCAGTGAAGCCGCTGTCTGGATTTTCTTTTGTCGTCTGTTTGAGGATAAGTTCAACCGCAAAGAGGAAGAGGGCCTAGAAATAATCCGTTAACAACCTGCAGCAAATATAAACATTTATAATGAGCTAAATCTCATTTAAAAACAACTAATCATACAGAACTGCATGTTTATACATATTAAATCCTTCTAAATATAAATTTTTTGGACGTTGCATGAATCCGTTGGTGCATTAGATTATAAATAAATTGTAAATGATGAAACAGGAAGTAACACAATCCAAACCATGTAACAGCTTCCTGTTTTCGTTGACCTACTCGCAGCCTTGATGCAGCAAGTTTCTTGTTTGTGACCTGCTTTCAGTTGTAGATAAAACCACTGCAGCGGGTCAGGACCCCCGGGTTGCGGCCCAGGCTGTTCTGAGGGCTGTCTGTCAGAGGAGCAAAGATGTGGTTTTAGCAGGACCCCTCCCCACGCTGGCCATTTACCTCCGAACGCTGTGGCCGGCGCTCTTCTTCAAACTCATGTCTTCCCGCGCTCGCAAGGATCAGAAACCTAAAGACGAGTGATGAAGCTTGCAGGAGAGATCAGGAGCCTCGCAGTCATCAGCGGCAAACGGACCAAGACATGAGAGGAACCGTTTCACCCTGTCGTCAAATGGACTGCAGCGCGAAGTTCTGTAACTCTCTGCCTGTATGTTGTAAAAAGAAAATGTACTCGTCTTTCACTGACAAGACGGTCACCTGACTTCATTGTTTCACATCTTCAAGCAAATAGTTGAGTGTTTAAATGAGAATTTCATAACTAATCGCATAGACTTGATTTATCACCGTTACAGTGAATCTCAGTCCTATTTAGATTTGCTCGGAGAGCCAAGGATAATATGGCAAAGAGAAATCAGTCCGGTAGTCCAGAAGGAAAAACTAACAGTCAGATAAGTATATACGGTAATATAAATAAATACAGAACAAAATGAAGACAAATTACAGACACGTTTTAAAAACAAAAACCTCTTTATGCACAAAATCAACAAACTGAAGAATTTCAATTTTTTCCCCCCCCCCCATTCTAGATGTTTTCTTAATTTTAAGTTAAACTCTTCCCCCAGAAATGTTAATAAATAAATAACAATTTACATTGTTAAAAAAGCACAGTGAATACTTTTTACAACAGAAACGATACGCCAGATTTAAAGACAATGCCTGCTGTTATTTCCTTTTCAAGAATTAGCTTCATTGTTTTCATAAAGTCTTTTCGTTGCAACGGTAAAATGTCAAGAACCTTTCTACTGCAGTCATAAATGCTTTAGGACATTTTTAGAATAACTTTTGGAATGACTTCTACTTAATAAGTGACACTAAGATGAAGTTGCACGTGACAAAATGTTTATGGTGCTAATGAAATGAAATGCAGAAATCACTGGATCACATCTGGACTTCTGTTTGCAGTGAATAGAAGTAGAACGCAATGGTTGAACGTTCAGAAGCCAATCGTGACAAGCCACAGTGCTTTGATAGCATCCAGTGCACGCAGTGCCCCATGGGTAAATATATAACAAGACCAACCAATCAGGTTATTTTGTTCAGTACTAAAGAATGAGGAAACGGCTTAAAAACATAAATATAAGGAGTTTCGGCTATGGCTTTAGTGTTTGATTTTTTAACACGCTTCCACTAACTTCTCCCTTTCATGAGTTTAAATGGAGTGTAACACCTCGGAACTGTTTCACATTAAAAAAAAAATAGTATGTAGCTCATCACATTATGGGATTCAGCCTCTTTGTAGTGCAAGATGCTAGCAAAATGGTGAACAGAAGTGAGTGATAACGTTTGCTGTGGTGGTTAACAGGGTCCCAACCGCTGAGGCAAAGTTATTCAAAAGTAAATATTTGGGTGCGTAACTAATGTAAAAAAGAAAACAAAGTGAAAAATGGAAGCATCTGTGCTACTTCTGAACTGTTAACAACCCAACCAGTGATATAAATGGCATGAAGCGGATGAAAATGGTAACTATTATGGTTTCAGTACCAGGGCGGCGGCTGCAGACGCTCAGGATCTACCAATCACAGTCTACCAAACAAAAGCTGCCACTTTACATGTGCCCCCCCCCCCCCAAAAAAGAACCTGATTCCAGACACACATGTTCTTAAAATGCTGTTATTAAAACCTGAAATGCTCAACACATTAAATGGAGGGCAGCATCAAACGCCTCCTACCTGCCCTGCTGTGTTGTGCTTTACTTGAACGACAGAGGCTGCAGTCACAAGAGAATAGAAATTTGGGGGTAAAATAAAAATGGCAGCACTTTGACTCCCTCTGTCAAAGACATACCTTTGAAAAATCACGCTAAAGCAACGAATTGGCCCCGACTTTCTGCACATCGTTGCAAATTTACACAATTTGAGGCAGAATCTGAGAAAAGGTTATAATTACTGCACACCCGGAGCAGGGAGAGACAAGAGTGAAAATATTTTTGTTCAATTATGGCATAGTATTTTCCTGTACATGAGGTTGTGTTTTGTAAACACATTTGATTTTCTAAAGTGTTTTTAAAGGGCATTTTCGGTGAAACCTACTCATTTCAAACGCAGTTTGAACATTGGTCAAGGTTCACCATGATTATTGCACTTTTACAAACAGGGCAGGGATGGCTTTAGGGGGGGTTGGGTCTTTCTCCACAGCCGTTTTTGTCTCGAAGAAAGAAGGGACAGTGTAGAGACTGAGCCCCTCCAGCAGACCTTAAATGGGCGGAGCCTCCCTTCCTCAGGGTGGCGGGATGGAGGGCTCCGTCACAGCCAGCTCCTGAGCAAAGTCATTGAAGCAGGCGATGTAGTCCACACTGCTCTCACTCATCATACAAGCAAGGTGGGAGTCCATCTGCAAAACAAATACCAGAGAGCTTTCGGTGAAGAAGAGCGACAGCAGCTTAAAAAAACAAACAGCATGGGAGCTTTTTTACAAACCAAATAAACTAGATATGATACGGGCTGGACTTACTTCCGCGACATCAGGAAGACCACGGGACTGAAAGGAATCATGGGAGTTGCAGTCCAGGAGGCTAGGGCCAAGCAAAGCCGTGCCACTGGAGGGGCCAGAGGGGGTTAGGCTGGTCCGCCTGCCCTTATCAGGGGAGACCATGCTGGCTGGAATGAAAAGACGGTCACAGAGAAAGAGCGAATGGAAGACTAGAGTTAGCTATGCCACTGTTCAGAGAATTTATTTTGACTGAAAAGCACACAGGGCATTAATTAAAGCAACAATAAATGATAAAAGTTGGAAAAATATATATACGCAACTTCTGAACGTGTTGCGTATATATATTTATCTTTATTTAAGAGGAAATACTTACAGAGGAGGCATCCCAGCGTGGAGTCCGACGAGTCGCTGGGGTACCACTGGGGGTCGTGGCTGGGTGACGGGATCCAGCCTCTGGACGGGCTGACCGAGGGAGACGAGGTCAGCAGTTTGGAGCCGTCGCTGTTGCTCAGTTTGGCTGGGGAAAGCGCAGCCTCCTCACCTGTAGCCATTGGCCAGTTGCATAAAGATCATGAAGTCATGAATACAGCCTGATTAAAAGCCCCCATCCAGTGCAAAACCGAAACACACACCATAGTGGGCAGAGTTGATGGCGAGCTCGATGATCGAGTCGCTGATGTGTGTCTGAGGTTCTCCGGGGGCCAGAGCTTCTTCTGGGGGGCCAGGAAGAGAGATATCCAGGAGGGAGGCTACACTGGGCGGGGAGAGGAGAGACTCTCCACCAGTCACGCCAGGAGATGGCGGAGGAACGCCGTTCTGTGAAAACAAGTCAAACATTAAAGCTCAACTCACCCCCCCCGAAGTAAAGACGCTGTTCTCCATCCCTTTCCTAAGGACACTATTGACATGATTTGAGTAATCAAAGCGACGTAAACAACCGATTAACACGAAGATTATTCCAATTAAACAAGTACAAAGAGTCGGTCAAATTTCACTTTGAGTAAGTACTTTGTGTGTGTGTTTTGGTGTGTACCGCTAACCTCCGGCGCGTTGTGTTGGAGGAGCTCAGGGTCTGGTTCTGCATCGACGACGGGCGCGGCGGTGAGCAGGGCGGCGCCGTCGTCGCTGGGAGGATTCAGCTCCCGACAGGGGCTGCCGGGGATGATACCTGCAGACTTAGCCGCCAGGTCAATGGCGCCTGAAAGAGCAGCAACAGCTTAGAGACACAAGGTGTCTGGGACACGCCTGGCCTAACCGATCAGCATTTCCAGCGACCCGAGGCTAGAACTCTGTCAATGAAAGCAGGAATCGGAATACACAAAAGGGAATCTGAGGGTGACGCATCCTCCGTGCCTTCGGTGAACAGAGAGTAAAATATTTACGATATGTGGATGGAGAAGATGATCACCATTCAGAAAAGCCCCAAAGGCAGGACTACTTCTTATGGTTAATACGTGGGCAACCTTTGGTGAAGGAAGACTTTAAGTACAGAACACGTCGGCGGATGCAGAGTCTGGATAAATGAGTGAATGTCTGTGCTGCCGTCGTCCATGCCGTTTTGTCTCCACCTCCATTTTGAGAGATTGTTTGGATAGGAGGGGAGGCGTGGGACTGAGCGTGACGTAGTTCATGAACACAGTAACAGGGAAAAGTCTTCCGTGAATCAACCAAAACCAGACAGATTACAGCGAGAGATCTTAAACGCCGACTTTCAGATATTTTGATTAACTGCTGAGCCCGAGACAAATTAAAAACGTCAAGTGTACAATATAAATTATACCCCGACAAGAATTTCAGATTTTTAATATATAGAGAAAATAGGAAGAATAAATTGATGACATACTGGAGAGCTGGCTGGCTGCTGGAGCGCTGGCTGCAGAGGGGGACGTTTTGGACAGTGGGGGACGGGAGGAAGGAGCCAGGCGAGTATGGATCGGCCGGAAGGATCCGGTTCCTGATGAGAGAAAACAGGAAGTGATGATGCCAGATATTTGAAAAGGAGAACCCACATTTATCTGCGTGTACAAAGAGCAAAACAGAAAGGCAATGACCATTGTTGGCACAAAACTGTCTCATGGGTACAATTAGAATGAAATTCAAGAAAGCCTCCAACAATAGCATTGGACAGATGCACTATTGCAGGCAGTCCCTTCCATCCTTTGGTGACACTGGATTGTACTTCAGGATCTGGGTGTCTGCAGAGTACCTGTGGCAGAGGAGTTGGAGAGGATGGAGAAGGAGCAGACGTGCTGAGGAGTATCCCCAGTAGTTCGGGGAAGGAGTGTTCGCTACGGATAAAACAGAAGACACTGAAATGAACGCAATGTTTACCTTTTAGGTCCGTCGTAGCACGCACGCACACACACACACACAATTAATAACGACCTGCAACATTCAACCAATTCCCTAAAACTGAATATCAGCATTTCACACAAAGACAATTCTCCCAGCACCCTTCCGTTCTCTCACCTGAACGACAAGTGGTTTCCGGAGTTGTCTGTTTCGAGGCTTTCTCTGTCTCGAAAGGAAAAGATCGGACTGCATCTGTAACGAAGGCCGTAAAAACATTAGTGATGATTCCCGTTGATGGAGTATAGATTCGCCGTTTGTACATTTGACATAAACGTTTCTCTGGCTTACGCCGATGGAGTCGAGCTGCTGCCTGAAGGCTAGCTCTGCTTCCTTGTTGGGGGAAAACATTCTGTTGTGTCGTGAGCTGTTGGGGGGAAACGTAGTGGGCACTGCAAACACGCCGCCTTCTGATTCGCTGCACGACCCCAGCAGAGAGCGTGGGAGGTTGCGTCCCCCTGAAGAACAAAGACACAAGAGAGATGCGTCATGGGAGGATGACGATCATTCACTAGGATAGGACCCTCGTTTTCAGGCGGACTCTTTTGATCCTTAAACTCTCTGCCCATCAGTTACACTAACAGACTTAACTAGCGGTACGTCGGAGAACAAAGCTGATTTATGATTCTTAAGCTGCAGTGCTCAAGGACATCGGCTACACTGATCTGGTGTTTCGGAGTGTGTGGGGCGTCCTCTAGTTACCGGACGCTCCGGTGATTTGCTGGTGCAGCCTGGCCCCTCGGACAGCGGCCTGCTGCCGCCCACAGCCGGGGCTGCGGACGCCTGCGATGGGGCCTTTCCCTGGAGGTGTGAAGGCTTGGTTTTGTTCCTCCTGGTGGGATTTGAGTGGCGATGTCGCAGTCGAGCACAGCTCCGGAGCCTGAAGAAGAGAAAATAGAAACAAAAAACAAGTCATGAGGTTCAGAGGTCAACAAATAAAACATGCAACAACAATCGGTGAAGCAACACTTGATCCCTACCAAAGGTTTAGGATTGACCTCGGTGGCAACCAGCTTGAGCAGGCAGCGCAAAACACGTTGTGTCCTGCTGGCCTTTGGCTGGACCGAGGTTTGTCCATTCTCGTGGGTGCTTGATGGAACGAGAACAGGTTGCCACTCGTACTCCAGCTGCAGCTTGCCAGGCTTCCCAAACATCAGGTAGAGCTCAGCCAGGGTGACGTTCTCCGCGTCCCGGGCGTTCCAGCCCTCCTCTCTGATCTGGTCAACAGCGCGTTCTTTGGTCGTTGGTCCGGGACCCTGCAGAACTCCTTCCTCTGACCCAGCCACTGCAGGTTTAGCTGGAGGAGTCTGGTTCACCTCTGGAGCAGAGGTGCTGGTGCTCTGATCATCTTTGCACTGCTCAGGAGGGGTTTCTGTACCACTGCACAACTTCTCCGTGCTCTTGTTTACTGCTAAACCACCACTGGCCTCCACGCTTGCATTAGCCTTTGTCTCCTCAGAAAGCACAGATCCCTCGTCTCCGTGGGAAACGGTCTGATGGTTAAAGGCAGGGGCAGAAACATCCTGGGGTCTCTTCTCATCTAGTTTTGTTGAACTGTCTTGAAAAGTCTCTGGGATAAGGGGCTCAGTTCGACGACCATCACCCAGTAATGTCACCGACGAGCCCCCGGCAACAGCAGCCGCTGGGCCTCCACGTCCGGACTTGGTGCCGATCCGAAGCGGCGGAGCCGAGTGAATACCCAGAATCTGGGCAGCCGGCAATTCCTTTGTGCTTGGCCTATTCTTACCACTCTCTAGCCAGTGCACGGTGCAGGAGGCCTTGGAATGAACGACGCGTGCCACGCCGGGCAGCGTGGTCAAGGTGCTGCTCTCAGCTGGGTAAAGGAAGAGCTCCTCCTGCTGGGATTTGCTGGGAGGCGACGCGCTGGACTGGCCTCCCTCTACAGCCTCCCGCTCGATGAGACTCTTCAGCTGAATCACAGTTAAAGATTCCACAAAGGCCGACAGACAAAAGAAGTCGACAACAATACTGGACTATGCAGCACACTGCAGCCGGTTAAAGCTGGCTGCATATCATAGATGCAGCAATGAAAAACTTTGCTTTGTTTATTATCTATTCCAAATGTTACTGACAAAATGGCTCGACAACGAACTCTTGCGGCTCGATGCAAGCAAAAGCCACGCGACGTTTCCAAGGATACAATCCGCTGGTCGTGATACGTCCACTTCTGTCTCAGGTACTCGATGAGGCTGGAGACTTTCCTGTGGAGCTCAACAACCATCCTGGGATGGGAAAGACACAAAAAGAGATTCATATATAAGCCGCTGTTTTAAGGAGGTACAATTCAGCATCTGCTCCTTATACGCATAGCTCAACATGGTCTAATGTTAAAAAAAAGTAAACATATGAATTGAAGGGGCCATTGATCTGGGCAGGGATTTATTCTGTCGAAATTTAGTAACCAAACAGCCTGCTGACATTTAATAATAAAATGGGACATTTATTTTTACTAAATGGTCTTAAATAGTCCACTTGACACTAAATATAACGCATCATGTAGACTAAATGTTGAAGGGTTGTGCCCGACCTGAGGCGAGGGTTGTGGGCCAGACACTGGACGCGAGCCCAGGAGTGGTTACTACGTGGTTGGAGCTCCACCGCCACCTTCAAGGGGAGGCGCACTGGTTTTTGGTCCTCCTCGTCACTCACCCCTGCAGGGGCAAAAAGACGCAGCGGGACAGAATGAATAAAATCAATAAAAGACCTCTAAGAAGCCGCAGGAGTGTTCTAGGAGAGAGACAGTACATGCAATCACGGAAAATCTAAAACTGCAGCGACTCGCTTGCAAAACCGCTGAGGGTGCAATTCTGAAAAGTTACGTGTGCTCTCTTACAAAAGTTCATGCTTACTAGATTAACAACGCCACCGAAGAGTAAATGCAACACTTCAACAACTCCAAGACGGCGGATTCACGCAACGGGGATTTCAATTTCCTTTATTTGGTCAAAGCAAAGTTTTCTCCAAATTTGATCACAGCCCATCTGATCAGATGCCTACATCATCTCACTGCTGGTCCTCCTCTTCGTTTTGCTCCCACGGAGTTACCATGGAAACACCATAAGCCCACATGCCGTCGCTGTTATTGCCAAAGCCCCGCCCACAGAAAGCCGGCGCCTCACCACCACCTCCGTTTGGACTTTCAGGAGGGGTCTTTGTTTACAGTGCAGCAACAGTGCTTGCCGGGCATCTAAGAAGCGCTTCACACTCACCATCTGGGTCGCAGAGTTTCTTCAGCGCACGGCACATGGGCGCTTTTATTCGCAAGTTCCTCCCTTTGGAACGGACAGTCGTGGCCCTGGTCAGACAGACAGACAGACAAGCACAGGGAACTCTTCTTCATCATCATCATCATCTTCAGGAAGATCTCTCAATAGTGCCATATTTTATAAATCACACTCAATACTTAACAAACCTAAATACTTAACATATCAACCCATCCAGACTTACCCTTGTTGGATGAGTTCGTTGAGCTTTGCCGCGTTCTTGTCATCCATTACTGTCGAGCACAAAAGGCAGAGGCAGAGCGGTGTTTACGACACTGTCCCGCATGGCTGGGTGCGTGCGTTGTCTAATCACATCCCTTGTGTCCCCAGCCAACAGAAAAACATACTCTCTCTCTCTCTCTCTCACACACACACACACACCTTCAAAAAAGCATTTCGTTTGAGACGTTGACAGCCTTCACTTACATCCTCCAACTTTTTTGCGGAGCTCAGCATAGCAAATCAGACCGTAGAGTTCTTGCGAGGATTTCTTCAGCACTCTGGTGTACACTGAGGAGGAACAACACACAACAAGGCCGTAAGCAACAACGCAGATGACCTCTAAGCTGTATAAAGATAACGGAGAGGATTTTAACACATGGTTTGGGCCGAAGCTTCTCTGTTCAACAAAGTCCAATTTAAACATCAGTGAAGGAAGAGTTTGAAAAGGAGGGCTTGGAATATATACAACGGAAAGGAAACTCCTAACACCATTCGTTATTTGGCAACTAATCGTTTCTTGCCATGGCATTTAAAGGAACGGATAAAATAAATACATACGAGGACAGCACTAGTCCAACACGAACAAATCCAGAATCTCTTCTATTAAATGTTAAAACAAGAAACCGCAAGTGTAGGGAATAATAGGCAACTTTTATCCACCAGAGAAAATGACCGCAATGACAACCATTCTGAAAACTCAAACGGATATTAAAGGAAAAGTGGGAATAAAAGCATTAAGTTGAATATTATTGTAAAAATAAAACTTTATCTCAGGCTTCCAACTCTCAAAAATGATACTTTTCCTCCATCCTACTTTCACAAGATTAAAGGCAGCTCACCGTTGGCAAAGTCAATGTGTTTGGAGATCTTATGCCAGGTCCGGTAGTAAAAGTGGCGGACCTGCTCCTTGTTCTTCACCATGTTGGCTGGCTTGCATCTTTTTTTGTACTTCATTGCAATGTTGTTCTGGATAGCTTCAAAATCCTTCCCATGCTGGAGATAAAAGTAGTAAAGATGAAGGTTTGAAGTAGATTATGATGCTTAATACACAACAGCATTCATGACTTAAAAATGTCGTTTTTGTCCCTTAAAATAGGTTAAATTTGTAAGCTAGAAGATTCCATATTTTTTTACCTCATAGATCCCCTCAAAAAAGCTATTTTTGTCCTCTGCGCTCCAAGACTCCCACTGCCGACGAGCCCTCTTCTGGTTGCCAGCTTGCTCCTCCTTCTCAGCAGGCCCTTGCCCCTTGGATGCCTTGGACACTCCTCCGGTGGAACCGGCCACTGGCCCAGACTGCCCAACTGCCCCCTGGGAGGAAGAGACATTCTCTGCCCCTGGTGACCAAATATCCACGAATCATGAAAAATTCAGAGGGGGGGGAAACACACAACTTGAATATCACAGCAAAAAAAAAAGAAGCTGAAAATGAGTTATTTTGTTCACGACATAGAAAAAAAATACAAGAAGTTGTGAGAAACGTGGTTTTAAGACATGTTAAAATACACACACACATAAAAACACCTCCTGCTATTACAGTGGAAAACCCAAAGAGCGTCTCCCTTTGTGGCTCAGCTCTGGCAGAGATGCAGGAAAGCAATCAGATGCTCGAGCCAGGTCCACAGCACACGGTCCAAATTCAACTAGCGAAGGGTTCCGAGGGCCAACTTTACCCCAACGCGGCGCACAATGCCAGGAGGCCTCTACACAAGCACCCAGAAACTGGCGATTGCTGCGCTGCTTCATGTTCGGACCGCCATAGATTTTCAGGCAAAAAGGGTAATAATTTATGCAAATCTTTGAGTCTGATAGGCACTAACCTAGAAGTGTCTCTTTTAAAAAGGAGGTGTGGGCGAATATGGCATCTAAATATGAATTTGAAAATCAGTCCATTCCCCTTTCTATGGAATGGAATGGAAATCCAATCATACCTATGGGAGTCAATTAATTCATCAATACTACATCATGTTTATTTCTGTGTAATGCGTTTATAAGAGGCATTTTAAATAAAGAAAATAATTTACTCTCACGGCAGTGCAGCAGTGTCATACACTGACACAAATCAGCCATTCTTCAATAAACATGAGGAATAAATCATGAATTAAGATTCAGAAATGTGTTTTCATAGCTACAACTTCCAACTCAACAAATGTTAAAACAAGACTTCACCTGAGGCAAGTTGAACGTTGCACCATTATAAGGGAAAGTACGAATCATTACATTTTTCTTTAAAAGAAAATACAAAATGTTTATCTTTCCATTGATTCGCTTAACGTGTCAATCAAACTGGCAAAGGGCGAAAAAACATTCACAATAACCCTGGAAAATAAAAGTCGCCATCATTTCCTGTTCCGATTGCCAGAAATAGAAACGTCTTATGCCAGGAATTGTTTTTTTCCTTACACGCACACTTTATAAACAACCCCTATTCTAAAATCAGCATGAGAAGATTCCTTGAGAGTGTTACTGATCATTGTTGAAAGGCACCTCAGATTAAATCAGCCCCAGTTCAGAGGACCGAGTTGCATCTGGGCTTGAGAGGAGGCAGAAGTCCGGGGAGCGTTCACGTCAACACAAACAAACACAAACAAACACACAAACACGCCGAGGGGTGCGCCTCGCCCCGCTGCTAACTCTCCCACCTGTTCGGACCCCCCTCACCTGAAGCACCTTTGGATTTCGCCCCGCCGTGTCCGTTGATGGCCGAGCCGATTGAATCCTTCCGGATCCGTTTGCTCGGAGGTCGAACGCTCGATCGGAGAAAATGATGCTGGTCGTGACACGGAAGGGTGGGCTCCACGGAGGTCTGTGGGTGCTGGTTGGACCCCAGCACGGCTCGGTTCGTGGGAGAAGCGGGGAGAACCGTGGCAGATGGATTAAGGATTTCCTCTCCGCCGTCTCCCTTTGTGCTGCGCTCCTCGCTCGCCAGCTCTCCGCTCTCCTCCTCGGGCTTTCTGGATGGATTCCTCCCGTCACCGACACCGATCCCCTCCCTGGAGCCCGGTGTCATGCTGCCAGAACCCCATTCAAATGAAATATGTCACATTAGAAGAGATAGTGTGTGCAAAATTAACTTCTAAAAGACGACGTTCACTGTCTCTCCAACATGGCCGCCGCTGTTTGTTTCAAATCCTTCTCTCCAGTCCCGACAAAACAACACCGAAATATACGCATTTAACGCCTTGAGATGAGATATTTCCAACAGTATAAACAGTTTACCAGCTGCCCGCGGCGTTTAGCCGGACATCTTTCGGCTCGGATTTGCGATATTTCGCGTCGCATTTCAACTAAACTGAAATGCGAGGCGCTTTTTCGGTTTAGCGCCCTGCAGAAACGACAACGAAAGCCCTCGGCGCACTCGACCTCTCCATAAAGTGTTTATTTCCGACGCGATTTTACCCGTTTTCGTGCTCTTCGGTAGTCGGGGACGTCTTCTTTCTCTTCACCATGAGTCCGAGCGGTTAGACGGGCGAAAAGCGACCAAATGGAGCATAATAAAAGCTCGACCGAGCGCTCCGCTTTCTGCCCTCTCCTTGCTCGCCTGAGCTGAACTCTGCGCAGTTCAAATGTTTTTCTATCAGCAACATTACTCAGTGAAAAATAAATACAAAGTATAAAAAACACTCACTAATAACATATTTCATGCGAGCGCTGCAGACGGAGAATTATCTACAACCTTTGCGAGGTGCGCGAATCTGAAAGTATATCCTTAGTTTTATTAACCTGTGTGCAAGTGGATTTTGTCACTACGTCACCATCGCCCGTAGAAATTACGCATGTAGAACAAATTATTTTATATAAAACCTATAACTGGGTTTATGACAATGCACTATTTGCTTACATGAGTATAGTCTCAAATAAGTCAAAATCAAGATGAGGTTTTATAGCCCAGCGGGACCTTGTTCTGTGCAGGATATTTACAAAGCAGTGATATTTTGTGTAAACATAAAAGATAACTCCCACATTTTTTAGCACCATTTTACTCAGTTATTTTCTCACTAATCACAGGGATTGTAGAAACAAATAAAGCTCAACAAAGAATGTTGAATTGGTCTTGAATCGTTTGAGTCTGGGGAAGGAGTAATGTCCCAGTTTCACACTGTGACACGACCTTACATTCATGTTTTCTCATCCAAAAGCTCATTCGTGTAAAACGCAACGGCGCACATCGATGCAGATGATCAGAGTGTATTGAGAGCCCAGATCTTATTTTAATGTTCGCCCCCTGTAATTCTTCAACTTTATGTAACGGCAATGTAAACAGATGGATGCAACTTTAACTAAAATACAGCCTCTAAATGCAGCACAACTTCAAATTAAACTAAAATCCGAACACAATTAAATCCATGTCAGGGTAGAATGATATATTTCCTCCGCATCATTACAGCTCCTTTGTGTTTACACTGATCGAACCACTGATCTGCGGTTCGATCAGTATAAACACAAGAGTGTTGACGTTAATTCGAAGGTGGTAATAATTGATGAACCCCATATTATCATTTGTACAGCAGGCTACATGTATTGTACTATATGTACACAAGATTCACTTCAATTCCGAACGTGGAAACTTTACTAGCGTGGATGCTGGCTAGCTAGCGTTAACGTCAACTCCATTCTAGTCTAACAAGCAAAAAAAATGATATAAAGTATTTCTGTTTATTTTATCTGAAGCATAAAGCATGTGAGTAGGTGGATAACAGTATCAAAGTTGATAAATTACCTGTGCTAGAAACCTGTCGGTGATATTCCCAGTCGTGGCACAAGCTAGCATTGCTAGCTGCCGGTTTACCTCCAATGACAGTTCCTGGGGTTGGAGTGGCCACGCGTTTAGTCACGCCCACCAACTCGTAAACAAACCGCATGATTGGTTTAGAAAGACACGAGGACGATGGATTAAATATGATTGACAGAAAGCTCCGCCAATTGTTTGGGAGAAAAGTCACGAGGAAGGCCAATTGCCTTTCTATTCCTGGATTACTGTATAAATTTCCTCAAAATACATTTTCATAAATCTGAATCACATTCGCTTCCTCTATAATCTACTAATTTATTCGGCAATTACGTATAATTTCAACAAACGTCATCAAGTGAATGGAGGTTTTTGGCACGCTAAACATAAGCCCCGCCCAGTATGTGATTGACGTTTAGTAGATCCAATTATTAAGTGGAATTTAGGAGGTGCGCTCAAATTCCTTCCCGGCGTACACCGAAATTATTCTCCCAGTCAAATCCACGTTTACTGCGAGCGGGTTAACATTGACTAAAACCTGACTGCAACGCATCGGGTAGAGACTGGAAATGGTTTGGATATAAGGACATTTTTTAATTTTAGTTGCTATGTCATTACCAGCATCTGTAGAAGTTAGAAGTACGCTTTAAAACGAGACTTGTCGCTTCAGTGTTAGTGTGTCGTCCTCGGAGGGTGAATCGAACGCACCCCGTACTCCCGTCAACAACTTGGCAGTGGACCGCCGACGTTCCTCTGTGTCATAGTTGGGCGGACTGAAATTCTTTACCCGGGGGCACCCCAGTTGGCAAAGTTGTCTTCGGAAACTTGAGGGTTTAAAACAAATCCGCCATGTCTTCGACGAACATGTTTCAAGGCTTGGATCCGCGTGCCAAACCGAGTTCAAGGTGCGAAAAGATGCGGCCTGTAAACGTCTCGTAGCGTGCGATAGTCTGTCGATCAGCTAGTAAGTTATCTCAAACGAACCGAGAGCTGCTCGAAGCTTTCTTGCATCATCACTTTGTCTGATGTCGACTTCGAACGTAATACTGTCTGCCCTGGTGTTTTAATACATGTGTTCATCTAACATATCCCAGTATTCGTCACTGTTTTAGTTGACTTTTCGTTAGCAAATCGAGAATTAGCCTTTCCAGCTAGCGAGCCAGGCGTTGTCCGCCGAGCCTGCGGAAGTGTGTGAGGCTGCTTTTCTTTGTACTGCCATTGTCCTCGCTTTAAGTAGTGTCAGTGATTTGACGATAAAGTGCAAGATACTGAGTCAACTCAAAATATTGTAATCGTTTTTTATTGGGCTACAATTGACTTCTTCCGATACAGTTCAGTGTTCATAAATGATCTAAGTCTATGCAGTATAATATTGTTGTAAACCCAAGACAAAGGAAAGCATTAAAGATCTGTCTTTTTCTATCTAAAGCCAGACTTTAACCCGCGATCCATCCTTGTGATCCTTGTCCAACGGGATCTTATAAAAGTGATCTATGGTTGTCTTCTGCAGGGTGATGCATCCTCCTGGAGGTGGCTCCAGTGACTTGTTTGGTGGCTATAAAGAAGACGTCGCATTACCAAGAAGACCTGATAAGATGGCCTCGAAGATCTTTTCTCCTCCAGAGCAGGCTCAGAATGTAGCCAGGCGCTCAAACCCCCCAGGTCAGAGCTGCATGTCGGTGCTAATCATTGTCTAGGCCAGGCAGGCCAGTGGAAGCATCTATTAGGGTGTCAAAATGCTTTATGCTTTATAATGGGGTGATTCTTGTTGAACCACTTTCACTCTTGTTCATATCTGAATGTAATCCACATCCTGATTTTGTTGGCCTTTATGATTTCAGTCCATTCTACTGTTGAAAAATAATTTTCATCGGGGAAAATAGCTATTTTGGCTTTAGTATCCTCAGAATGGTTAGTATATGACAGGCATTTTCTTTCATTGCATATGTCCGATGCTGAATGGGTGAGTAGGCGTGAAGTTCAATTCACATGTCTTTTCTTTTTCATTCAGGAGGTTGCCACGGTGTCAAAAAATCTGTTGTACCACACAGTAGGCCAAAGCGGCCCCATTGAAAGTAAATGCTGACAGAGATTAACATGTCATGTTTCTAATACTTAATGTAGGTGGGAAGAGTAGCGGAATATTTGGGGCATCCGAATCTTCACCTCACGCACAGAGAACCATGCCGCCAGGTGGGCCAAGCAACAATATATTTGGGGCTGCAGAAAGTTCTCCTGTCCAAAGTCCAAGTCGAAACCACCCAAATAAACCAAAGGTACGCCATGACCTATGTGTTATGTGTCAGGGGAATGATGTATAACAATAAAACATAACTAAAAAAAAATGTCTTGAATTGTTTTACAGGACAAGCTATGCGTAGTACCTGAACCTGAATTACCAGGTGAGTATCTCACACAAGGAAGTGCTACATGTATTATGGAATATCTGCAAAGCAGATTACTTCTCTCTGCTGGGCTGTTGATGCTTTTTGACACAGAATTGATTATGGAGAGCGTTCTAGATAAGCGTTGGAGGAGGTCTGATCTTTCTGAAGGCTTTTTGCAAGTTGAAACAAGAGCAGCAAAAGACTGCTAGAATTGTGTATTGCTTAAAAAAAAAAAAAAAAAACCTGTTTGGAGCAAACCACAGATAAAAAAAAAAAAAAGCTGATGCTATCATGATGATGTTGTAATAGCAACATCCTAAAAAATAAACTCAGGTGTGCATCCCGTAACTGATTTCTCATTGCTCTCAATAGGATTTTCCAGAAGCGGCACAATCTGTGTCATTTGAGACAAACTTTCCAGTTAGGATATTATTTTGTTCTGGTGTAACATTTCCTTTTTTCCCCCTCTCCAAGCACCCCAGGCCAAGGTCAGCCAGCCTGAGGTCAAGGAGGAAGTCGCCCCTCCAGCTAAGGTAGAGCCTACTCCTGTCCCAGCTCCCCCAGAGCCTGAGTCGCCTCCTCCCACATCCTCGCCTCCGGTAGAGAGGAATCGGTCTCCCGAGCCGAAGAATCACGAGCCTCATCTGGGACCGCGGCCTCGCTCTCATAACAGGGTCCTGAACCCTCCTGGAGGAAAGTCTAGCGTGATCTTTTACTGATGGGTTGAACACACCACTCCTCCCTGTCTGTGTCCGTACTGTACTCTCCCTGTCTGCTCCGCGCTCTCATTCCGCCTGTGCACCTACACACAGACCAGGATTTACTTGTTCTTCACACCAGATTCCTGGTCACATATGTTGTCCTTAACTTCTTGCACTTTTAGCTCTATTTCTGGCTCCCAGCCCTTCTTTCCAGTTTTTCTTATCTTACAATGGAAAAATACAATCGTTCAATCGCCAAGTGATAAATATTTGACCACTCTGAATGTGCAGTGTCAGTATAGCAGTTACTGTTTTTACAGTTTCGTTGTAGATGATATTTTTTTTTTATTTTTTTTTTCCCATCTCCAGAATGATTGGACTTAGGAGTGCCTTTATAATGTTGATATTCAAACAGTCTTTGATTCGGTGAAGTTGATATCCCTAAAAACATGGCATAGGAATGTACGGGCGATATCAGGGTGATTGTCTCAAATCTTCAAGTGTGGTCGATCAATCAGGAAGGTTGAATGAATGTCCTCAAAGATGAGATGTGTAAAGTGATTCAGGGAGTTCCACTAGTGCCGGTTCTTATTGGATGTCTTTTTGGTCACGTGTTGGGCAACAATTAGACGGTATAATCAGAAGCCTTATATCATCTCAGCATTCTTCTTTTTTCTTTCTAAATCTTTGGCTTCATTATTTCTTCGTGCTTTTTTTTATTCACTAATGCCAAATAGCGACTTTGAAACAGATGAATGCCATTGTTTGCTCCTGAATGTTTTTGCCTCCAACGTATTCCATTTTGATTTTGTGTGACTGTATTGTGCAGGTACTTTTCTGTGTTTTGCTCGTCGCTTGCCTCGCCTGAGAACGTGTCTCCTTTCTCCTCTTTAGTAATTTTTTATTTTTTTTTGCTTGGGTAAGGCCTTGGTTTATGTTTTAAATTAAAACGGCTAAACACAAGTGAAATCTGGACAAATGTGTGGCTCACTTGGGTCCGGGTCGGCTCATTGACGATCACCTTCTCTCCCGCTTCATGGCACACACTTGTGGTATTTGTGGTGCCAGCCTCCCCCCCCCATGCGTCCATGTGTCTGGTAGGCAGTGAGCACAGCTCAAGAAAGTCAACCTGTGTACTGCAATAAAACTTGTTTTGCAGAGTATGGTCTTTTTTTTTTAACTATCAGAAAACAGAACTGTCACCATCTGAGACTATAATATAAAATTTCAAGGAATGTGTGAGTAATTTGTGGGGTTTTTTTTAGAAAAAAGGAAATGCTGTGCAAGATTTGCTAAGCGTTTGTGTCGGTGTGAACATGGCTTACAAACTCTAATTCTGATCTGCTCCGCATTTGTAGCTAATTCTTGAGTCACTGACGCTGATGCTTTTGTCTGGAGTGGCCCTTTTGTAGCACTCTGTGGAAGCTACTTGTTCAGAACACAAAATGGACACATTGTGCCTCAGGGGGGAAACAAATGAGTTATTAGTTTTGCAACTATGCTGTGGAATCTGTGGTTCTGTTTTTCATTTTCTCCTTCAAGCAACTATCTAAAAATGTAGTGTAAGTGGGGCTACTTGTATAAAAGTATATTCCCCTCATCTTGTGTTTACATGTTGGTAAATATTGAAAGGAATGTGCGATGGTTCAGCATCCAAAAGCCAGAGATTTCAGGTAGGCCTGGCTATGAATAATCCGTAAAATCATACACACACACAGATATGTAGATATAAGTATACAGTATACATGTTCATGATGGCTTTAAAAATTAATACTACAGATCCTTCTGTGCTTCCAGTTGTGGGTTCAAATGAGTTGCCATTGATTCAGAATGAACTTGTTGAGGCAATGACTCAATTCTTATATATATATTTGGCGCCATTACAACATTTTTGTCACTAATTTAAAAAAGATAATTGAATACAGAAATTGCTATTTGATGATGAATATATTTATTCGATAGGATGTTAGAGTACAATTAGTCAAACAGTAGCATGTATTACAGTACAAGTACAGTCAAACATCCTGTCTAAGAAGAGCATTTAGAAAAAGCCCTTGCGGTCTTGTTTCCGTTGAAAGTCCTTCTTAGTACATAAATCATTGACATTTAACAATACCAATAAAATAAAAATGCATTAAACCACAGATGCAAAATAACAATAAATTAAAAAGACACATAATATGTGCAATGTAAGTGGACAAAAAAGGTGGTGTGTGTGTGTGTGGGGGGGGGGGGGGGGGGTCACATTTCAAAGCAACATTCACGCCCAAGTAAATGTAAAAACATATTTGCTGACTTCAATCCATTCATCGCTGTCGCTGTCGTGTCTTTAGAATTTGTAACATTATTTTGAAATCATTGCGGACATTTCCGGTACGTCGGTCTGACTTGACGTACGGAGCCTGTCGCCTCATGCAGACGACGTGACGTCAGCCCCGGTGGGTCAGCTGGCTGCTCCATCCAACAGCGAGGAGGGAGGGAGGGAGGACGGAAGAGCCTCTCCCATCGGGAGTCATCAGCAACAACGCCCGAGCAGGACGCACGCTGGATGGGGGGAACGATATCATAGAGGCGGGTCGGGCGTCGGCGGGGATTCGGGTACTCCGGATTATTTATTCAACATATTTATTTATTTATGTATTTATTTATTTCCCGTGCGCATCATGGCCGAGGTCCATCGCTGCGGCTGCTGAGAGGCAGGTGCATCTGACTCGACGGAGCCCTTCGTACCTCGGCATGGACCCAGCGAGGGCCGATCCGCAGGCCGATCCGCAGGCCGCCCAGCTGCATAGCCGCTGTTTCCCGGATCGGATGCACTAGCCGGGCCGCGGCTGGAGGCGCCGCAGCGGGAGGAAGGCGGACTATTTTACGGACTGAGCTCAAGGTTATACAACAACAGGCAGTTTTTTTTTTTAGAACCGGTTCTGTTGCAAATGGCACAGCTCTCCCCGATTTGAGAATAGTCTGATTGAATGTCACCCCCTTCCTGATCGGAGCCGACCTCGGTCGCATCCCTCGCTTTTACGGGCCTGCTGAGCCGCTTCACGCGTCTTCCTCTTCCTCTTCCTCATCTTCGAAAAGCAGACCTCCGGCCTGCCAAGATGATGGAGCTGCAGATTGACGAGGTGGTCTACCAGGACGACTACGGCTCCGGCTCCGTGATGTCGGAGCGGGTGTCGGGCTTGGCCAGCAGCATCTACCGGGAGTTCGAGCGGCTGATCCGCAGCTACGACGAGGAGGTGGTGAAGGAGCTGATGCCGCTGGTGGTGAACGTCCTGGAGAACCTGGACGCGGTGCTGACGGAGAACCAGGAGCACGAAGTGGAGCTGGAGCTGCTGAAGGAGGACAACGAGCAGCTGATCACCCAGTACGAGCGGGAGAAGGCGCTGCGCAAGCAGGCGGAGGAGGTGAGTCTCTCCCCCCCCCGGCTCGGTTGGGGCCTCTGACCATCATCAAATCCATAAGAATGTTGAGATTACCCCCCCCCTCTCTCTTTTTTTTTCAATCTTAATGCACTCATGACTCATACCGTTTTGTTGTTATTTTTTTTTAAATCTCAGAAGTGCTTTCAAATTATCCTGTTGACCTAAAGTTGCTCAAACTCTGGTTTTAATTTTGCCCAATTGCATTACTAATGATAATACCCTTGCATAAAAATAAATAAATCATTAGACAAAAAACAAATGTCCTTGCAAATATTTAAAACCTTTCACAATTTTAACATTTTAAGTCCAAACAAGACATGGGAGCCAGACTTGAAGTCCCCTGAAAGCATAAAGACTCCATAAGAATCTCATAATTCAGCGATTACGTTTCTTCACCTGAAATAGCTTCCAAGGCCACTCAAAGACCAGTGAGATCAAATTTTTGTATATAAAACATTCCTATTAGTACTCAAAGGTAAAACACATTAAGTACTACTTAGAAAAGTCACAGCAGTACATTTATATGTATAATATCATAAAGCATTTTAATACTAATAACTACCCATGCTAATTTATCTTATGACTAAGATATCATGTGTATCATTTTTTTTTAAAGATTTTGCTTATTATACCTAAATTGCAGAGCAAGGCTGAAGTCTCACATGCAAATACAGAATAGGGACATGAAATTGTGCACATGCATGCTATATGGTGATAAAGGGGCAGTCAGCAAAACCTTGACAGTGCAGGATGCGAGCAGGACTGTCAGTCGGCGATTACTCTGAAACAGAGAGACCCTGGACACAAACAACAGAAGTGGAGCTATTACGTTATATACTGTCCAAGAAGCTCCGCCTCCAGAGGGTTTTTATCACAACTTAATTCATCCAAAGAGGCCTCAGCACATCACCGACAGACCTGCTGGAATCATCTGTTCTCCCTCCACTGTTTCCAGCGGGTGCGGGTGTGTTAATGCGTTTTCACTTTCAGCCGTTGTTCGACACAGAAGCTGCTGGGTCATATTATGTTTCAGCATTGCTGTTTTCAAGCTTCCCGTTCGTGCCGTGAAAACAAAAAAATCCTTCACTGTGAAAATGCAGCAAGCATTGTCAGTCCTAAATGCTCAAACAAGAGCTGCAGGTAACAGGAGATGCTGAGACCGTTGTTTTAATGGAAATACGACTGGACCAGTCACATTTTTAGGTTACATTTATACACCAAAAGGTAAACTTGGAGTTTTAGTATGTTGACTTGCTGGTGGAGGGAAAGTAGGAAAATGTCACAATGAGCGTAC
This sequence comes from Brachionichthys hirsutus, assembly GCF_040956055.1. Classification (NCBI taxonomy): domain Eukaryota; kingdom Metazoa; phylum Chordata; class Actinopteri; order Lophiiformes; family Brachionichthyidae; genus Brachionichthys; species Brachionichthys hirsutus. The sequence continues at coordinate 5,231,504 of NC_090912.1, forward strand.
ATCTCCTCACACTCTTATTCAGTTTCAATAAGCACATAGTTGTAATCTTTTACTTACTTTAAAAACATTGTTTTTAGCAGCAGTCTCACATCTAATACATCCTATGTTAGAGTCCTATTTATGCATAAATGACTGTCCTTAGTAGAGATTTATCCAATTCAGACTAATCCAATTATCGTTTGTGTAATACTCATCGATGATGATGATGTTATTGACTTATTGTGTGGATTTCATGCACTCAGAAGTTACATAATAGCAACATATATTTCTTGATAAGGAATTAATCCATGTTGCCTCTTTCCGGTTTAAGTGTAATTTCTGTAAACAGTAAAAAAAAAATCACTTTGGCCTGATGGCTTGTTTAATTTTTTTTGCATTTATTATGGACATTTTAATATATATTTTTCCCTTCTATTATGCTTCTATCTTTATATCAGGTGCGTGGCAGGATCTTAAAATGACAGTATCTTGTATTGTATTGCAATTTATCAGACTAGATAAATAGGAAGCTTAGTCTGACTTCAGAGGCGTGTGATGGGGGTTGTATGACGTGCCGGGGGGGGGGGGGTCACAGGGAAATCAATAGTGCACAGAGCACAGTCTGGCATTGTAACCTGATTTGAGTGTGTGTGGAGATGCAACAACCTAACCCTAACCCTAACCAACAACAAAGATGACAACATTGAGAAAGCTGCAGCTCAGAGCACAAGGTTCTATGTTCACACTAATGGAAGAGAAAGCCACAACTCCCTGTCTGGTCCTGCAGCCCTCCCTGAGATATCCAGGATTACAGCTGATAAAGCGACCTAACAACGGCAGCCATTTTTACCCATCTAAAGGCCTCCAGCTATAGAACTGTCCTTCGCTTTGTATCTCCAACTCAGCAAAGTTATCATCTTTGCTTTCTGTCTCGATTTTTAGAAGCTCAAGTCGTGAAACCAGTTTAACTCACCGGCTGCAGCACCTACGACCTCGTCTCGTCGATTCAACATGTTCTCAATAGCCGCAAGGTTTTCATGCTATAGTCTCAAAGAAATTATTATTTTTATTCTGTTACTGTTAGTTCACTGTCTGATAAGGAAGCATAGAATGTTTGAAACTATGGTTTACTCATTTATATTGGACAGAAAACGTGATTTTCCAGCCCACACATTCACAAAATCTGTTATATTAACACACATCACATGCACCACTATGCACACACTCTGCGATTCAGGTGACGCCAAAGTGCCAGTAGGTGTGATCGGTTGTTTGTCTTTCGGCGTGTTGACCTGTGAACTGGTTTTTCTATGTTGTACGCCGCCTCACACAAAAAGTCAGCTGGGCTAGGCAGCTTCTCACGCTGGATGAGCCGTTAGAGCACATGTGTCAAACTCAAGGCCCCCCGAGACATTTGTGTGCAGACATTTGTTTTTGTAAAATGCTGCATCTGTCACACATGTTCTTAACAGCCCACATTTGTTGGTTGTTCTGCAGTTCTGCCCCTCTCAACTGCGGCAAAAGAGTTTTGAACAAAATTAATACCATAACTTGTGTTGGATGCTACTTTTCTTTCTTTAATATTTAATAGAATAAGTTTGATTATTGATCGATGGAGTAGTGTGGTTTTCTTAACCTGATCAATTGAAAGGACGTATGTTATAATAACAGCAATAATCTATCCATATATTTTTACAACTATACAATTGAATATGCAATGTTTGTAACTTAAGTAGTGAACTGATCAAACGGAAACATTCAGCAACAAGGCAACAACAATAGCAACACGCTGCAGTCAGGAGATTAATAATCTGCTGGCGGTGACTATTGAAAGTTATTTGAACTTTTTTGTTTTTTCCAGCATGTGCTGACATGTTGACCCCGGCGACATATGGTGCTCAGGATCAGCACTGGACAGCACCATATGATATAGGATATGGAGCTTTCTGGTGCTGATCCTGAAAGTGACATCTTTTCCGCGGCATTGACTCGGGGAATGTTCTTTATCTTGTCCACTTTGGTTGTTTTTTTTTGGTTTTCGCATGTCCATGACAAGATAAGGTGGTGGCTTTGCTGTTGGAGGATTACAGTATTACGACTTTGTGGACTTGTTGCTCTAAAAAAAAAAAGGCTGCCTTTGTGAAAAGATAGAAGAAGAAAAAAATCCCCAACAGGAAATGTGGAGGGGAAGCGACAGCTTTTGTAAAATGCCCTTATTAATAATAATAGAGGTATTTATTAAAGTCTGGCAAACTCAAACTTCTTCCTAAGAGGAGATTGCCCTAAATCCAATCCTTATATAGCACTTCCAAAACTAAATACATTCTGGTTCTTTGTGACACTTTTGAATGCATTTTCAGGCCTGATTTGTTTTTGTGCGCGTCTCCCATCAGAAATTCATTGAATTTGAGGATGCGCTGGAAGCCGAGAAGAAGGACCTGCAGGTGCAGGTGGAGTTTCTGGAGCTGCAGGGGAAACAGCTGGAGCTCAAGACAAAGAACTATTCTGATCAAAGTGAGTAGACAAATGTGCAGCTTTTATACACTTGAACGTGCAGCACATCAGGCTGCTCTCAATGGCAGAACTGAAATCAACTGAAAAAGGCTTTTCAGAAGGAAAGAAAACGTTTACCTGATAATCGATAGCTGAATCTTTACCTGGATGGCGGTGAGTTTATGAAACCTTATTTGAGGAACTTCAATTCACAATTCATTGCAGCTCTTTTCAGTTCAATGTGTTTTTGAGAAATGAAAGAAGAAAAAAAGAGAAGTATAAAGTAATGCACAAGAAAACATTTCCAGTGCAGTTGCTATGAGGACCTGGAAAGGCAAGTAGACTCACCGATGGAGGGCGTTATGCATTTAGATTTAAACCCCTTTAAACTGAAACTCTGGCAACCCACTGAAGAGCGGCTTGTATTTTATTGAGTCTTTAGTTTTCTTGACACATATTACACTATTCATGTTTTTTTGCAAAGATATGTTGCCAGAATTCAGTGAAATTTAGACTGAAACATTCTCTCTCTCTCTCAGTCACTCGGTTGGAGGAGCGAGAATCAGACATGAAGAAAGAGTACAATGCTCTGCACCAGCGTCACACGGAGGTAAGATCAGGCAAACAGCTGGACTCCCTGGATCGTTCATTTCCTAAATCCATCCCATTGTCCGCAAAATCTAACACACCTTCCTTCTTTTCTCACACGTATTTCTTTTCCATGTCCCGTTGAATCGCAGATGATTCAAACATACGTAGAGCACATTGAGCGGACCAAAATGCAGCAGGCGGGGAGCAACAGCCAATCAGAAGGCCCCGGCTGTGGACGAACGTGAGTCTCGTTGTGCGTTTGTGTGTAAAGGGTGTATCTCTCAGAGGGTAACTTTCTGTGTGGATTTGAGCCCTAAATTTCCTCCATCATCTCATTGCTGACGTTTTGTGTTTTGTCCCGAGTGTGTCGAGCTTATTTCATGCACCGACATCGTGTTGACGCTGGAATTTGTTAGCAGCCATTATGAACCTCATGGGAAATAAATATAAAAAATACATTTGGGGGATTTTTTGGGGGGAGACATTCGGGAATTTGGTGCTAATCTACACTAAACCTGACTAATCTACTTGTAAAGGTTGCTGAGTGTGTGTGTGTGTGTGTGTGTGTGTTTTCACATGTCACAGCATGTCTTTCTCTAATCGGTGTCTGTCTGTCTGTCTGTCTGTCTTGCTGGCTTGCTCTCTGTGCTGCTGTTTGCGCAGTCAACGCCACACATGGAGGAAAAGGTAAATCCAACATAAGCTGCCCTCGCGTCCTGTTTCTCAGCTCGGCATCTGAACAGGCCTGCTTCGGCTTCATATGCGTTTTAGAGCTGGCAGCAGCAACCTATAAATAATTGTGAATGCATTGGCGATGCATCAATAATGATATACCATTTTGCTTTTCCTCGCTGATGAGTTGCTCCTGTTTATCTTGTCTACTGTACTCTACTGACCAGGTGTGTTGGTTCTATCTAAAGATGCCTGCGTAGATATAAAAAAAAAAAAAATGAAGTTAACCTACCAAAATTCACATTCTGGCTGAGAGTTACCTGGAGTATTGCTACCGCACTCATTGCCTGTTCTATAAAGCTGGTTATCTTAGCGCAGCATTAAATGAACATATTTGAATGCTACAATTGCTTTCATATCCTGCTAGGATATTTTAGCCGGCAGCTAACAGGCTCGATCTGTAGGTTTTCTATTGGTCTCAATATTCTTGTCACACTGTCCGTTAAAAAAAAAGGAAATTAGCATATTTTCAAGCATGATTTTCTTTTTCTTGAGCCATGCGTCTATAAAGCATTGACTGCAGCTGTGGATTAGACAAACTGATGAAATATAATCAATTACTAATTAATTATCAGCCTAACTTTAGTCTCCGCCCATCTCTGTGTCTCCTCTTCCTGCAGCAAAGCGGAGCGCCCACCATCATTGAGTCTGTACCCCAACGTCGAGGGCATGGTACGTGGGGTTCTCGGGGGGGCTAGGATGATGCCCGGGAAAGACATCTGGCAGGTCAGCGAGCTCGGCCAGTCCGCCTTCTGCTCCACCTATCAGGTGGGCCAGACAACGGCCCTGCCCTCCTCCACAACCGCAGCCTAGGGAGTGGCCTGACCACGCCCCGCCCTGCTAGCCACACCCACTCCAAGCACCGCCCCTCTCACGCCTGCTTGTGTCATTATGAGCACATTTATTTAATTCACATTGAAGGCAATTTTTTGGGGGGGTGACTATGTGAGTGAAACAAGAATTTCTTTGAGAATTGGTTTAAAAAAAATCTGACTGTAGCAAATATTCGGATGACTGAGAGCAGGACATTCTGATCCATAAAATCAGGTTCAAACGAGCACATTAAATAATTGTTATATATTTAAAATATTAACTTCCCTAAACAATCCTAAAAGGAATGGATCCCAATACAAACAGCTCATTTCCCTGTATCGGCTATTTGAGGTTTGATTGCGACCCTGCCTCCAACGCAACGCTCATATAATCCTGTTTTTCTCCATGCCACCGCCGTTTCATTAAGGAGGACGGATCAGAGTCAGACTCCGTGGCGGCCACGCCCAGCACCACGGGAAGCAAATCCAACACGCCCACCTCCTCTGTCCCATCCGCCACCGTCACCCCCATCAACGAGGGCTTCCTCCCACACTCTGAGTTTGACGCGACGCGGGCTGGGAACAACAGGAAAAGTGCCAAGCGGCTCAGCCGGAATATGGAGGTGCAGGTGTGCCAGGAGACCAGGAACGTGAGCATTGGTGAGAGGATGTCACCAAATAGGCTCCACACTAAACCTGGAGCATCTAAAACAACTCTCAAGATGCACTTAAAATATTGTTTCAACTGCTTTTATTTATTTGATGGTCTGGAGTCTCCTCCCGCGGTACCCCTCTCATGCTTCTCCAGGTATGGGAAGCAGCGACGAGTGGTCCGAGTTCCAGGAGATCATTGATTCCACACCGGAGCTGGACATGTGTATGGACCCCCGCGCGTACGGAGGGGGAAACAGGTGCAGTAACATATCAATAGATAGGCTCTCTTTACCTTGTGAGAGAGTGAAGAGTAAGATTCTTTTCTTCTTCCAGCGCTGTTATCTGATGAACTCTATCCTGTGTTTCAGCCCCTCTCAAGGCATAGTGAACGAAGCCTTTGGCATCAACACCGACTCGCTGTACCACGAGATTAAAGATGCCAAGTCGGACATCATTGGAGACGTAGATGCAGGCGCGGAGCTGCTAGGTACGAACAGGACTTTTTTGTTACGTCCCGTAGAATCATCATTTATAGGATGCTTATCTTTGACTTCTAAAGATTGGCAGCAAAGTAGAAGCAAATTTGGCATGAAACATTTGGTCCCGGGGAGCGTTTTCCAGACTCCAAACTCCGATCGGTTTATTTTTACCTCGCATGGATGAGGTTGCAATGCTCTCAATGCCGGCAGCTCATCTCTTTACCACATCATACGGTCCCTGACCTACTGCCCCCCCCAGCTGCCTTGCCATGCCGTGATATTGTTACTACATATCCTAGGTTTGATTTTTACTTATGTTAAATATTCATTGTTAGGTTCTGTTCTATTCCAACATGAAAGTACTTTTGGTTTTAGTCCATCTCTAAATGTCTCACTCATTTTCTTTTTCCCCTTTTATATGCTTCTGCTGGTGACCCCCCCCCCCCCCACCCCTCCTAGGCGAGTTCTCAGGTGTGTATCTGAGCATGCATTAGTTCATCTTTATCTTCCTAGCTACTCTCTCTTTTGCACAGATAAGTCTAGAAACTGCACATTAATACAGTTTTTATTTTGAATATATAATTTTATATGCTCAATATTCTATTAAAGTCACAGTGAACTTTAAATAATTTAATATCAACTATAAGACAAACAGAATGCCCAGCTGGTTTTATCCCCTCCTCCATGTTTAAACAGGTGAGCCATCATTTTATAGAGAAAATATTCTGTTTCACTGCGACAATCTGAAGGTGTTAAATCAACCGGAGCAGAAAACAGCTTTTGTGTTTCAGTTCTTTATCTCTGCTGCTCTTTTTCAAATTAATAAATGCTCAGCATCCTCTCTCTCCTTCCTGTCCCTCTCTTTTTCTCTCTGATCCACGCCCTTTCTCCCTCTCCACTCTTCATCTTTTGCCTCCAGTTCGTGATGATTTCTTCGGTAAGGCATGCTTTGCCTGCGCTCACGGTCAAATTTGCTTGCTTTGTTATTTTCGGGCTTCAACCTATCACAACCTTCAGGTTCCTTCTTTGTGTCAATTTGTTTCTATGTGGCTTGATTTTTTATCTTTGCATCTCACGTGACCTTTTATAGAACATTACATTAAAATGAATGGAGGGAAAACACTATTGTTGATGGTGAAAAGGTTAATGGGAGATAGTGATTTTATCTCTCATTCAAAAGGACTCAACCGATGTCAAACCTTAGCTTTGATTAAATGTTTTTCATTCACTTTAAGCACAATATGCATTACAAATAAATCATCAGCCTGCCTTTTTTCTTTTTTTTTTTTTTTTTTACAAACTTTGAAGTCAAAGATATGAGGGATCTCCGTAAAGAGAATTGTTTTAGGTAGAGGTAAACAATTAGCCATATAATCCAAGTTGGCATGCTAGTTATTTGTCTGTCTCTGCAGTTAGAGCAAATATCTCAACATAAAGATCACAGGGTTTTATAATCTACTGCTGACCAAGTATTTTCTATATGAAAATATAAACCTTCCCTTTTTGTAAATAACATCTGGAAAATAAGGACCTGTTTGCTTTTAGTTTTTGTCCTTGTTATTGTTCTTATTATTTTTAACGTGATCTCAAATGTCTGTGTGTGCTTGGCTAATGTCGCACAATGCTTGCTGCTTGCATGTAAAAAAAACATCAGTGTGCAGTATTAAAGATAATTAATATTTGATGACAAACATAACTGGATGAACTTGATGCTAATACCGCCATGGTTCAGGGACATTGCTGGAATCTGTGTGTGTGTGTGTGTGTGTGTGTGTGTGCGCGCTCATGAAAATTGATTTTGATAAATAAAAACACTGAGGCGTTCAAGACGAACAGGAATTGTCAATGTTTTCCAAAATATTCAAAGTGACATACCAAAAATGAAAGTGGAGTGTCTGTTAACACTCTTAACTGTAAATTTAACAATTAAAATAAATTATAAGGGCTATAATTTAAGACACAATTGTCCATATCTCTCACATAAACTATCTTATGTGGAGGCAATCTGTAAACCATGGCTGACCTAAAAGCCCCCTCATTGCGTTATTGATTAATGGGTTTATTTATTAGTGGCTGTCGAGTAACAGAGATGCAACTGGGACTGTTTCAGGGATGGGCAAGGAGGTGGAGAATCTGCTGACAGAGAACAAACAGCTTCTAGAGACCAAGTAAGAGACGACTAGCGTGCTTGTTTTTCTTTTCTTATTTCCTTGTTTCCTGTCTGGAGCTCACAGCAATTTATGACTTCCCGTTCCTCCTGATTTTTGTTTTAATAGAAATGCCCTGAACATTGTGAAAGATGACCTTATTGCCAAAGTGGACGAGCTGTCGGGGGAGCAAGAGGCGCTGAGGGAGGAGCTGGAGGCCGTGAGGCAGTCCAAGAACAAGGTTGATGCGAGAGTGAAGGAGCTGGAAGAGGAGCTCAAGAGGTGAACCTCAAAGCGTTTAATTTAAACACAATGAGCAAGAGAACAGGATGGTCTACAAAACAGATATTATACTGATAAACACATTTACAGACTGGAATATAAACACCAAATACGAGATAAATAAACAGAAATACATAGTATCCCATAGGAGACAATACAGATGTGCTTCCACATAATAGATTTGTCTACTGAGCTGTAAGACAAACAATGACCGTCTCCTGTTGACACAGCACAAGAAGAGAAACGCGATAGTCTTGAAAAGTGGAGATGCGTTCAAGTGTGAGAGACAAAATGACTTCAAATAGGCCCCTTCATGGTCCTGTAATTTTCTGTACCGACCTTTCTGGAAGCTGAACTGAGTCGCTGATACCAGGAACTCTCTGTCCCCCTGCTATTTATTATTCATTTAAAAAAAATAGATGGGAAATCGTCGTGAAGCTCACTTTAATTTCACTAGAATGGTAGTAAATTTGAAGTGAATGAACAGGAGAAAAAGTTTTCAGAGATTTTTTTATTTTTTGGGGGGTTGTAGGTTAAGAGCAGAAGCTCTCGGTGCATCTCGGAACTCCAAGGACGAAGGAGGCGATGACGTGAGTAAAAGCTCCTCCCGTCTTCTCCTCTCTGTCAGTTTGATATGCACAAAGACTTAACATGCAAGATAAGGCACATCTAATCACCATCTCCTTGCCTATAGTTCTCATCACCCATGCAGGACGGTGACATGACGATGACTCAGAGGCGGCGGTTCACACGGGTGGAGATGGCCCGAGTGCTGATGGAGAGGAATCAGTACAAAGAGCGACTGATGGAGCTGCAGGAGGCTGTCCGGTGGACGGAGATGATCAGGTCAGGAAAGAAGGAGATGATGCTGTGAGCTAGATGAGTGCAGAAGGGTCAAAGCATGTAAGCCATGAAACTTGAAACCACACAGCTGAGACGCAACAGCCACATATAGCGGATTATTGTCATTTTATACAGTCACGAAAAACAACTATTTTTTACTAAAAAACGTTTGCGCCTGTGTCTTGAGATGGCAGCTAAATTTATGAAAGTGCAGCGAATCTTTTTTTCTGTTGACTCGCGACTCTCCTTCGTCTCAGGGCGTCCCGGGAGAGTCCTCAAATCCAAGAGAAAAAGAAGTCCACCATCTGGCAGTTGTGAGATTCTGCTTTTATTGAACTCAGAGCTTCAGCATAATTCAAAGAAATGTTTTGGTGTTGAAATAAATCCTCTCCTCCCCCCAGCTTTGCCCGTCTCTTCAGCTCATCGTCCAGCCCTCCACCTGTCAAGCGGCCGTACTGCAGCGTCAACATTCACTACAAGTCTCCCTCGCCGGCAGGTTTCTCACAGAGACGCAGCCACACCATGTGTCAGATCTCTACCTCCAACCGCACGCTGGAGTTCTTCCCGGAAGAGTGAGCCACAGCTAGCTGCATCCGTCCATCCATTTCCTGTAGGGCAGGGTGTGTGTGTGTGTGTGGGGGGGCTATCAGCTGGAGGCGGGACGAACCCAGGACATGTCTCCAGTTCATTTCCCAGCTAGATCCCTTCACTAGAACATCTCCATCCTTACGTGCTTCCCCACTCTGCTAGCCTCGCTGCTCGCCGGCTTGAAGCAGCTCCCGATCTCTCCGGTTCTCCAGTATTTAATTTCCCGTTCGAACCAGCGTCTTCTTGAGTGAATAAAGGAAATCATTTATTAGGTCATCTGAATCTGGGCTATGACAGCAACAAAAGGTTTTGCTGTCATAGCCCAGCTTTTAGAGATTTTAAAATGCAATCATCCTTTCTTCTCTTTTATTTCTTAGTAAGCCCAACACGAAATGTATTTAAATTATTCCACACTTTCCAGATAGTGCGATGAAAGCATTGCTTGGCTTGAGCTAGAAGAGAGTTTTACTCGAATGACAACTGCTGCTGCTTTGTTTTCCTCCTTCTCCTCTTCATATCTTCTCCATTTCTTGCTGCTGGCTGGCCAGGCTGCTAACGCTTCGCTCTCTCTCTCCCCCCCCCCCCCCCATTGCTTCCAGACTGGCCAGTAACGGTGTTGCGTCTCTCCTCAGTGATTCGGCACTGTTGGCTCGTCGTGAGCAGAGGCGCGAACAGTACCGGCAGGTCCGTGAGCATATGCGCCGCGATGACGGCATTATGCAGGCATGTGGCTGGAGCGTGCCATCTCGTTTCAAACAGGTACACACACACACACACACGCACACAGATCAACACACAGATTGACACACATAAAGATGCACATTCTACAATGGTCAGGGACCCATTAGGGCCTCGACACATTCAGTTCAATGAACTTGCGCTTGTTTGACTTACTGTGTGTAGAAAGTCTGAACACTTGGAACTCAAATCCCCCACAATATGCACGACTGAAGTCACACATTGTCGCCCTGCATTTATACCCGATAACACAAATTAACAGGTTAGGGTTAAGAATAATAATTTGGGACATGAGCCCAAACTCAAAATATAATCCACCACCTATTTTAGACCGTTAAAAGCTACTGGTTTAAAGCAAGTAACAATTTAGATTAATTATAGAGGAGTGTCAGCAATTTTCTGACAGCCGAGAAGTGTAGTAAACAGTTTTTATGGGAACTTTAGAAAGTATTTTAGGTGTATAAAATAAACTGCATATTCAATAACATGAGTAAAGACAACCATTTAATTCTTAATTCTGCATGGCAAAAGAATAAGATCAGGTTTTAGATTAAAAAAAAAACATTTTTGTTAATACGGGATTTATCGCCAGTAATTAAAATATGTCCTGCCCCTTAAAAATGCACCAATACCGATAAGAAAAGCAGTTATCGAGCCAAACATAATTTTATAGTGTCAAAGTATGCTTTAAAATGCCTTGGAGAATCTGAGGCTCAAGAGGCCAGAGAGTGTTGGCAGGCAGGCGGCTCTAACTCTGGTCTCCCACAGACTGCGGGTCAGATGGACAGCGCTCAGGACAGCCCGCTGAAGAGACAACAGGCAAGTGAGAGACAGAGCGGCAGCATGTGGCTTCCCTTTCCTCTAACCTCCCCTAAAGCCCCGCCCCCTGGGTAGAAAGAACAATAACTGAAACTCGTATCCAAATGATGCCCCAGTCAGGTCCACGTGGAGCTCTTTAAGGATCTCGTCGGAATAAGAGACCAAACAGAATGATTTGAATATATGAATAGCATGACGTTTTTATTTATGGCATGATATTACACACAGACGCATTTCTCTAACAACCCCCCCCCCCTGCCGATGCTAACCTCCGTCTGTCTCATCGTGCCTCAAACGCAGCATGGGTGGATGTCTTCATCTTTAGTTGACTTCTGCCTTGAGTTTAGAGTTCTTTAAGGAGAAATCCTGAACTGAAACTGGTTGTTACAGTTCAGGATGTATTCCTTCCGGATGTACAGCTCTATGGCGCACACACTTAATTCGTCATCAGTCACACTGGCTATTATTTGAACTGACTGTTATTTATTTGAACCAGACGGTCAATCACTACTTTGATTGTGTTCTGACTTCGCACCGCCTCTGCTTCTAGACCACTAATGAGAAAGAGGACACCCGCATGAAGAATGTCCCCGTCCCGGTCTACTGTCGTCCTCTGGTGGAGAAGGACCCCAACAGAAAGGTGAGGCAATCAGGGGACGACCGGTGTTTGATATACAATCAAAAACGCATCTCACAAATCTTCACTGTGAAGGAAAATGCATAAATAATTTGGCAATGTGCAATACAATTGTGTTTAAATCTGCATGAGACTGCTATTTTGTGTGTAGCTGTGGTGCGCCGCTGGGGTGGACCTGACGGGATGGAGGGCCAGCAACCAGGAGGCGGTACCCTCGAAAGCATCGTCAGGGGGCAGCGACCCCTTACACGCTGAGGAGGATGGATCGAGCAAAAAGAGTAGCTCCCCAGAGAAGAAGAAGGTAGGCAACACTCCAGAGACGAATCACACATCAGGGGCGTGTGCAAAACGTTTTAGCTGCAGAACACGCCCGTCAAACTGCTCGCAAAGATGGAGGGGGGCTTTGTCACCGGTGCGATTACAAACCCTGTCACCTTCCCGTCCCAGTCGAAGGAGCTCCAGGAAATGGACACCATGAGCAGTCGAGTGTGGATTCTCACCAGCACACACTCTGCCAGCAAGGTGGTCATCATCGATGCCAATCAGCCGGGCTCGCTGGTCGACCAGTTCAACGTCTGTAACGCCCACGTGCTCTGCATCTCCAGCGTGCCGGGTGAGACGGAACGTTCCCGTCAAATTCCACCCGTCGTGTTTTTGTTCGCCTGCCGTGTTGAAGGAAAGGACTTTGTGTAACTTCTGGACTTTGTCCTTTGCTGCCTGCTCTAAGACTGTCATGAACAGCTGTATGCGTGTGAGATGTTCATCAGATTTTCGGCGTTGGATCTGGAGTGTGTGTGTTTGTGCATGCCAATGTGTGTGTTTGTCCCCAGCTGCCAGCGAGAGCGATTATCCAGCAGGAGAGATCGTGTTGGATGCAGGCGATGGAGGAACAGGTGGAGACGAGGACAACGGCAGCGCGGAGGGCATGCTGGCTGGCATCACTCTTGTCGGATGCGCCACCAACTGTAGTGTTGCCCGTAGCAACTGCTCCTCACGCACTGACACGCCCATAATGGACAAAGGACAAGGTGGGCGGATCCTAAACAATGCCTGCATCTTTTTACTATCATAGAAGGTGTCCATTAAGTTGCCTATTTCCATGCTGGTTGTGCTTCAGCCCCCACTGCTCCCCCAACGAACGGGAAGATTCACCCCGCCCAGTCGGCCGAGGAGGCCACCGAGGCCACCGAGGTTCCCGAGCCCACGGCTGCCCATACAGAGATGGGACCTCCGGGGCCTTTTACCGAGCATGTCTTTACTGACCCCCAGCCTCGTCCAGCCGATGCCTCTGACAGGTAAGTCCGCCATTAAGAAGCCGATCACCAGGAACATCATGAATAAAATAAAAGCGTTTGTCATCTCTCCACGCAGGAGCTCAGGCCAGTCCAAAGAAGAAACGTCTCATCCTTCAGAGCTAGAAGATGGAGGCGAAGAAGCCAAAAGTTACATCAGTGCGGCCCCCACTATGTGGCTTGGGTCCCAGAATGGCTGGTGAGGTGTTCATCACATATTATATTATATATTACGTGCAGTATTTACCACGAAGGGCTTCTTCGGACCTCTGATGATCTCTCCTCTGCCCTCCCTCAAGGCTCTACGTTCACTCAGCAGTTGGAAACTGGAAGAAGTGTCTCCACTCCATCAAGCTCAAGGACTCTGTGCTCAGTCTGGTGTAAGCTATGCTAAACTAAACTACGAGTGAAGGAATGCCTACCCAGATGTTGTGTCGTGCAGACTTTGTCATCGGTGTTAGTCGGTCTCCTCTACTGATTTCAGGCATGTGAAAGGTCGAGTGTTGGTTGCCCTTGCCGACGGGACCCTGGCCATTTTTCACAGATCAGAGGGTATATGGAGCTTAGAATATTTATTTGCGCACCAAAGCAGCCTTCATATTTTAGTGTTGCTATTTTTAGGTTGATATTTTTATCTGCATTATACTCATCTGTACATTTTGTTGATGTGTGCGGTTTTAAAAACAGACGGCCAGTGGGATTTATCCAACTACCACCTAATGGACCTCGGTCGACCTCATCACTCCATCCGCTGCATGGCTGTGGTCCACGATAAGGTTTGGTGCGGCTACAAGAACAAGATCCACGTCATCCAGCCCAAGAGCATGCAGATCGAGGTGATGTTTGAATCCACTGTTGCGTCCACTGGTCTCAAATACGGCAGCAGCTTCCGCCGGCTGATTTTTTAAATGTGATCCAAGTGTGATGATGAGCCGATTCCCTGCTCTGCAGAAGTCCTTTGATGCCCATCCTCGCAGGGAGAGTCAGGTGCGGCAGCTGGCATGGATCGGTGATGGGGTGTGGGTGTCCATCCGACTGGACTCGACCCTCCGTCTGTACCACGCTCACACACACCAGCACCTCCAGGACGTGGACATTGAGCCATACGTCAGTAAGATGCTGGGTGAGAATAAGGGATTATTTGATCAATCAATAGTTTTCCCTCCGTTTTTATAGGGAAATGTACACCAGTTTCTTCTGGAGTTGATATCCACTGACGTCCACTTCACAGGTACGGGCAAGCTGGGCTTCTCTTTTGTCCGAATCACGGCGCTTCTGATTGGTGGAAATCGTCTCTGGGTGGGAACTGGAAATGGCGTCATCATCTCCATCCCCCTGACAGAGAGTGAGTCGGGTTTCTTTCTTAAATTTTGTTTAAAAAAAAAATGTCTGTTTCAATTAAAGAGTCAAAATGTAATTGGACACCTTTTTAAATAAAGAAAAATAATCTAAATTTGTTAATTGGAAAATGAGTGAGTAGTAAGTAGCTGTTTGGTTGCCCACGGCTCTTGAGGCAGTTCAAATTTTATGTTTATTTTTTCTGTCTGGATGAAAATGTCAAAATGTATCCAAACTGCAGTCTGGGCGGACGTTTTATTCCCGGATGCCTGAGTTTGAGGCATAGAGGAAATCCTTTTTTAAACTTTTTGTCTACTTTGCTTTTCTTAGGTTCAAATATTGCTAATTGTGTATTTTTATGGGTGTTAACTTTTCACATAATGCAGGAAGGAACAGCAGCTTCATGAAGGGATCTTAGCCTGAACAGACCAATCAGAAGTTTGCAGTTATCGACGCAGCCTCCCATAGGGTGGTGCTGTTTGTCTGTGTTCTCCTTCGGCCCGCCCCGTCGTTTCTCCACCATCTTCACTTCTACCTTTCTGCCTCCCCTCTGTGCCGTCAGCGCTCACAGACAATCATAACTGTTACTGTCCTCTTTCTCCTCTGCCTTCCTCCTCCTCCACCTCCTCCGGTAGCGGTGGTCCTTCACCGAGGGCAGCTCCTTGGTGTGAGGGGTAAGTGGGTCTGCCCCCTCCCTCCTGCCTCCTGGTGCCATCAGCTTTTTCTCACCCGTTCCCACCTTTATGTTCCCTGAAACAATGTCTTTTCTCCAGATTTTCTTTTTTCTTTTTTTTACTGTCGATCAGGACGGTACTTTTAGTCTTTGGTATTGCATGCTGGTTATTATTATGTTTTATTGCATCAATTCTCTGAGGAACCGTCAGAGTAAAAGCACAACATTTATTATTATTTATTATAGGGATTTTGTTACTGTGCCCCCCCCCCGCATCATGCTATCACGTATCTAAGCAACACTCCAGATTCTAAGTTTCTGACTTATGTGTTTGTCGTCCCTTAGCCAATAAGGTGTCTCCCACCTCATCCAGTGGAGTCATCCATGTGTACGGTGACGATGGCTCGGAGAAGAGCACCGGCAGCTTCATCCCATACTGCTCCATGGCACAGGCCCAGCTTTGTTTCCATGGACACCGTGATGCTGTCAAGTTCTTCGTCTCTGTACCCGGTACTCACAAATCTGTCTGTCTGCTGGTGTGATGGGCATTAACCAGCTTGACTCCCTATTCTCTAACCTTGTTTATGATCTTTTCATGTGTGAATATGACAGGCAATGTCCTGGCGACGCTGAATGGCAGCGTGTTAGACAGTCCGTCAGAGGGGCAGGGCTCAGCGGTGCCCCAAGAGACAGAGGCCCAGAGTGTTCAAAATGTGCTGGTGCTAAGTGGAGGCGAGGGCTACATCGACTTCCGTATAGGTGAGCCATCGTGCAGTCGCTCTTGCTGTTAAACCTGTAACTGCAGATTATTGTTACCCATTCAAGTACATGCATATAATTAGCAATATAGTACTTAATGTGGTGGCGCAGTGGTTAGCGCTGTAGCCTCACAACAAGAAGGTCACAGCTTCAAAACCAACTTGAGGCTTTTCTGTGAGGAGTTTGCATGTTCTACCCGTGTCTGCGTGGGTTCTCTCCGGGTTCTCCTGCTTCCTCCCACCTCCAAAAAACATGCAGCTTAGGTGAACTGGTTACACTAAATAGTGTATTTATGGGTGTGAGTGTGTGCGTGAATGATTGTTTACGCGTGGCCCTGCGATGAACTTGGTGTGCCCCGCCTCGCGCCCCTAGACTGTTGGGAAAGGCTCCAGTAGATCCCGTGAACCGGATTTCGGCATAAGAGGTGAAGAAAATGAAAGAATGAATATTTAGTGTAACAAGAGCACACATTTAAAAATGAAGAGTACAGCTAATTGAATTTGAATTAAAAACATTTGAATAAAGAATATTATATTTCTCTTCACTAAGTTATGTATTCATTTATTTATTTTCATTTATTGTCTTTTGAATTTCTATCAGTATGATTGATATCCGGGGCGGCTCGGTGGCGCAGTGGTAAGCACTGTTGCCTCACAGCGAGATGGTCGCAGGTTCGTTTCTGGCTTGTGGCCATTCTGTGAGGAGTTTGCATGTTCTCCCCGTGTCTGCGTGGGTTCTCTCCGGGTTCTCCGGCTTCCTCCCACCACCAAAGACATGCAGCCTAGGTTGATTGGTGATGCTAAATTGTCCGTAGGTGTGAGTGTGTGTGTGGCTGGTTGTCTGTCTCTGTGTTGCCCTGTGATGAACTGGCGGCTTGTTCAGGGTGTCCCCTGCCTCTCGCCCATTGACTGCTGGGATTGGCTCCAGCTTGGCCCGCGACCCGATAATGGAATGAGCGGTTAGAAAATGAAAAAAAAAAAATTAAATGATTGATATCACTGCCCTCTAATGGCGACCATGTGGAACAACACTGAATGTTTGGCAAGGAGAATCTTTATTAATACAAATCATGACCAATGTGGTAGAAATCAATGGTTTTCACAAAACCAGGGGCCCCTCAGGCATCCTAGTGGGGGCTTCTAGTGGATCTCTAACTCAATGGAGACAGTAAATAATTAATCTGGCCATACGTGGGACTTTTACAGAATGTCGAATGGCACAAGCGAAAATTTGACCAGATTAGGGTCCAGTTGTGTGCCATTTTCTGGTAAATCATCAGGCGGCATTTACAAGAGTCTTCATTTTTTCATTTGAAGTTGCCCCGCGAGCTTCAACTATTCTTGTAACGTCATTTCTTTTCTGAAAAAAAATGCAATACCTGCATTGAAAATCACGATTTAAGAAAAATAATGAAATAAACAGATTTTTGCACATCAGCACGCCGTACTACGTCGCCGTTGTGGCGCTGCTGCTCTTACGTGCTGTGTTCATCTGTGTTCTTCAGGAGATGGAGAGGATGATGAGACGGAGGAAGCAGAAAGTGCTGGAGCTGCTCAGATCAAACCGGCTCTGTGCAAAGCTGAGCGGAGCCACATCATCGTCTGGCAGGTGTCCTACATACCTGAGTGACACCTGGCTTCGACCCTGACTTTGTAATTACCCCCACTCATGTAAAATCTCCCCCTGAATCTAAAAAAATCCCTCCTGGTATATTGTCCCTTGTAACTATTATACCCCCTCCTGCCCCGTCGCCTTGTTAACTTCAATGCCGTGTAATTACCTCTTCTGATCTAGTAATCTGCCTGTCATACTGTTTCTGCCCTCCCCCGACCCCACACACACACACACACCCCAGGGCATTGTACCTTCATGAGCCTTGTGCCCCAGCATTGTAACTACCTCCCTCCTCTGCGTTTATTGGTTGAGACTATTTGTGCAAGAAGGATTTCTGACGAAGGTTTTGGATTGAGTGAGGATACGGTCACAATTATGTTGAATTCAGCATAGACTTTCTTTTTGCTGTTGCCTATAATAGTTAGCATCTAATCTTGCATCACGTCCACCTGAAGTCTCAATTTGTGGCATTTTGAACCCTGATTCTAAAAAAAAAAACCTCCATGAGGAGAAAACGAATGACGCGGTGTGTGGCGACAGACGACCGGCGCTGCCGTCAGGCTTAAAAGGTTATTGAACCTGTTGCAGTTCGGTGTGAAACTCGTTTCTCTCATCTGACTGTTGGGACGAAAGCAGGTGAACGGTGATGTGTTATTGTGTACTGGGATTACTGGAAATCTCCACTGGAGCCCATCCTCTTTGCTCATTGTGGAAACTCTTGCATTGGCCTCTGTCTGTGTGGATTAAATATTAAACATATTGTGTGCAGAAAAGTGTATGTGTTACTATACAGTCATGGATAAACTCTTTTACAAATGGGATTCATTATTTATTTATTTTTTTAATTTTAATACAATTTCATTGAGCGTCACAGTATTTCAGAAAAGACTGAATGGCTCTAAAGCAACTTTCAGCACATTTCCAAGCAGATACTGATGCTGGAATTACATTAAAACCCGTCAAGAGCTACATCCTCTTCAAATGCTTTAGCTGAGCATCACATTTTATTACTATCACTTACATTTAAGTGATACTACCCAAGTGATGTAGCAATCTGTTTTACGATTTGAATAAAAAAAAAATGCACAGGAAACAGAAGATCACATGAATGTGTCAAAGGCAGCAACGTTGTTAAATACCCACGTTATTGTTTTGTTTTTTTCCCAGAAGAAATGCATATTTTGGATGACTTTTTTTTTTAACCATAAACACACACACACAGTCATGACCGAGCACGTCTGTTGAACAAAACAGAGCTATTGTTAACATAGTCTTCTTAGTAATGTTAGATAATGCCTGCTGCGTAAGGAGATCACTTTACTTCAGGTGCAGAACTTGACCATCTGGTTGCCTCACCTGCCCACTTCCACACAGTAATCTCCTCGGATGGTTCCGGGCCCGGAGTCGGCAGGGTTTGTCTCTCCCATCATCTTTCGTGCTGTCTTGACGATGTCCAAACCCTCCCACACCTGAACAGAGACAGAAATAGACACGGCTACACCTAAAACATGACACCACGATACACAGAACACACATTTTCCCATAGCGACTGATTTCCCGCTGCAGTAGTTCATTATTAATACAGTTATTGGGTGAATCAGAAACGATCACAAATTGCTACAATTGATTAGATTAGGTACAAGCTGTATCAAAGTTAGGGAAGCCGGACATGATAGTTTTCTCCTCTAGGCTAAAGGCAGTGTGTTCGTTGGGTTCTCGCCTCCTGCGAGAACCGTTCTATTTAGCAGTAAGATAAAAATTATTATTCGAGTTATATTCCCTTCCGTTCATTTTGGTCATTTATTAATGCATAACGAGGGAGATTTCCTGTTTCGGTTGTTTTCTTCTATTGTTACCAGCTGCAAAGGAATATAAGGCATTATTAATATTGCCGTGATACTAATATTGCACGCAACGCCAACTAAAGATGGACTAAATAAATTGTAGTAATTTTCCTTTTTCTGCCAGATGGATATTTGGTTTGTAATCTATCTTTAAACTGCAGTGACTCAGTGGAGATTGTACAATAAAGCCACAATGTGCAGCACTGAAAGTCTCCATCAATTATTTATTACATAATAAATACATAATTCTGTATTTATTATGCACAGCACCAGCATTTTCCTTCATATTTCCCTAATATAAAGGTATTTCCTCGTGACTAAACGTGCATCATCAAGCAATAAATCTAAACGTAGTTGGCTGGAAATTTGCAATGATTCAGCAATACTTAACCGTCATTCATCTTCTTCTATACATTTTTTATTCCACTTGACCGGGATAATAAAAGGTAAATGCATCATCATCCATGTTAGCCGGTAGATGTCACAATTTCCATTTCAATTAATCAGTCTCTCTCTCTCTCTCTCTCCCTCTCTCTCTCTCAATAATTCTTTTGAAAATTGTTAACACAGGAGAGCGAGAAATGGCATGAAAAGGTCACGTGAGAACAAGACATATATCTATGCTTTGATTGAAACAGATATTAATTCTGAGAGCATGTGTTGTGTTAGAGAGACTCGTGAGAAGTATTACAATCCAATCTGATGTAATAGAGGGTAATATGCGTGAGGTTGATTGAGGAGAGATGGGCTAGTCAGGAGAACTGTGTAGGAACTAGGAACAGGCTCTCGTCTCTATTTTTTTTTCCAGCAGCAGGGTGTAGCCCGAGGAAGAAAAAAAATCCATTAGATTTTGATGGCTATCTTGGTTATCATCTGGGTCTAGAGATTAGATTTTTATTTTCCAAATTCATGGATAGTATCAATATTATTTGGACAAAAGTGTCACAATGGGATTATAAGATCAACCACTCATCAGAGTCTGACCTTAAGATAATGGGGTAGTTTTTAATTATCAAGGAGTAATATTACCGGTAGGTTAAATTATCATGGGACTATTTTGTTTTAAGTGCTGATGGATGGAGGAACTGATCCGTGCCGTCTCTTTACCAGTAATTGCAGCATTTTACTGGGACAGTAATGGTTACAATTATCATTTATTGAACTGAGACTATATAGATCCTGAACCACATCACGACCCGCAGAGGAATATCATATAAAATCTATAATGTCTGTAAAATACTTAAATACGGAGAGAGCTATGTGCCAAGGCGAGCATACAAAAAATGCTCATCTGGTGTCTGTATTTGCTTTGTGTGAGGACTAAAACAGAACATTGGTATGCGGAGAAAGAGAACAAAGCCCAAGGGAAGTTCCTCCTTCTTTTTTTTTTGCCTGGGCAAACCGCAGAGTAGCTCTGACAACTTGGAGAGTGTGCTGTCATCGATCCAACGTACTATAAGTGTGTGTGTGTGTGTGTGCATTGTGCAGCCATGCATATGAAAAACCTGACCTGTTAGCACACAACAAATCAATCCAACTGTAAATATCCAGGTTATATGGAGACAGAATTTCTCTCAGTCTCCATCAGCCAATATTATCCCTGCTGTCAGATGCTAACTAATTTCTCCTCTCTGCTGCTGTCAGATATCATTTCAGTGCATATTTCCTCCGCCCAGTTCACCTCCAGGTCCAGATGGAGTAAAGTCCCATTTGATCAAGAGACATTTTCATCAAGCAATCACCACCAGTGTCTAGACTCCATCAGAAGGGTTCCGTACTCCTTATGCTGCAGCTTCTCAACCCACACATATTATCACATAACGACGGGTCATCTTTACTGCGCATGACATTAAAATGTCATTTTCAATATGAAAGGGGCTTAGGGAGTCATCTTCCTTCACAGACACTAGCATTAGTTATTTCATCATACTGTTTTCATCTAATCATGGCATAGCTAATTTACTCACCGGGAGTGCCTCGGGTTCTTCTGCCCCTTTGAGGTCTCCCTCCTCTTAATTGTCACATTTCACAGACTTTCTACCTGCGTATGAAGTCCCTGGTGAGGAAGGGTTGATTCACATGGAAAGGACAGATGGAAAAATGAACAAACAGATGATGAACTTTAAAAATGGCCCTGTGGCAGCACACTGGTGTCTGAGGCTGTGCGTGATGGTCTTGGACACACTCTCTATGAGCAACAAGTGATTAAATGGAATCAGAATCAGAATCAGAATCAGAATCAGAATAATAAATACAAGCTATTAATGCTTTAACAGAAAACGACTCCTTTGGAGGAAGGTCAATCTTCTTCAAAAATCTACAAATCCTGGAGCTCTTAAACAAACAAAGCCTCGCTGTCATCACAGACAAAGCTTCATGTATTCACCCTTATGTTAATTTTTTTTTACAACGAATTAGATGAAGTTCTGTCTGTCTGTCAGCTCTGCTTGAGTCCCATGAGCAGCATCACAGCCACACAGCACCAGCCTCCCAGCTTATCTGCACTCACATCACAACACAAAATGTTTAGTCGAGTCGTCTCCTGAGCTGCTGCGAAGCTCATCAACTCGCAGACACAGACCGATAACGAGGCTTGCGGGATTTCATTGGCTTTTAAATACCGGCATAAACATTTAGACCAACTGGCTCGCTGCCAGACTGTCCTCTGACAACCAGTCAGGAAGCACTCTGCTTTATTCCCAGTGATCTAACCGCTCTTCCCGGTCGATGGAGGTTTATACTATACGTAGTATGGATTTGCTTCATGCGGTCTTACACCCCTGATATGCTCTCATTCAGTCGATGCACATGTTTTCCTATCAGATTCTTGGACAGTGTTTGCCATTAATGCCGCAGGAACCGATCTAATCTCTGTTAGAGACCAGAGCACACATGCAAGGGTTCAATAAACCAAGTCTCCATTACAGGGCATTGATTTACTTTTATGGGCTTGTACTCCTACTTTAAATGCCAGGCCGATCTAAAACATTTGTATTTAGTGTCCCTATAAACTTAAAGTACACAGTCACTATGCTATTATGCTAATACATTGAATCTGCTCACTTAATATCAATGAATTGAACAGAGCGTCACACCACCACTTAATTGTGGACTAAATTGTAAGAGATGTGGTCCGAATAAAAGTACAAAACCACACCGACAGGAAAAAACACAGTGTGAATGTGTGTGTGGGTCCAATCAGCACAAGGGGCCAATGTCTCCAGGTAGTTCTCACTGTCAGCGACACAGAAAGACGGAACCTCAGGCGACTTTTCTTTTGACATCCTCGTCTCCATCTGTCTGTGTAATCCATGTTGGCGTGGCTTCTCCAGCAGATTGAACGCATACGGTAGCAGGAGCTTTTATTTCGCGCTTAGTAACGCAACGAGCTTCATTCGCTAACGTGCTTTTAAGCACGGATGCTCAGCAAGAGAGTCTCCTGTGCTGCTGTGAAACAGGCGATGAAAAGGTCGCCTGAAAGTTTCCCTTCCAATAAGTGATTCAAGCAACTTTTGACTTTTTTTTTTTTTACTTTAATTTCTATTTAAACAATTTGAGGACACTGAGTCTGCACCGGTCAGAATGTGTCTTCTGACATGACAGACAAAGCTAATTCACTCTTTTTCCAGGTGGCAGTGATTATTACCTTGTATCTTTTCATGTTCTACATTATATTTTTTGACATTATTTCCGCCCCTCTCCCTGCTCTGTGCCTGACTTGATCCCCTTGGACTCCTTCGCACCTTTCTCTGAACTCAATTCTTCTCTGCCATCCTCTCTCTCATTGTTCGTCTCACGATGATGCCGCTGCTGCTGAAATGTTCCCCATGATCTCCTCCCCCCCCCCCCCCCCTCAGATTTAGCCACACTGGCCTCCAAACACAGAGCAACTCAGGTGTGACAGCATATCTTGTTCCAAGCAGCGCCTGTGTTAAACAACAACAGACTCCAATCGCTACACGATACGACACACAGTGACCTGGTTTCTCCCACCGATATGCCTTTTCATATCTGCCTGGTTCTCCCACCAGCTGTGCTGTGGCCACTTTACTTTCACAGTCCAGCGTGTGCATAGACGTGCACGCGTTCGTGTCTGCAGTGTGTTTCTCAGACAGTTTTGCACCTCTCTGTGTACCGGTATAATGTTAGGGCAGCCATGCTTAGGGTTTATTTTCACTTTCTGTAGATGTGTTCTACTCCTCTAACCTATGGCAAATGTGAATTTGGAAAATAATTACATAAATAAAAAGTACAATAATAATGCTAATAATAAAAATATGAAAAGTAACATTGTACCTATAGCAGTAGTGAATGTAATTATTTAATAACAGGATTTTGGTACTATTATTACTGGTATTTAACATGTACATAATAAATGATGATGCGTCAATGACTTTTCTAACTGATGGATATCTTATAGACATTTTCTAATCCAGTTTTGAACTGTAGTGACATTTTGGTGATTCTACAATAAAAGCCATAATAATAATGTAATTACTATGTAATTATGTAATCTATTTTTACAAGTTGAAAACAATGTTTTTATGCTAACATTGATAACTATCCATTTCCCTCCCTCCTCAGCTCCGTGCTCAAACCACAGCGGCCCACAGCGCTCCAGTTGCTACTTTTCTTGCATGTCTCCCTCCCTGAATGTTTGGATCGATAAGAGCCGGCTGTGTGATAGAATTAGCCTCTAATGGAAAGTACAAACTAGCTTTCTATTTAAAAAATCCCTCTGGGTGTGTGTGTGTGTGTGTGGGGGGGGGGGGGGGGGTTGTCTGGGTAGGTAAAGAGCAGACTGTGAAATAAGATGAATGAGCACGGTTTTCATCTGCATGACTGTGTGTGTGTGCGTGTGTTTGTGTGCATGTTTACGTGCGAGTGAAAGGCTGGTAACAAGGATAGACTTGAAATTAAGTGGAATTGGACTAATTTCCTCTGCTGTTGTCTCAATGCCAGAGAGATTGATTTTTACATGGTGAGTGTGAGTGCAGACAGCAGGAGTGAGACAGTTTCTGCTTTTGGATATCTAAGATTTTGGCTGCAAACATCCCAGCATGTTCAGAGAATGTCTCTTGTGCGAAAATAATATCTGTCAGAGCATCAGGGCATTAAAGGAAAGCCCTGAAACACGTTTAGCTAAGAGGTTGTGTTTTTACTCCTGGTCAATGGTCGCTTTTTTATTTAGCTTTAATGCAGAGAAACAGACATAATTGGATGGAGCCATGAATACTTTCCACTTTCTTCAACCTTTCTAGAGAATACATTTTTCAACATGTTCTCTGTTTGCGTGAAAAACGCTGACAAGATCTCTGTGAAACTTTCTGAAAGGCTGAAGCCGTAAGTCAGGAAAGGTAAACACATGAGTTTGACTGGTCCATTCAACACGCAATGTTTAATATAATAATCACTTTCACACACTGCTATTTAGAACAATAGTAGTGATAACAAAGATACCAGAAAAGCACTTTGAAAGTTTATATCATATACAGTACACGCAAAAATAAATTATTCACAGCAGTGTAAACCCAAATGGAAGCAATTAAAATTTCCCAATTAGAAAGGTTGCTTCGTTTTGTATCACTTCGGTTTGAAACCATTGTGCTTGCTGCCAAAGCGCAAAGCTAACAGCACACAGCTAAACAAACAATCCGTCACACTGGGCAAAATCCATGTTGGAGTTGAATGCGACCGGAGTTGTTCTGTGAATTGCTTTTGGTGTCGCTGCATTTAGATTTGACAGCCAAGGCCTGTTAAATGTGAGCAATTGAAAATAATCAAACAGTCTTTTCTTTGTTTTCTTTGACGCCATGTTGCCTCCCTCACCTCGCCTCACCTCTCAGCTCCCCATCCTTTCTTTCTTTGTACTCCTCTACATTCTTCCCTTCCTCTTTGTTCCCTTAAAATCCCCTTAAAGTCCAGAGGCCATTTAAGCAGTCCTTTTCCCAATTCTGCGTTTTTCTTGTCATCAATCCCCCCCCCCCCCCCCTTCACTGCGGAGAGAAATTGCTTAAGTTCACGGCACACAAGCAAAATGGAAAATGCTACAGGAAATTAATAATTAAAGTCTACACTAACTGAGTTGAGAGTCAGGAGAGCAAATATATTGACACGGGGAGGTTATTTAATCACTATTCTGCATAACTCGGTGCCAAATCTTTGTGCCATAAACATACAAATTGCATAAAATCACTTGACTTTTACTTTGGCGGGTATTAGTAACGTACTAGCGTTAACCGGAATCATGACTTTATGCATAGCTGTCTTGTGTTGCCGTCTTTGCTTCGCTTCGCTGTGATGCTGCTGACTTGTGTGATGTGACCCGGAGTGACGGAACTTAATGTGACATGAGATGCCATGACATGACGTGACATTACGTGATGCTATGCAATGTGACAGGAAAACTCTCATACATGCATGTTGTCACTGAACGTTAGCAGCTAAGCTGGCAACTTTTCAGGTTTTAATAATAACCAAACTAAAAAAAAAAACCTTGTTGGGAATCTTACACTTGATTATTACTTTACAACGTAGCGTTTTGCCTTGCTTCTTTGTTCTGCCTCCTAATTGCCTGACCCGAGTATTGTGTTTCCTCATAAGTACCAACCCAGACAAAGCACACAGTCAGCAAATACACCCCCCCCCCCCCCCCCCCCTAAGTTCCAACAGTGCTCCCTAAACCTCAATTATTCACAACTTATGAATAACGCACTTTACCTCAAGATGGCAAGCGGGGGGGTATTTTTTGCACATGGTGCCTTGAATTAGTCATTACCTCACTATGGCAAAACATACAACCTTCATGCATCCAGACTTTTTCTTGTGTGGCACACAAAAGTGCATTTGTGTAGTTATTTTGCTGTCATTATGTGTAAGGAGTCTAAAGTTAATACTAATACAACTGGCTGCTTTCAATCTGACTGGCCTGGTATGTGAAAGAATGTCATCATGTGAATCTCTGCAGCCTCACTTTGACTTGCATGACTCAGCATTATTTCTGATGACCAATAAACAATAAGAGGCTTTTTCAGCCTCAGTTGCTAACCAGGTTATTTAGTATCACCATCATCATTCTGCTGACTTTTAAAGCAGGAGTAAAGTAAAGAAGAGCAATAAAAGGCCGTTGATCAACTAACTGAACTTATTGTTTCATGAAGTATTTGATGTGTGACTGACACATCAAAGATCTTTTGATGCCCACTCGGCTGAATCTCTTCATCAAAAAAAAAAAAATTAAGAGAAAAGAAAACGAGTGATTCACTGAACATCATGACGCAAGGAAGGATCTCTTTGGAGTTTAGATTGTGACTCTGTGCGCTGATGAAAGAGAGTTAAGGCAGATAAATGGAGGGAATCCCGACGTTAATTAAAGCAGTTGTCCCAAATAAAATAGAAAATACAGCAGTGAGTGTGTGTGCGTTTGTGTGTGCATTTGTGTGTGCGCGCGCGCGTTCGGGCTCATGCCCCGATTAAAGATCTACCTTCCTTCCCAGCACGCATCTTCACGAAGCGACTCTCAAACCTTCCCTATAGCTTCCAATAGTTGACTCGACTTTATCAATATGTTACCTCATCAATTTCCAACATATCGCTAAACACGTGCACGTGCACCAAACACAGATCACCCCGTCCGCGTGCCGTGCAGGCGCCGTGGTGTACGAATCGAAGTTGTTCATGCGCGAGTCTTTTTCGCTCCCGCTGAGATGGTGCGTCCGCTTGTCCGATCTCATGAAGACATGAGATGCGAGTGCACAGTTTTGCGCGTACATGCTGTGTGCGTGTGTGTGCGTGTGTCAAATCACAATGACAGCGTGTGAACTGGTTATATATAGGAGCACACACACGTCTCATCAAATATTTAATCCGCCGCACCATTTTCACTCACACACACACACACACACACACACACACGCACACACGCGCGCGCACGCACACAATTCAGTTATAGATTTAGTAACGTGGGAGTGATTCGCTGCTTTCATATACTTCAAATGCGGGATAAATAAGTGCGTGTGTTTCAGATAATCAACACTGTGTTACTCTTTAGGAGGATATTGATGCGCATTTATCCAAGTCACCCCCCCCCCCTCCTCCTTTTTCTCCCCCCTCAGAACTCTTCGGTGAGAATTCAACCACAAGACAAAGCTTGACGCGCCGGAGACAATTATAAACCCACGGAGCGTGGAAATAATTAGGAAAACATCCCCTTTTTTCTGGTCCTGTAATTGGTCCGTGTGGAGGACGCGTAAAGACATTTTAACCCCCGTGTTTGTCCGACGTGATGTTCGACTGAATCTTTGCGGGATATTTTGGCTGGGTTTTACATTCCATCTCGTATTCCAGGAGGAGAAGGTCTCGGCGCGTCATGAAGTGAAGCTCATATAATCTCATTAAAAAAAAAAAAACCCTGCCTGTGGTTGGATAACTGTTGCGGTGTGGCTTAAAAACACGCACGCATCGGAATAACAAGTTCAGCTCTGCAATTTGTGTCGAAATGGATTTTTAAGAAGTGAAATATTTTTTTGTGCCAATTTTTTGTGGATCTTAAAAATGACACTGCTACGTGGGTGAAGTATTTTCTCTTATTTCCTGATTTGCAGTGGATTCAGTCAACGTGACAAGTGTTCCCAAATTCCTTTGTGCTTGCACCTTTCAAAGGAACTCAAAGTATTGATTACAACATGGGATATTTTACGCATCGTAATTGTCGTTTTGGAGCCCCTAAATAAAACTCGGGGAGTAAAAGGAATGAGAATTGCCGTTTCTCGGTTTCTGGAAATGTGAGTCCAGAGGAGAGCAGTGCGCACCAGACCGAGGAACCCAGGCTGCAGCGCACAACCCAAATTTCCATCGGGGGGGGCGGGAGGGACCGGGTTTTGCGCCGCAGCACCTCCACGACGTTGTCGCCTTTTCTTGCTGAAATGTCTCCGTTTGCACCGACGCTGTAAACGACCAGTGGATACCGAGTCTCCATGGTGTTCACCGGCCCGGCGTCAAAGAGAGGGAGAACAATCGGCTGTTTGGCTCAGTAAACCCTGGACACACCTTTTTTTTTTTTTAATGTCAGTCGAGGTAAGTTTGGCCTTTAAGTCTCCATCGCGTGTGTTGCTGTGTTGACACGAGAGGTCGTCTCCTTCCAAGTTGCGTTGTTGTGACAAGCTGCAAGAAAGAAAGCGCACAGATGAGGCAGATGCGCTGGATTTAACCTTCGCATGTCTGAGAAGAGCGTGAATGTCTGCAAAACAAGTTGCCGTTGAAATAACTTGCAGAAAATGACACCACCTATACCTATACCCCCCCCCCCCCCCCCCCCCCCCTTCTGCTGTGTCTCAGCTGTAGTCTGTATTGAGTGTGTTAAATATCACTTCATTTGATCAGGATTAGGATGAATTCAATCATGTTTTTACTCAGAACACCACATTATAATTTAGTTTTTTTTGACGCTGTCCATGGTGCTGAACCGACATTCCCTGCACTGATACGCACCAGGTTTCTGGATGACTCTTTTTACATATATCATTAAGAACAATTCCGTCTGATGCACCGAAGCAAAGATCACAGACTCACCCGTGGCTCAGATTTAACTTTAAATACCTCCATTTTCTAATACTTTGGTGCAAAGTGGGGGGGAAACATCTGTGTGATGATCTCACTGGAAAGCCCCACTGCCTCGCTCCTCATTTTCTCGATGAGGAAATTTGCCACTATATAAACCTCATTAGTGTCGTGCACAAAATGTACGCTGGAGAAATGCTGCAGAACCAAGTACTGCATAATGCAGTATTATTATTATTTTTCCTTTTTCCAACCCGGATAAATCATTTTATATGCTTTTAATTTAATTTGTTATCTGGGCAGACTAACTTTAACTCAGTCACTCCATATCTCCTGCATTGCTCTGTGCTGAAAAGGAATAGACATGCCATTTCAATTTTTTTTCTTTGGTCCATGCCAAATGTTCTGCTAATGCTGCGGTCACCCAAGAGGCTTTATAATAAATAAATGCTCTAGGGCATGCCCAATATAAGGTAAAGAGACAATGTTTTGTGAGTGAACTCTGACCTGTATGAGTGATCCTTTGCTTCCAGATGCCCCATCGTTCATATTTGCTGCCCTCCCTTCCTACGTTAACTTTTGTCTGGCTAAGATGAGAAAGATTAGGGTGGGGACTTAACATAGGTTCTGAAACAAAGAAAAGGAAGCGATGGTAGGTGGGATGGGAGCCGATCTGCAGTGATTGCTGGTTATTATGCTTGACAACCGAGTGGTGAGGGCAGCCACACACTGAGCCCTGAGAGCCTCCTGTGAAGGCAAGAGGAGGCGAGAGAGCAACCAGCAGACAGACGAAGGGAGGGAAGGAGGGAGGGAGAGGTTTGGCAGCGGTGGCCGTCGATATTCTATGATAGAAAATGAACAAAAGGGAAATATGACGTTTGGAGGGACAGCCGCCAGAAGAGAGAAACACAGAGATGAGACCAACGACAGAGAAATATTACCTGCAAAAGGAAAATGTCTGAAAGTAAAAAAAATGACAGACAAAACTGATTAGATAAGAGATGTGCGTCGTTATTGTCTGACCTTACGCAGCTGCGTCGCAAAAAAAGGTTGTTCAACAGCTTTCAGCTTGACACGTCACTGATATGCAGTCCTGGAAGAAGTAATACCGGTAGTTTGAAACAATATTCAGAAGCAATTTATTGGTCTGCTTGTAGATTAGAGTATCATAAATGAGGCCCTCCCTGCCTTCTCCTGGAAATGTGTGTCACTGCCAAAGGTAAAACCGCAGGCGCTGAAATCAATGATTGTGTATCTGGGTGGAAAATTACATGCAAAAGAAATACAAAATGGTATTAACATCTTATAAAGAGTGAGTTTTCTTTTGCTGCAAGGCTGTAAGGTTTTACTGCTGTGAGATTAAGGAAACTATTAGAAGCCAGAGCTGTAACAGACAGCCGAACAACTAAACTAAGAAGCACCCCAGCGCTAAAAACTGTACAACTATTCAAGGATGTATTTGATGTCTTGGGATGATCGACAAACAGAACTGCCAATACAGAAATTGCAGACAGAAATATTAATACAAAAATAATCAAAACTTCACTGACACTGTACCAAATACAAAAACCTTACAGACGGCAAGGGAAAAACCAGGCTCAGGATTTACATTTCTAATCTGTATTAAAATAATATTCAGGTTCCCATATGTACGTTAAAGATGGCTGTAATCATTCCTCCTGTTGATACTGGCTGTTTCAAGATCCCCTCAATATGATGGCTCAGCAGGCTTCCTTCTGTACACAGCACAGTACAGAAACCCTGGGGAAATAGAAAGCATGTTAGATTTCCACTGGAAACTGTGACTGCTATAGGCTCCACATCAACTTCAGACAAACCTTGATGGATGAGTGCTTGCTATCCTTCTTTCCCACTGGACACGTGTTTAGAAGGAATTTGAACCAGTCGGAGCAGAATGAACGACTGCAGGAAGCGGGAAGTGTTTTAATGTGCATGCAGGGTTGTGATGAGAACTTGTTTCTGTTTTTTGTTTGTTGATTCCTCATCAGAATTACACAAAAACTGCTGTAGGGATTTCCACAGAACTTCGTTCAGATAAAGATTCCGTTACGTTTCAGTATGGATCCACAAGAAATGGCGGATTCAGGATTCATTTCTTGAATAATAAATATGTCAATAATAAATTGACTTTATTAAAACCAGTGGCTCCAAAGAAGTTGGCATTTTGTCCCGGTTTGGCTCTAGTTTTAAATATGTTGGCTGGCTGTGAGTCGACTTTGAATGAAGTTGAATTGAATTAAAGGGATCTGTTGGGGCTTAGTGATGACATGCTCTCTACTGAGTGTCATTACAGCTGCTGATGCAAAGTTTCATGTATTAGGATGCACCCTAATGGGCCTGCCCTTATAAAAGAGCAGCAGGCGACCTTCTCCTTTTCCACTTGTCTTTGACTGCAATGGATGAAAACACACTTGAAGTTAGATCGATCACGATTTATGGCTTCTTCCTGCCTCCTCATCATCAATCCTGTTTTTGAAAAAAAATTTTTTAGCTCGCTAGACTTTTTTTGTAATGATTCTGAAACAAACTGTACCTTTTTTACCCTATGTGTACGATCCTTCCTTCACTCCGGCTATAGAATAAGTGCAGAAAGAAGGCCAGATAGCGGTTAGCGGTTAGCCCAACACAAAGAATCTGTGACAGAGAAAACATCCATTTGTATTACTGCATGAATGAAGTGTGTCCTTACAGTATCACATTTTATCCAGGTGCTTTCATTTAGTGTGATCAGGTGCAACGATTGTTACCCCCCCCCCCCCCCCCCACACACACACACACACACACACACTTGTTTGCAGTTAATCTGTGTTGACAAGCATGAGTCGCCCCATCACACAACATCACAATTATAGATGACTGTGTGCCGCACCACGTGAGGTGTGGATTTACGATAACTGTTGTGTGTGTATATTTAAAATGGCATGTTTTTCATGTCAGGGACTATTGTGCAGCCCTCATTATTCTCATGACAGGCGACGGTGGCTGGTCAAGGCGCTCTGCCCCCGTTGCGTTTGCCAGATTAAGAAATGGCGGCTCTAGTTTTTGTGGATTTCCCCTTGATATGTTCTGTACAGACGACAGATACTAAAATACAGAATCCCGTTATTGTCTTTAAATTACTTCATCATATTATTCTGAACATACAAGCACAACGTGGGATAGTCCTGTCTTCTCCGTTTTTGGAGAGGTCACAAGGCAAACCTGTTTCATGATGAAAATAAAATTAGGATGTGAAATAAAAGATGTTCGACTGTTAAGAATCCTTTCATGCAGACACAGGGCAGTGCACCCTTTGTTGCTTTGTACGTGTGTGAGTTAACCTCCCTGATAGGACCACGGTGAATGCTGTTTCTTTCCTCACTGCAGTCGTTCTCTACGTCTCTGTCACACGCTCGGTCGCTCTCAAACACGCATCTATCAGATCCTGCCGCCTCTGACAGAATCGGACACACGTGGTCCCTCGGCCTGGCGTTCCCCCAGCTGTTTTGTCACCTGTCAGAGGCTGACGCTGGTGAGGAAGGCCATCTCAGAGTTGCTCTACCGCCACTAAGTCATTTTGACGGACACCACATCCAGCCGTTCAGCCCTGCTCCACTCGATGCTCAGTGATGCGCACAAACGGCGCGGCCACCATGAAGATACGTGACCTTTTGTCAGGGGGCCACTTCTTTAACACTGCTGTCTGATGATGCTCTGAGTAGTTAATTGAGTGATTAACGGGTCATTTAGTACATGTCAGGGATATGGAGCAGTGTCCCAGAATGGTTTAGCCTTCAAAATCTAGTGTGGGTGGGTGGAGGAGGGGAGCTGGGGGGGGGGGGGGGGAAGCAAAACCTGCTTCCAGACGACATCTTTTCGTCGCAGTAAAAAAAAATGCCTTTGCTCTGAATCAATAAGAGAGCAGCAGCAACCTACCTATGGTTTAATTAAATGCTGAAGAAGATCGGTCAAGTGTGATTTTAATCCATGACAATAATAATTTATTGGTTGAGTGCATTTTGTGTTGTGAAGCAAATAACCTGTAGCTAATGTTGTCAACTAAATTTAGTGGGGTAATAAGTGTAACACCTGCCTCTGACTTGTCATAGGGTAGTAAATATTAGGACTAATACTTAAGTACTGTAGCTCCAAGCTGTGCAGCACGTCAGTGAAGGTTGCAAACCCCCCCCCCCCCCCCAGGAGTCAGACAGCACTGATGAGTTTATTGGCAGAAATCAAACAGAATTCTAAAAAGATTCAAAATGTATTTATTTTGCAAAAAAGTAAAACGAAGTAACGAGTCATTTAAATTAAACCGTGGAAATATAAATTAGTTATGAGTTTGGTTAAGGCTTTTAGGGTAATCCGGGGTAATCGTAACTCACAAGCCTCTGATGATGATGTTTAGTAATCATACTTAGTTACTTTCCTCCAATGGGTTTAGCTATTACAACTGCCAAAACCGGTGCTGGCTGGAAGTTAATTGTGCTAAAGCAGATTGTTGCTTTTGTTCTCTGTGTTTGTGCAAACCAATTAAATCAGTGAAATTAACCTCAGGGCAAATGAAAGAAGAGCAACCAGCGTTAAAACTAAACCACTCAGAGAACAAATGCTTTGCAATACATTATGAACAAGTCCTTTGAACAACTTGGGGTAGTGGTTGAAATCATTTTACATCACCAAAATGTATCGATACTGAGTCAGTAACGTGTCGCACAATACCGCCACCTGATGGATCATAGAAATCACTACAAGCAACTGTATTGGATCAGCTGATTGAGCCAGTACCAAGATGTACCAGGAGTGATCACAGTGCATTCTGGGATTTTTCTTCTAGTTTTGAGTCTGCACCTGAAAAAGCTTCATTTTAAGGCTGACTCAAGGGTTAGATGCCCACTACCCCTCGACGCCCATAAAAAAACGAGACACCCTGCCTTGTGTGGGAAGACAGAGGGGTAGGGGCAAGTGGGAGAAATGGAATTTGCCATTTGGAAGTACAAAGATAGGAGGGGATAACAAGACACATGGGATAACAATCGGGGCAGGTTAGCTGATCTCAGCGGCAGGAGAACACACTGCGTGCATGGAGCCTAGAAATAAGATGATTAGGTGGGTAACAAGGTAAAGCAGAAACAAAATAAAACAGGAGCATGTAACTGGCTGAATAAAACATGACGCGAAGCAAATCGCCGAGCTGTTACCCGGCGCTCGCGCTAAATAGTTTTGTAGAGTACGATAAAACCCCAGCAGCTTTAAGTAAGCAGTTTGGAGACCCAGAGACGCATTTGACTGGAGTCAGGGAAATATTTGACAGGCTGGTTCTTGCTATCTCTGGAAAACAGCTCCCTGCTAGATATCTGTTTCTGACTCTTCTTCTCTTGCCCTGCACACAGGCGGAAGCATCTAGGATGCTAACATACCAAAGATACAGTGTAACGCCAAGGCTGGCGCAGTAGTTGTGCTTCTTGTGAGCAGTATTGTAACTGAGTCGAGATATTTGATAGGTTTTGTACCTTAAACAGAAATGAGGTTCTGCAAAAAAAAAAAAAAAAAAAAGAGACATTTTCCATCCTCACCATGTCGTTTCAACTGTGCAGAGAGAAATGTTTGGATGTAAGATCAAACCAAACACCAATAAAGCTCTATCTGCATTCCGGCAAGCCCATTAATCTTCCACTCACAGCCTAAATAATTTACTGGAACAATCATGCATGATTTCTTGTCTGATATTAAGCAGTGAAATAACCCTCGTCACAAATTAAGCGGATTTCTTGTGTGTGTGTGCAGATAAATAACATAAATATCATAAACCAGGGGAGTTAAAAGCAGCTCGTCACACTCATTCACCCGACTCCCTTCGGCATCACTCTCACTTCTCAGCTGCATCTCTGCCCACTCCACTCTGCTCCTCTGTCACCTGTGTGTAGAGGAACCATACTGCGTTGTCTTCCTTCACATAATCACTTTAAGCCCCATCAAGGTCATTACATTACAAGCATTTGATCGCGCTCATCAGCAGCACAAACACTTTCTCCATCTCAGCCAGTGCTGTCATCTAATTCACCAGCGGCGCTGTGGCAGTGACGCCCTCATCATTAGTGCCATTATAATTTAAATTGTGATTATAATTGTATAAAGAAACCTAATCACCATCTCATCTTCTGTGTTCGTTCCCTTTTCTATTCTTTGGATGGGACCAGACACAAAAGCTCTTTTCATTGTTTTCAACATCATACCAGAGACTTTAAAGATGTTTCCTTTGACATGCGAGGCCTGTTAGGAAACTGCTCATATTTTAGACCCCGTGATATTTTCTCTCTTCTTATGCAGCCGAGTGATTTAATACACAAGCTTAACACTTTTACACTATTTTAAAGGTGAACACAATTTCCCCGCAAAATGCAGTACTCTGTAAACAGTGGCAGTCCAACCCAAATAGCAGTGAACTATACACAGGCAGACACATTTAACCTTCACTGAGGCCTGACTTTGAAACAAAACACTTATGTGTGAACGCATGGAACGTTTTCAATCGATACTGATTCATCCCTCTAAAATGGTACTTTGATTACATTTTATTTTGATTTTGTAGAATTGAAAAATGAATTAGAGACAAGACCTTCTCATACATTCTTTTTTATTTATAGGAGTCACAGTCTGTCGCCACGCTCTCCTTGAAGGCCCTGCTTTCCCAGAGGTGGAAGTTTTCTAGAGGTCACTTTGGATGTCCTGTCTTGATATAATAGAGCAGTGAGATTTGTTTTTTGGGAGTGACGGATGGAAAATAAATCTACCTGAAAATGCACCAATATTTCAGTACTGTTTACAATAATTACCTGACAACATGAAACCTAAATTTGTAATAAAATAAGAAATACTAATAGCCTCAAAAATGCCGGACTGTGACTTCCTGCTTTCTTTGGGCTCTCCTTCCTCCATCCCTCGGTCTGTTGTTCGCTCTACCTGTCTGATCTCTCGCTCTAATGCCAGCCATGCATTCTAGGGACCAGAGAGTGGGCTGACAGACTTATAGAGCGATTGTGGTTGTTGATGGTGATGACGCCGCAGTTCCTTTGACCACCTCCCCATCATCCTGATTCATCACTGCTGGCCACTCATAAAGCTACAGATGTCACACAAACACACAAACATCAGCAAGGAATTCACAAACATACACACAGGCATGAAATGAAATGAGATATGCAGACAGACGTTGGGTTAAATGTGTTATATGTCATATTTCCATGCAAGCGCAAAGTTTATTAACATCAAAGCAATGCCAATTAGAATTAGAATCTCTGAACACACATGAACTATCATTACTGATTTATTTTGCAGATGCATCAGCGGACGTTTAAGTCATGATGCATGTACAGGATATTATTATTCTTTTCCTCAGTGTGTTTCAATTCGCACTTTAACACTGAACCATAACTACATTTAATGTAACACTACTAATACGCAATCACTGAACACTCACACCTGTGACTGAAGACATCGCCTCCACACACACACAGTCAATGCCTGTACAATGCACTGACTCATCGACAGGACCCTGTCCTCTTTCTCCCGAAGGATCCTGGTAATTATAATTCCTGCAGGCCAAGTCTCTCAATTTCACTGAGCCTAATTGGAAGCAGGCACACACACACGCACACACCGTACACACATGCGCACTAATAAACACACAGACGGCTCCACAGGTCCACTCTTGTCGATCACAAGCCGCTCTAATAATTAATTCCTATGGCGGCCCCCTGCACATGCCTCATTTGCCAATCAATTCCTTTATTGTTTTATGAATTCTATTAAGCCGGCACTGCCAGGAGGACGCGGCGAGGAAGACGAAAGGTGACAACAGGGACGTCTTCTCGGTGCACGGCGAAGCCAAGCGCTATGTTAAGTGTTCATGGATGGATAGGCCGGATGGAGATGAGCGAGTCAAAACGTCTGCATACGAGTGCACACCCTGGGGTATGAGGGCAGAAAAGAAGGGGAGAAAAAAAGAGGAAAACCTCAAAATCCACATGCGGTTCTCCGACAAGCGTGACACTGACTGACACTGACATCTCAGCCTTGGGCTTTCTTCAGGGATAAAAGCTCTAGTGCACCTGAATCCAGAAAGGTATTTGGGGGAAATTACAGCAGCTGAAACGCGGGGTTGTATGGTGCGATGGAAGTTGGAGCTCTCATGCTGATAGTGGATTTTACTTACCTTGTGATCTACAACTCATTAAATGCTTTTCATTATTTTGTCTTTATTTGGTGCATCATAGTTAAAACTTCCAGGCAGAATGGAATTAAAGCTGCAGTTGGGATCATCCACGATTTGAATGGAAGCCCTGCTCCAGAATTAATGACTCTGCTAAGACTAAAATCCACAAGCACAGGATGAAGCTCTGAAGACAGATCTCTATGCTCTTCAAATCTCCAACACTCATTGGGGCAGGGTGGCGTTCAGTCCGACTTGCTATCTCAAAGGGTCCCCTGCGGTGGTTTCAGAGGAAGTTACAACTCTAACCGGAGGATGGGAACAGTCCAGACCTTTAATTCTGCCTCAGTTCCACACTAGCTACATTTCTCCTGGAGGGAACGGATGTTTTATCAGTCTTTAGGCTAAACTAAAGTAACGGTCTCCCACTTCATAGTTAAACACACATTGATAAAGATAGGCCTCTAGGAGGAAAGAATAATTACAATTGAGCTCAGTCTGGAATTACCACCTGTAGAAATGTTCCTTTGGAAAACAGTTTGAGTAAGTTTGGAATTATTTCAGAGTAAATTAGTCTTTATTAGACTGTTTATTTTGGGGTGACCCTTTAATGTCATTTAGGACAATGATAATTACATAACACGTATAAGAGAAGGAACAACTGATGACACCTCGCTTGGTTACGGCAAGCAGCAGATAGATAGACCATGGATGCTGCTATTTTTGATGGCATTCATCTCAGGAGGGGCACCTAGCATCCTGGGACTCTCTGCTTCCTACACACACACACGTGCACACAGTTTACACCCAGCACTGAAGGCTATACATGTCTGAAAACATACCCCTGGGATATGTCTTTACATGAAGGTTAGAAACACACAGATAAAAATCGCAGTTGACCCTTTCTCTCCCAGCAGTCCATTGACATTTTACATTTACCAACCGCACACTTCTGTGCTTGCAGATGAGACACCTGACCTTTGTGGATTGTCATTGATGACAGCCAACATTTTATTCATTTATTCCTTTTGGTAATCAAGATGCGTTTATCAATTTACAGGCTTCACAACATGCTGGATGAACAGCTTTCAGGTCTCTAACTCAACGAAGAGACTCATCTGGAAAGGCCTTTGACATACAGACAAAACGTGTGTGTGTGTTTGAATATGGTGATGAAGAGGGTTTAATGTGTGCAGACATGGGACACACTCTCATAGAGGTAAAGGTCATTCTCTGGCGTGTTGTGCCATCACATCAGGTGTGTGTGTGTGTGTGGAGAGATGCAGAGATGCATTATTATTTTTAGCCCCGTTAACTTCACAGAAAACATATCGTTTTGTGAATGGTTAAGCTATGCCCCGCTCCGCCTTTTATTCTGCAATGCTTATTAGGAAGGAGTGCAGAGGAGGGGGAAGGAATGACGGGAAGAGAGGTGGAAAAGGAGATCGAGAAAAGATTCTAGAAAAGAGGGAGTGACTGAATAGCTTGATACATGCACATACAAACAGGTTGGAAGGAGGAGCAGGAGCAGGTGGAGGTGAATTTGAAATATAAAATAAGATGTTGCACCAAAAAAGTAAAACATCTCCAGTTGATGGGAAACTGCAAAATCAGGTGATAGTTATTATTGTAAACAGGGGATCTGATTTTTATAAATCATAGTTTGGTTAAAAGAAAGAGAAATGAGATGACTTTTTTTTAAATGACACAAACTGCACATTTGACCTTTTGCATTTGAGTCAGTCGCTCACGATGGCATTCAAACCAAGCAGAAAGATCCGCAAGAAAAATCAACCAAAGTCTGCCTCGAGAAATACTTTATCATGTGGAGGAGGCGATCCTGCATCAATACAAGGTTTAAAGATAAAATGTGGGGAAGGAGATATGAGGCTTAAAAAAGGCCATAAAGAATGATAAAGATGAGAAGTGCTGTGCGCCAACAGGAAGGTGTGGTCGGAGGTGGCTCCCATTTTAACTGGAGGCTAGAGAAAGTAGGACAATGATGTCAAACGAATCATTATACACACACACACACACACACCTCTTCTGAAAAAGCAAACTCAGACACCGTTATTAATGCCACCAGACTGCTGCTTATTGAAAAGCAAGCCTTCCAAGGTGCAAAAAGCGATCCATCTGAGAGGGGCATGCAAAAGACAAAGGAGAAAGGAGAGAAGATGGGATAGACTGTGAAAGTGAGAGGCATCAGAAATAACACATGCATTTAAACGAAGAGCGAAAGAGAGAAATGAGGGACGCATTGACATGAGAGAGGACCTTTGAAGATCAGCAGGTGAACCATTCTTTTGACAAATGTGTCAGCCTTTCATTGTTGCGCTCAGCAATCGTGCTTGTTTGATTGTGTGTGTTTTTATGGATCCATTCATTCAGCCTTTGCAGTCTGGGTTACATTAAATCCATATTTAGGAGCTAAAAGACATGCAACAACAGCTTCCCATATATTTTGTGACAAATTCACTTTGCCATCTTGAGCAGTGTATTCTCAAGGGATAAGACATTTCAACGATGTGTCATTACTGAACTTTTTCATGTTTGTGTTATCATTACATGTCAGCCGTTCTTTGCATATGTTGTGCCACTGTGATGTTTCATATGTCACAGAGCAGCAGTGACATATAAGGGCCTAATGTTTGCCTTTAAGGAAGCTTCAAAGGGTATTTTTGCCCTGGTATTTGTTGCCTATTTGTCACAGTCACACCGGATTATGTGTGCACTGAGAATTTCTTTGACATTTTTGTGCATAAATCTTGTGTGTGTTTGTGGAGGCTCCAGCTAGGCAGCTTGGGGATGTGAAGCTATACATTACTGGGTGACATATTGACACAAAAGTCCACAGCAACATCTGCACTATAGTGTAAAGTAATATTTACCTTCATATATTGTATAAATACATTGAAATACACACAGATAAATTACGCCTGAATCAGGATGCTTGAATGTTGTACTGATCAGATTAAGCAAACATGCCTCCCGACAGCTGTGCATTTCTGCTGCATTAGGCCAATAACAGAGACGAGGTCACATTCACAGTTTGCGTTCTTAGTTCACTCATCTGCCACGGGTTTCTTTTGACAAATAAGGCCCATGATAAATTTGGTCCTCTGAGACATTTCAATATTATGTAAAATTAAACTGCATACATTTAGTTTGACATTTCTGTAAGGTCATTGCTCAACAGTTTTCTCTGCCAGGTCTGGGGTAATTGAATTTCGGATTCTGTTTTTCTAACAGTCACCCATGAATTACTTATGGGGCATGCAAGAAACACACCCACAAACCCCAGACTGCCACAAGTGCTCACTGAGACAATATGAAATGAACAACATTGTAATAATAATAAATGACATGTGCATTTTATGATAATGTGGTTACAGTGCTGAGAGCTCTATACTTTGCTTAATCACGTTGGTGCATATTGATGTATTGATTTTCTTACCAGATGCACAAATCTGCATGAGCTGTCCTCAGTAGGTTTTACGGTTGACATAACTTATCTGACTCATTTGGTGGATTGAAGGATCTAGTGTGTGTCATGCAGGCTGAAGGGGACTTTGTGTACAGAACATACTGTGATATGTAATCCTTCCAAGACTGAGGAACAAAACTCTCTGTTCACTACAATAACCTGCAAAAAATGTGTTGTGCTTCCTGAATGCAGTTGAGAGATTTTAAATGTGTAATTCTTATCCTAGTAGGTTGCTGTAACACATTTATATAATGCAACATTATATAACCCATCAAGCACAAGGTTCATTGTGTATATTAGTGTGTTTGAGTACATTCAACCCAAATTGTCAAGAGCATCAAGTCTTCACAAATTAAATTTAATCTCCACATATATGTGTGTTTTACGGTGTTGGTGTGTATTTGTGCTGTTGTGTGTTCTCAATCCTGACTGGCTTCCTTTGTAAAACTGAGGTAGAGTTATTCACGTCTTTGTTTCCCTGTGGACAGATAATATGTATTCAACCACTCCTGATGGAGCTAATGTCTGGCAGGCCTGTAGAAAAGCGCCTATGCCTTTCTTATTAAAATTGAACCTTTCTCTCTGAACTCTCTAAACCAGCCCTGTGGAAAAATCAGGTATCTCAATAAAGAAATGCAATTGTATTTTATATTGTAAGGGATAAAACATTGGTTTATATATAGACCATATAACAATATTTCAACCAGGAGATAAAAGTCAATAAAGTAAAGATAGTTCTGGAGAACTAAGGAAAAGGTGGGAGCACAGAAACATCAGATATGAACCAATATGGGAGGATTCATCATGTTCTGACTTTGTGCCAGAGCTGGAGACATAAACATCAAATAGGTCTCTCAAAGCATGCCTGTATTTGAAGTCTCAAACATCACTTCATACTGTAGCCCTTTAAATTGAGTGCCATCTCTCTGGATGTCCCCCCTGCTCCCCTGTCTCTCATATCTAGTGTATTTTTTCACTCCGTAATGTAGCACAATGCCTTTGATCCTTCTTGGGAGACTCCAAGATCCCTCATCTCCATTTCTGCTCAGCGGTGCTCCGTTCCCCCCTTCTTTCTCCCTCCCATCAACCTCAGATTGACCTAAAATCACTTCCCGGAAGTCTGCAGCTTCCTGCACGAGAAAACAACACTGGGATTTAACAGGATTAGAATTGTATCTGAATTATCAGCTTTAGCTAATTAGGAGACAATCAATCTTTTGTCTGTGGAAGAGATGGCGATGTCTTGTTCTGTGTAATGAAAGCTGTGGCGATGTGGAGCAAAGAGGAGCAGAAGGGTATTTGAATTGAGTGTGACGGCGGAACTACAGTACGGACCCCAAAATACAGAGACATAAACCAAAGGGGATATATTTAAAGGTATTTTACTAACTACTAAATAATAAAGACAAAATACAGAGTAAAAGAAAACAGGACGGGCAGGCGTCGCAAAATGCTGAACTCAAGAACGCTGCCTAGAAAACTGAAACACACCCCTGGACCAATCATCATCTGGCAGGGAGCAGAGGGTGGAGTCAGGCCTTTAAGGAGTAGCTGATTACTGGTAAGGGTTTTCAGGTGTGGCTCGTTGGGATCCTGGTGGTTCGCTTTCAGCCACACCTGAAGGACGTGAGGAGGGGGAACGTGATCAGCAGCAACAGAAAGGCAAAATTAGTCAAAATGCAGGTTCATAAGATTGAGGGGTCGACGAACGCCGACATGGACAGCAGGCGCCTTCGTCTGGAAAGCCCTTACTGAAGAGATCAATCGTTTGAAAGGTATACGAAGAGGCAAGGTTAGCTGCTGCTAATTCATATTATATTGAGATTGTTGTGTATCATTTGTAGGAACACGTCTCTGAGGAAATGCACAGATAATTACTTTATGAGTCAATGGTTGCTGAAGGCATGAGTCTTGATTAACTGGGCAATATCTTGGAAAAACTAGAAGAGCACTCGGAGAGCGCAGACCTCCGCCCAGCTGCTCGTTCCCCTCCTAATTAGATTTACACCGTCCACATGGTGATCTGGATCATCATGAAAAGGTTCTAAATTGCTCTTGGTATCTTTATACACCAACCGTGAAACGTAAAAGTAAATCGGAGTTGATGTGTATTTTTCTAATGTCATTCTGGATCCTATCTGGATCCTGTGTCAAATTCCATAAACACCAGTCAATAATCAACCAAGATACGGAAGATTTTGAAGTTCCATTGACTGCAATATTAACAAATTTCTGTGATCGAGAATCCAGGATCTCTTCTGGATTATCACCGAGATGTAATCAACTGTTCCTGGTAAGATTCCTAATATCTCCTGAAAATGTCATCAACATCCATCTCTAACCTTTCGAGTTTATTGCTAAAAGTCAGAAAGACAGACAAACCAACGCCAGTGATTACATAACTGCTGTCTCAGCGGAGGTATACGTGAGACTGTAGTTGATTTTAGAGAAACTGAGGTGGGCCTAGACTTCTGCTGACTGCTGATTCCAGAGATGCAGACAAAAGCTATTACAAGGGGAGTAAATATAATCAATATATTCTATGCTAATATGGGTCATATGGGATGGGGAGGACGTCCCACCTCTTCAATCCCCACCCGTGTGCAGCATTAACACCAATATGACCTCCTTACCAAGCCTAGATAACTACGTCATCTCAACTCAAATTAAAAACTGTCCATGCAAAACCGGAATCTTTCCCCAGGGGGCCGAGGAAACATTTTACTGAGCAAATTTTCCAAAAGTAGAAATGAGTTTTGTTTTTTGAGCTCAAGTCCTCTTGAGTAATCACGCTGTGCTAATTAACGTCCTTCAGAAAGCTGAATTAAAGTATTCATTATTTTATATTTAAGTCGGTCGAGTCTCCCTGCACATGACAACAAGCGGAGCGGAATATAAATTTGGCATTTTATCGTCACTGTCTAGGCTTTGGGGGATTAGGAACATTGCTGTTGTTTGTGAAATAACCATTTAGCATTTTCAGGCTTGAGAGGCTTGCGACTGAGAACGGGGGAGAAACGGTGTGGGGAGGGAAGGAATGAAATATTTACCAATAACACTGAAAATGTGGCTTTTCCACCGTGCTGTTGCTGTGACCCCTTTAGATGGGCTCTACCTTTAAGCATTTGCAGCCAAATGTGATGGATGCAATTGAATTGTAAGAATTCCTTTTTGAAATTGATGCACTCTTTAGACGCATTGGGTTTAGTGGCTCTCTTGTGCCACTGCCAGGCAGCTGTAGATGCACTTCTGTGCATGAGCGTGAACATCTGTACATGCGCACGAGGCACTGGAGTGTTTTACGGGTGTGTTCATGTATCATCAGCTGCGTGTTTCGATGAGGTGACGTTGTACGTAAGTGTGAAAACCATTTCCCTCTTTGTTGCCCTCCTAAAGCAGCCGACGACGCCTGCATAGCGACGCATTTGGCTGAAGCAACGGAACAAAATACAAACAGAGCCACTGAGTGAGAGGAAAAGCAGTGGAGGCAATTAAAAGCTTCCTGGCATCTGTTTGATTGTCAGCTGCTCCATCCCTCTGTCTCTTTTCCTCTTTTTCTCACTAACTTGTTATCATTCTGCTCATCCTCTTTTTGCCGCTCAAGACTCCTGTGCTTCCATAATATGACACTCAGAGGAAAGATGGTCTCTAATGCGTTGTTTACTGATTATTTATCATGTGTTGCTTCATCACATCAACAATTGTATTTAGCACAGACGTCTTCAGACTTCTAGAGGTGTTAAGGCAGTGATGGTTGAAGTCTCTAAAGTTCATGTTTTGTATTCTGTCAGCTTAGGTTTCACATATTATCTTTTTTGTTTTTAAATGATCTTTCTTTTTGAACCCCCCACCACCATTGCAGAAGCATTGAGTCACACACAGCTTCCTATCTCACTTCTTTTTCCCTGGAGATCCGGCACTTGACACTTCATGGCCATTTTATGCTCTACTTAGTGTGACCCACAGTTTTTCTCTCTTTCTGA
Organism: Brachionichthys hirsutus; assembly: GCF_040956055.1. Lineage (NCBI taxonomy): Eukaryota > Metazoa > Chordata > Actinopteri > Lophiiformes > Brachionichthyidae > Brachionichthys > Brachionichthys hirsutus. The sequence continues at coordinate 5,276,058 of NC_090912.1, forward strand.
TCCCTTCTTTGTATTCATAGGCCTTTCTGCGTTTTCTCTCCCCCTTACCTTCACCATCCTTCCTGTCTCCTGCCGCTTTCCCCCCTTCATCGCTTCCTTCACCACTCCTCTTGCTACCAACGTGATTATCACTCAAGTAGCATCACAATCCTTCATCATTTCAAATGTCCCTCTCTTTTTGTCAGCCTGCATGTGCGTGAATGGGGTTGGTGGCGCAGGAGAGGCGCAAATTCTCCAAGAGCCACATTCAAATCTCATTTCAGACTGCTGAGGGTGAAAAAACACCCTGACACAGCACTCTGCGAGAGAAAAAAGGAGGAGAGGTAGAGGAGCAAAGGCAGAGGGAGGCGGGGAGGTGATGATGGTAAAGACAGCGCTGAAAGTGGAGGAGGAATGTGAGGGACAGAACGTGGGAGAGCATGAGACTAATGGCTGTTGGCATTAAGCTACCTTCCGTATAGAAAGCAAGAGGGAGGCAGGCAGCAAAGAGCGAATAGTACACAGCCGAGTCTAAAAAAGGGGAGAAATGAAGAAAAGGACAAAAAGAGGGGTGAGAGAGCAGAATATCATCAGAGAGGGGGGAGAAGCTAGTTTTGACAGTTCTCTCACTGTCAGCAGGCGCCATATTTCGGTTGCAATCTATTTTCTACCTCCAAAATTGTGGTACTCCCTCCTTTTATCTCCAGGTGAAGCACTGTCCCGCTCCTCTTTAACGTTCCACAACCCACCTCCTTCCCTCTTGCACAATGTGCATGTTTATGCAAATGAGGTAATTAGGGAACGGCTTGGCTTCCTTCTGTTCCAGAGGAGGTGTGAAGAGAAAAAAAGGCAGGAGAAGTGGACGGTGGAGGTTTTTAGCTTTGGTGTCTGTTTGAAAGAAAGTGAGCTTGTGTGAGTGTGAGTGCAACAGCATATATGCATATATTATCACATATTGTGTATGTGTGTGTGTGTGTGTGTAGTTCCCTTTATTTATGTTATTAATGCCCCCTCTTCTTTTGCATTGGACATTGTTTCAGCTTCCTGAAACACTTTCTCTTTTCTCATTGCCCGCCTCGTCTGTATGTTTTCTTCCTCCTCCTCCTCACTGCTTCCCTTGCTTAAAGCCTTTCTTCTTCTTGTCTTTCTCTGTTTTGTCTCTTCCCCTCTTATTTTTCCCTCGCTGTTTGCTCACGGTTCTCTGACCTCTCATATCATTTTTTATTTATATTTGCCTGATACCATACCCCCCCTCTTGTCTGTTTTAACCACATATCTACGACAGCCTTTTAATCCTCTTGACATAACAACTTATTTGTTTCGTTGTGCTGGTCTTATTTTGATTGTCGCGTTCAGTATCTCTTGCTTCACATCGTGGCAGAGTTATCACTAATCAGCGATTCTGTGTGTAAAAAAAGCACGCACACAAGCACATGCATGTGAGCCTAACACACTCAGACATAGACATATTATAATTTACATTTGTGAGCAGGAAACAAGCATAATGAGACCCCGCATGCATACACATGATCGTACTCGTATGCGTCATTTATTGGCCTTTCCTCCTCCGGCTTCGTACAGTATGAAGTCTCTCTCTCTCTCTCTCTCTCTCTCTCGCTCCTCACAGCACTTTCTTTGTCTCACGCTCTCACAGCTCTGCAGAAACACATGCCTTCGCACATGCACGTCATCTCATGCCACTTCGAGAGTTTTCAAACTTTGGATAGCAGTTTCCTGTCAGAGCATAAAAAAGCGATGGGGGAGAGATTTCCAAAAAGGAGAAGAAAAGATAGGGGTAGAAGAGATAAGGAAAGCTGACAGATGCTCAACTCAACACTTTTTGCCCTGCAGAGGAAAAAGAGAAGACGTTTGTGTCTCCGTCCCTTCTGCCTCTCTCGACTCTTTTCACCACCCCCTCGTGTTTAACCTTGTGTAACCTGCAATTGTTTTTTTTTTTTTTTTAACTTGCTTAACTTTTAGACACATTTAAATAGAATATAATAGAAAGTAACCCAGGAAAGCAGAAGAGATGAGCAGGCAGTGATTTAAACAGCTACATGGTCGACAAGTAAGTCTAAGGTCAACTTAAAGTGCTGGAGGCCGAAGGCGCCACACTTCAACTAAATTACGAAAGCTGTCCAGAGCAGTCACACAAGCTCTCTCGGGCTTTGAATTAGGAGGATAATGGTGCTTCGAGCCAATTAAGGAACACCTGTGACAATGATAGCCCCCCACTCTCCTCATTACTTCCTAGCTACCCAGTGTGTGTGTGTGTGTGGGGGACGTACGCTAACACACATGCATCTGACCCGTGCTCGTATCATACCAACACCTGCAGCCGTGCAGCAGTCAGTCCCTAATGTGATCCTCAGTTCCACTAGTTGGCAAAAAGAAGACAACCACTTCATCTGGTTAGGAGCTGGCAACACACACTCACCAAAGCTGACAAGCTGCCGTAGAGCCGCTCACACGACGGCCCATGAGATTGACCGTATGTGTAGAAGCCAAATGCAACTGATGGAGTGCGGTTCCTATTTTGTGCACTGTGTGGCGCTGTGGCCATGTGGGGTATATAAGGCAGGGCCAATCAGGGGGTGAACAGGTGTTGACCCGGAAGGGCACATAGGTTTTGACCGCTCTGGCGGGATCGCTGCACCCAGATGATCGGGATTATTGAATATTATAAGTTGTTGTACTTTGTAATAAATTAGTGACAATTTATTCTCTTAAACCCGCTTCTGGACTCTCCTTTTCTTTGGATACGGCGAAACCAAGACGTAGCCACAGAGCGCGTCGAACCGAGAACGACCGGCAACACTCCAATAGCCCAGCATTGGGCTGGCTATTATACTGTCAAAACCTGCCCGATTGGAGTAAACTCGGGACCTCAGGAGACCTGTCTTTGGGAGACAGCCAGTGATGATCGTGTGAGCTGCGGCGTGGAGAAGTGGTCCACGAAGATAGATTTGACAGCAGTCAGCTGTTCCTGGGGAGCGCTGTGGTACGGAGCTGGACTGGAGCGCTGAACACCATCGCGTGGATTTACAATAAAGGCGCCCGACGAGAGGTACGTGTAGCGCTCCACCACCAAAGGCCCATTGTGCGCGCACATTAAATCCAACGCATTGATGAACATTGAGCGCGTTTTACGCATTGAAGCGTTGCGCTTTCGCAGATTGCGCTGGATCACGTGACTCGTTGACCTACTTTCCTTTGCGCTCACTTGAGCTGAATCTCGCGATACGAACTATGGAGGCGTGCGCTTTGGACGTGGACTCAAATGCTGGAAATGAACAACTTGCTAATGGTGTAACTCAGAAACGTGTTGTGAAATTAACAGGAGAGGCTTTAGCTGAGAAGTTTGAGAAGTTACAACATATTAGAAAGTCCAAGTTAAATAAGGCATCTAACATTAGAAGGGAGTTGGATGATTTAATGTCTGATGGTGATAAAACAAAGGTGATAAATGCTTTTGATGAATTGAAATTGATTTGTGATGATGCTAAAGGTGTACATGAGTCATTTATGGGTTTACTGCCGGCTGAAGAGGCTGAAAAGCATGAAATATGGTTTAAGGCAAAAATGATCCCAAACAATGAGTGTTTTGCCAATGTCAGTTTATGGCTTTCTCAAACTGTAACCCAACCTCAGCCAAATATGAATGAAAAGGGTGACAACGATGAACTCTCTCCTGAAGACAGCATCTCAAATATAAGTCGCAGAAGCAGTCAAAGGAGCTACACGTCTAGTGCTTCATCTGCTAGATTACAGGCAGCAGCAGATAGAGCTGCAGTTTTGGCTCGAGTTAAAATATTGAAGGAGCGACATGTTATTGAAGAAGAGGAAGCAAAATTGAGAAGAAGAAAGGAGATGCTTGACTTGGAGGCTGAACTGGCGGCATCTGAAGCAAGGTTGGAAATTTACGATGCCGAAGAAAAGTGTCAGTCACAAGCGTACTCAAATACGAAGGGTATATGCAATAGAAACAGGATGGCAACAAATGATCGATTTACACAAAATGAAACACAACGTCAGTCGCTCACCGCTATGCAGACACCTGGAGACCTTCTAACGATCATGAGCAGACAAACTGAGATTATAGCAGCTTTAATGAACCAGCAGCGGTCAATGACGCTCCCACCAAGAGACATTCCAATCTTTGACGGCGATCCCTTGCATTACAGGACCTTTATAAAAACATTTGAGCAAGGAGTGGAAAGTAAAGCAACCGCAGCAGACTGTTTGTACTATTTGGAGCAATTCACCAGAGGCCCGCCTCTCGAACTGGTGCGGAGTTGCCAACATATGGACCCAGATCGTGGCTACGTGGTGGCCAAGGCTCTACTGCAAGATCAATTTGGAAATCCTTACAAAACAGCTACTGCATACATCAGCAAGGCTTTGTCATGGCAGACTATAAGAGCAGACGACACCAGGGCACTTCAGAGCTATGCACTATTTCTGCGTGGCTGCTGCAACATCATGGAGGAGCTGGAATATGTGCAGGAACTGGACATGCCTGTGAATATGAGGGCAATCCTTGCAAAGCTCCCGTATAGGATGAAAGAACGCTGGCAGAGCAGGGCTCATGACATCATGGAGTCTACTGGCCGCAGAGCTAGATTTAATGATCTGGTGGGATTCATGGAGCGTCATGTGAGGATCCGTTCAGATCCCTTTTTTGGAGATCTGCAAGAATACAGTTCTAATACAACATTAAACCAGCCAAAGTCACAACCCAGCCATAGAGAGAAGGGGCATGTGGTCGCCAGCACAGTGACCGCTATGGGCTCTCACAACGAAGTTAAGCCGTCACGCTCAATCAAGGAGAACGAACGCTGTGTTTGCTGCTCTATGGAACACGCACTGGAAAACTGTCAGCAGTTTAAGGAGAAGAGACACACGGACAAAGTGTTCATATTGAGGAAAGGGGGAGTGTGTTTTGGATGCCTTCATCGAGGCCATGTCAGCCGTAATTGTGAAGCAAGATTGCAATGTGAGATCTGTAATCAATATCATCCGACTGTGTTGCACATAGATCGACAGATCACTGTTTTAGAAGATGGACTGGAATCACCAGAACCCACCTCAGTCTTTCATACGACTTATGGACATACAGGGGCCGGCAGAGGTCGCACCACGCTGTCAGTGCTTCCTGTTAGGGATGGGAATGATGAGCTGGACACTGGAACGATGTCAGCCAGAGGAGGGACCAATTTCCAAGCTGTGTCTGGTGTATGAGGTCTAGTTATTGTTGTGATGCTTCAATATTTGTTGTATTTTATGAAATGTTGAGAATTGCCATGTGTGGTACCACGCCAATTAGGGGCCGGTGTGTAGAAGCCAAATGCAACTGATGGAGTGCGGTTCCTATTTTGTGCACTGTGTGGCGCTGTGGCCATGTGGGGTATATAAGGCAGGGCCAATCAGGGGGTGAACAGGTGTTGACCCGGAAGGGCACATAGGTTTTGACCGCTCTGGCGGGATCGCTGCACCCAGATGATCGGGATTATTGAATATTATAAGTTGTTGTACTTTGTAATAAATTAGTGACAATTTATTCTCTTAAACCCGCTTCTGGACTCTCCTTTTCTTTGGATACGGCGAAACCAAGACGTAGCCACAGAGCGCGTCGAACCGAGAACGACCGGCAACACTCCAATAGCCCAGCATTGGGCTGGCTATTATAGTATGCTTTGTTTGGCATGCCGACAAGTGTGAGCGCTGGCTGCCTCAGAAAGGCAGCCCGAGGGAAATGTATGCCGTTTATCAGGGAGAAAGAATGACAGCAGGAGCTCGAATAGTAAATCATTGGCAGCATTATTGAACCGCCCCTCCCTCGCCAATATGGATTTGTGCTGGGAAACGGGGGGAGGCTGTTATAAATCAGTCAATAACGCACAGGAGTGTGTGCACACAAACCAATGCATGGAAACACAAACCTATGGACCACGTCATTTAAATTGACAGATGTACACACACGCACACACACACACACACACCAGTGTATCAGAGATGCTAATAAATGTGCTGGACTGTTTTTCTTGAGTGGAAGTGCCAAAGTGAAGTTCCCACTCTATTGTTCATTTAAAAAATGAAGCTATCACATGTAAACAGACATTTTAGAAAATTGGGTTAAATGCTTTGCTTCCACGCCGAAGGACACACAATTGATTAAGTACTTGGTTAAATTTTTCTTGCCACCAACAAATGCCCCTTCAGCATCTCTTGAGCAGGTGTATCTCTTCTCTTTCAGTTTTGCTCTCTGTTCTCAGGATTCCTGTGAACTTGTTACAAATCACAAGCATGTGATTGTACAGTTACACCCTTGTACTCTAAAGGGCTTAGTTTTTGTTGTTGCTGATTTTCAATGGTTTAAATTGGGGACCTGAGTAATTATAATTAGGAGAGTGGTGTGTTGGATTGTGGAGAATTCAAACCGACAAGTTACAAAAAAAGATTGTTTGTAGCATTTCCACTTTGTAATTCTACTCGCTTTTTTCTGTACGTGGAGTGAATTAAATAGAAAGTAGAGAAATGTAGTCATCAAATGTATTCAGCCCAATTTACCAGCATTATGATTTTTAATATAAATTAAAAAAGCACTAACATTTTTATTCTAAGAGCCAGTGGAAAAACAAAAGGAAATCTCAGTTTTGCTTCATTGAATGTTTGCAACAAAACTCAGTTGAATCCCCCAAAATCAATTTAAAAATACAATTTTGTCTTCAGTTAAGCTCCTATTTATTTCTAATTACCATCTCATTTATTGCTCAAATTGACCAGTAAATGGACACTGTGTCCTGCTCTCTGTGCTGGAGGTGCTGCCTGTCAGTCATTGTAGCTACAACCTGACAGACCACACGGCTTTTAAAAGACTGAAGCTCATGCAAGCTGCCTGGTGACAGCCTGTCACAGATAAAGATGATTCGGCATGTTCTCCGCCTCAGTCACTTTCTTATAGGAGAGATATTCTAGGTTCTCTGCTCCAGTGAACAACGGCTGAGCCAGACTGTTACACTAATTTAGTTTAGCTCCCCACCCTTCAGATGTGAAGGGTTATTCTTAGCAACATACGAGACTCCTCATTTCCTGAGTGCTGTGAATCCATGTTTGCATAATGTGGAAAGTGGACAAGTGACACAGCCAAAATGAAAAACAATGATGCAGAAACGAAAATGAGCAATGAACTTCAACCGCAAGGCAGTGATTATTTTTGAGCTGTCCTGTTGCATTTATCAAAACCAGTTTGGAATGTGCCGTAAAGCAGCTGCATAATGCGGTGAAGTCCATTTATTCCACCATATTTAAATATTACAATGGCACTCAACTTCAGGTTTACTTGGCAGGATGGAAATTGTTGAGTGGGAGTTATGTTCTTCTCTGCTTTGCAAGAGTCAAATTTATCATAGTATAAAAAGTTATTTTATAGCGCTGTCAAAAAGCGAGCCGTCGGTGTCGGCTCCATAATTTAAATATACAATCACATTGAATATATTGGTAAAGTGATGTGCTGGTTTGATCAGTCAGCAAGACTTGTCAAGTTGGGTTTGTCTCAGGTCACGTGATGACGCGTGACCCGTCACCCCTGGTGAGACACGTGGCGCGCTTGATGTTTGGAGCCTAAGTTGTGTTCTCACAGGAAGGAGACTTTAAAAGCATTTGCTTTGCATTGTTTCTCTTGACTCAAACACACACACACACACGCGTGCACACACGTTTTTCACTTAAGGAAAAAAAACTCCTGCAACTTTTCCGCACCCTCTCTTTATGAAACGACGATGCAACATTATAGGGAGGAATATTTTAATAGCTTGAAACTGAGGATTACGTGCTGCAATGTCAAATACAGCGTCACATCTTTCCCAGATGTCCTGATTTTTCTTGCAGCCGATGGATGCAAGCTATATTTTAATCGATAGTTAATTCTCCAAATGAACTGAACCAATGATAAGCTGCATGTCAACATGATATATTTTGCTATAAACGGCTCACAAATCACATTAGAAAATTAAAAAAGGCAGCAGACGTAAGCTCATTTGAGCCGAACATTTTGGGCATATAGCAGTCTGGTAAAGAAAGAGGTCGCTTAATCTAAAATCCGGTTCATGGGATCGACTACTGTAGTGTAACCAATTTGCATGTTTTTGGTGAATGGACTGCACTTGTAGCGCTTTTCCACATTTTGCAGTGCCCAAAGCATTTTGGCCTCTCCATTCACTCGCACTCCAGTGGGCAACTGCTGCCATGCAAGGCGCTGCCAGACCCACTGGGAGCAATTTGGGATTTAGTGCCTTACTCAAGGACACTTCGACATGTGGACAGTCAGAGCTGGGATTTGAACCACTGACTTACCAATCACTGGACACACTGGAAACTGAGCCACAGCCGCCCTATGGCTGGAGGAACGGTGCACTCTTCATACATCCTTACATCACCAATATCACATCCAGAATCACAGAGTTATGTGTTTTTAATTTTCTCAGACTTATCATAGGAGTCCTAGCTATGTTCAGATATGCTGAAATTGCAATCTAGATAATTATGTCCTTACTGCATCTCAGAGCGGCTTGCACATTTAAAAAATAATATTATGAATTCCTAATGTCTGACGTTATTAAATCTTGCGTCGTGTACTAGTTTGAGATTAATGGAGATTCTCCATGTGTTTTGGGATGATTCGAAATGTGAAAATTGGTTTGGATTTTAAGACTTTAAGAACGTGTATTTGTATTACATTTAGATATTTACAGAAATTATGGGCTTTTTTTGGATCGCACTCTGGTAAATGTGCAGTCAGAAAAATGGCTTCTTGATGATGACATTTATTTGAACTGATCAGCCAGTGAAATCTTTGAAACGAATGGTGTCACAGATTGATACATTAGCTTATAAGCCTTGATAATGATTAGACAACACTGGAACCACACATCATTTATTTTCTAAGACACTGGTTCTTCATCTCGAGGCTTCAGTTTTGGAGCAAAATCAACCACTCTCTGTGAATTGTAGTCATTAAGTGTGTTCCTTGGGTATTATTACACATCAGATTTTTGATCTCTGTGCAAACACACAGCGAGGACTGAATATAGAGCTTCACAGCTTTTCTTATTTTCAAATTGGCAATATGAAATGAAGAATATGTTGGCCAGACCCCTCACGGATGCACACTATGTTTTCTGCTGTTGTTTTCCATCCAGGCACTTTGTGTGTCTGTCGCAGTGATTGTATGTGGGAGGGGGGAAAGCTAGATTTTCCATGGCTCATCACAGCCTTCAGCTCATAGTGCAGCTAAATGGGTGACTGTATCCGCTACCCCAATTAAGGGTGTTAATGTGTTAGAGTGTGTATGCTGAGAATGTGTGAATTCATTTGTGTGTGTGTGTGAATGCCAGAAATTCCCCTCTGTTTCTCTCTCTCTCTCTGTTTCTCTGCTTCACACAAATGGGACTGATGAAACAGAAATATTATGGCCAGGAAAAGTTTGAGCATACAGAGAAAACTTGTGAGTAATGCCGCACCACACAGCTTCCTATGTGCTCTCCAAAGACGCCTCCTGCTCATGTTTAGCTGCTGGTAGCAGCTGCAGGGAGCGTCAGAACCTAGGGGAATGAAACGGCAGAGTAACTATGAACTTCCAGCCTCCATGGGAAGCGGCCGTCACCGTGGCACAAGTGATTTAAAAGACTGTTTTCCAAAGGCAAAACTTGAACCCTCTTTGGGAGTTTGTATGCATCAATACAGGACGTGGACAGGAATGGATTATTATTGTGTCTTAAAGACTAAGCCAATATGCCAGCGTGCCTCTGATTTCTAGAATCTCCCGTTTTTAACATCTCATCAGAGGATTAGCTTTGGAGCTGTGAGAAACACCAGCTACCAAATTGCCATTGTCCTATTTTGGTCTCTTGTAATGAATAGCCTTTAATATCATTATCCGATGAAAACAAAGTCGGCTCTCCCACTGGTACCTAATCCTACTGTAGAATGCATTGTAAGCAAACGTGTTTACTCATATACACATGCACACATGAAGCATAAAATAAATGTAACCTGTGCGTGATTCACGTACGTAAATATTCCGTTAGTGAAGATTAGCATTCACTTCTCATTGCACCTTTTAAAATAAGCATGGGGCTGTCTCCTCACATAAATCCATGCATTACTGAGAGCCAGTACGGCCAGAATGATAACTCTTTAGTGATGCATGCTTCTTATGGCTGCCAGTTAAGTTACTAGCCCAGTATGTTATTCCAAACGCGCTTTGGCTGCTAACGGTTGACTTGCTTGCGAGATGCTTGGATGCATGTTTTGTCATTCTGACTTTCTCTTGCTCTTCTTTGATCAAATATTATACTTTTGGTTGGTTTCGAAATGTGGTTTTACATAAATCCCTATATGGAAAGACCATTCTATGTATATTTTCTTCATATAAAAGCACAACACTCTACTGTAACAAAGCTAAATGAGTCATTGGTAAATGACAGTGAATTACGCTCTGCTGATTTATTCTTTGTGTTTCTTTGATTGTGAGAGATGATTTGCAGGGCAAAGAACTACCAAACCCTTCTGGGTTGTGGAGAACACATCTCGTGATGTTATGTTACTTATAAGCTCTGTGGGAGATGCTGCAGCATAAAGTCCATCGAGTCCAATCAGACTTTAATGAAATAAATGCATGCAATTATAAAGATTTTGCTGCAGTGCAAAATACTGTTTGTTAATTAAATGATAATTTGCACAAAACCTCTGAGACGTGTAATAAATCATGTGTAGATATTTGATTCCCCTAATTCCAGTCTGATCTCATTGTCTTTCAGATTTCGGCCGGGTTACCATGACGAGTGAGGAGTGTCCTGTGCCGCTGGGGAGCATTTCCACAGCAGGGACTGAGGAATACGGTTCGCCGCATATTGATGACATCATTGAGGAAGCGGGTCAAGGTGATGGCGTCAGTATCGGCAGTGACCTGAGCACCCTTGTGGTGCCGTTCCCAGAGCTGGCGCCTGTGGTCTTCTTCTGCCTTAAGCAGACTACCTTCCCTCGCAACCTGTGCATCCGGATGGTTTCCAGCCCATATCCTTTTATTCACCGGCAGGACGGACTCCCTTAACCTTTAAGATAACCTATTCTTCACCACGCCACCTTTTCCATCCTCTCTAACCCTTATTATCCAGCTTTATCGTGTCGCCTCAAAATGCAAGTTCAATTTCAAAGATGAAACTGCCCTGATGCGATCCGTTTTAGATGACAACTGTTTAACATCTGCGCCACCATTTCACTCAACGCGCTTCAGGCATCATTCAGTCCCTGTCATTTCGCCAACCTTTGATCCATTCAGAGCCTTCTCTCTTGTTTTCAATCAGTTGCTTTTGTCACAGTTTATCTTCCTCGGGGTACCTTCTGTCTTTTTTTTGGAATTTGTATTCTCCGGATACACTCTCATCCATCCTGTCTCCCCACCCTCCAATCCACCCTCACCCCCTTTGTCTTGAGGCTTTGCCAGCACAGTCGATCAGACCTCCAAGAATCATCCTATAGTAAGTGCGTTTGACTTGTCTACGCAACACAACTACAACTGCAGTGATGAGCATTGTACGGATTGAACAGTTCTGCATTTGTATCTGCTTGTGTTCATGCTGCTACCTACGCTGAGGGTGGCTGTGGAACGAAAGAAGATCTTTTCTAATTAGGCAGACAAAACCACAGTGGACTGTTTGTGTGTGTGTGTGTGAGTGTGTCTGTGTGTGTAGGTGTGTGTGTTTACTCCATTGGCCTGAAAATGAGGCTTTAAATCATGTAAAACGTCTGATTGGTCAGTTGATGTCAGGTGTTCAGTGGTATTAGATTCTAAATCTCTCTCATCCTGTTGTTCAGGTGATATACGTCATAACATTTTATATGTTTACAATATATATATATATATATATTTAACTTTAAATCGCTCTGAATGATAAAGTAGAGCAGATAATCTGTTCTAATGACAATCATTCTGCAAATGATCTCTGCAATGTGCTTTAAAATTATCATATTTTGGGAGCTGATATAACATTTTGCAACAACGACAAGCATGACGGGAGCTCTCTCAACAATTAATCATGATCTCAGCACCCATGCGGTTCACAGCTGATCGGGCATCTGTTCGCTCAAAGAACTGAAAGGGAAATTCGTGTTTAAATAAAACTTAGAAATTGAGTTGAGTAAGTACTTAAACAAATCCTTTGAAGAGAATTGAATGTTATGAATTGACAAAATCAAAGTTTAAAACTTGAAATACCAGAGCAAGACGGATTGCAGAGAAATATGAGCATGAAAGAGAATGATGAATGAAGTCAGGTTGCGGCTGCGCTAAATGAATCGACTCTGAATGCAAACGCAAAGACAGATTTTTTTTCCTGACAGGAAGCTCGTGAAGCGCGAAAACATCGCTGAAACGTCTTGTAAATGAGGAGTTTGACTTTGTGTTCAACTCGGTGTGAAACAACTGTATTAGAGAGAAACAAACAGAGGGACCAGAGAATCGGGAAGACGGATGGAGAGAGGGCAGGACGTCAGACGGCCAGTGGGCAGTGAGATCTTCTGTTTGCCTTTCAGACTCCATCTTCCTTGCTCTTTGAAGGAAGCGTTTGAAGGCTTTGCAGCATTTGCTAATGGCTCAGCGCTGCTGCTCTCTAAAGGCCCCACTCCACAGGGTAAAAACCTGTCCTGTGGAGTGCACACTGAAAACACGCTCTGGATCCTAATTCACATCGCCAGAGCTTCTATTGCAAGTGGTCGTGTGTCTGTCTCTCTCTGTGTGTGTGTGTGTGTGTGTGCATGAGAGGTGGTGGGAGAAAAAATATGAAGCGACTGTGAGAAAAGAGAGTGGGATGGCAGGTTTTGTATGCGCGTGTGTGGGGCTTAGAGTTGTGGTGTCACAACATATTGTGCCCATTTCATTGTGTATTGATCGCAGTAGACTACTATATATATATGACAGAGTGCTTCTGTGCCAAATAAATTAACTCATCACTTTTTTTATGAAGACTTGAGTTGATAAAGTACGGAACCATCGCAACGTTTCTCCACCGTTGAAAAGCGCTTTGCTGGTGGTCGTTGCAGCATGTGCGGTTGTTTCAACATTTCGTTGAAGGTTAATAATCCTGTTCTGCGCACAGCAGCTGTGCAACACACACACACACACACAGACACACACGAAAATGCACCCGGTGATGGACTCCCACGCCTGCCTGCAGCAGAGCACCTGGAGCACTTGTCTATATTACACCCCACACACTTGTTCTTACTCTTCTTATTGTTCTTGGTCTGCAAGGAACACATTCGTACTCTATGGAGTCAATATAATAGTTAAACCCTCTCATTCTTTACAAACACAGTTCACCTCATTCACGTGGATGAAGTATCACAGTTAACTGTTTCAACATATGCACATCATCGGCTGCAGTTTCAGCATTTTTTTTTTACTCATACTGCATTTGAAAAATTACAATATATTACAAAGGATAAATATACAGCTCATTAACGTGTTCTTGTTATATATATATTTTAAAGGTATGCATCCTGTAATTAATGAGCATTTAAAATAATGTTACTCTAAACTGGACAATAGACTCCTCTTTTACTTTTTTGCTTTTTGAATGGCCAATCAAAGTGCTTTACAACAAAATCCAGTATTTACACTCAAGGAAAATCACAGAGCCAATTACTCTACTCATGATTACCTCTTCTTCTGCTGCTTTATATTTCTTATGGCGATAATCACAACCTATATATATATTTCTACATTCGTTTTTTAACCTGTGTTTTTTGACGTTCCAGTGCCACAGCGTTTCATACGGATATATCTGTTTTTATACATAAATGCGGTATGAATGTAAAGCTAACATAAGAGCAGTGGAAACGCCACATGCAAGCGACGCATTGCAGCACATTGACTGCTGCTGCTGACTGAATATGATGTTACTGTCATGGTTGAGGTACATTTAAAATGGCCACTGCAGGAGCAGTATCCCATTAAGAAATCAATTATTTGATGCTCATCTTTCCCCTAATTTGTGTGAAATGTGATTGAATCCTGTCCATTGATTTATGAGGATGTGTTTTCTGCTGTTTAAAAATGGAAGGTCATTCTTTACCCTTTAGATATGAACCATATTTTCAGTGGGGAAATGCAGGATAATTACTTGCAATACGCAGCGTTCTAGAAAGAAAATGTGCTTGCATGTGAGTTGTTAGAGGAAGAGCGCTGAGTGATGTATGCTTCTGGGCGCCCTCCTTTGTCTTTCCCTGTAATCATTACAACTGCATGCATTTTACTGTATTTCCCAGCTCCTTCTCCCCTGCTACGTTTTCTTCCCTTGAAATTAGCTTGGTCTCACCACTCTTCCATGATCCTCCCCCTGTCAGTTCTGCTGTCAGTTGCACCATTTTTGAAACGTTCTCCCTCCTTTTTCCTACGAAGAGCTCAAGGCCGGCATGTAACCTTCTCTTCACATCATCTCGCCTTTTCCTCTTCTCCCCTGATTGGCTCCTGTTGTGTTCAAGCAGAGTGACCAGCCTCTGTGGCCCATGATCCTCTCTGGCCCCGACAGCTTGTTATCGCTATGGTGACAGATGGCTGAGGCGTTGCCGTGCCTTGTTCTTAACTACTGCTGGGGATAGAGCACACACCTGGGACACATCAGCGACTCTCTTTCCCTTTGCTCCTTCCTTCTGCCATTCCCTTTTATTTTTCTCACACTTAACTTTTGCTTGTCCTTTCATTTTCTGTAGTTGGGGAAACTTTCAGCGGGGGCGCATAGTGGATTGATTGATTTTTCTTTTGTAATGGCATTTGCTGTGAGGTATGCCACATGATGTTTGCTGATTGGTTGTCGACTGACATTGTGTTCAAGAAGATCAAAAGTCTGTCTTAAATTCAACGCGACGCTCTGTCTTGCCTCTTCTTGTTCTCCTGTCAGTTTTCTGTCATTTCTGTTTTTTTTGTTTCTTTATTACTCACAAATGAAATCACTTCCTCTGTGCATCACCGAACCCCCCCCCCCCCCCCCCTCCCCCCTCTCTCCTTAAGATGTTGTCTCTCCCCAAATTACCATTAATGCCTTCATCTTGTGCGATAACAGGAGTGTTACGCTTATTTTAATGAGCCTCTGCTTCAAATATGAACTGCTGTCCTTTTACCCTGGGGGAAGTCTCCATTTAAAAAGAGGTACAAGCCTTAATTTTCATTTTCCGAACCCCCCTGTTAAGGAAAAATAAACTATATTAAAGACTAATGTGAATGCTTCTAAAATTAGTCCCATTGCTAATGTTAACACTAGTAATGATTCTGATGATTATCACTCTCTAATCACCAGTTGTTGCTCCTACATCTTCCTTTCTCCCCCTCTCTTCTTCTCCCTCAGGTCTATTCTAAACTCCATTAGTGCTTATAGTATGAGAGAGGAGAAGGAGATGAGAGGGGAACAGTTGAGAAGAGATGAAGGACTTAAAATGACTTTAATGACTACTGTAGTACCCTCAGCGCAAATGTCTGACCTGTTTTCACATGCATTTCTCTTTATAGTAGCTATTCTGTGCTGAGCATGTGTTGTTATAACACGGCAGCTTGAAGCGCACGGTTTGCAATTGTTAAAATAAAAATAGGGATGCTACATTATGTTACTTTCTGCATGTCCATTCGTTTTTGTTTACACCAAATTTCAGCCATTTCCAAAGACTTGTTCAATGACCATTGTGAGTCATCTCTTCTCATCGGGCAAGTAGAGGGAAGTTTTCCTGCCCATCCATCATCAAATGATTTTTCATATCATGAATATGATATCATGTGAATTTCGAAGGAAGCTTCATCCAATTCGTCTTCACTGGCAAGCAGCTTAGCACCAATTCCGTCATGGAAATGGTCAATCAGAAACCACCCTCTGCCCAAGATATGCTTATTATCTACCGTATTTAGATTGATCAGAAATGACATTTATTGTGGTATAAACAATTGTGGTCTCAACAGTCAGACTATGCGGTCCTGGACAGACCTTATTTCTCATGAGTGATATTTTATCGTTCATGCTGGAACAAATCAGGGTATTTGATGACTTATATGTTTTAAATGCTTTCGCCGTCCTTTTCTACAATACGTTCACGTATTATGTGCACGAACACAATCAGGATCCAGCGCTGCCACGGTCCTCCTCGATTGAATTAATGCAGACACTGTTCTTGAATTGCACGCATGATGAGGTTATTGGTTAGCACAGTGTCACATTCTGGAGGAGAGACATTATCCACCTAACTGCTGGCTCCGTGTTTGGCTGTATACTCAACTGTACAGGATATCTCCTCTCCTAATCCTATTTGTCTGAATTAAGTCAGAGCGGGGTAGATTGCTTTTGGATAAACTCCACAGATAAATGTCAGAAGTATACACGCACACACACACACACGCACGGCATGCTTCCTCTTACATAAAAACAAGCTTTAATCTCTCTTTTTTGTTTTCTGCCTGTCATCATTACATTCGTCCTGCTTTATTTTTTTTTTAACTCATAAAAGAATCATGTCTTCCTTTTAATGTCGGCTCAACTCAGATGTATTGCTTTACACAAACTGGGGCTCCTGAAAGAATTTAATAAGTCATTTAATGGCTCCATCACCACTAACTGCAGGGTACATTTTATCCAAGTGAGTGCTTTGTAGTTTGCTATTTCTCATCTATTATCCACAAGTGCTATGTAAATTGTGTGAGTCATTCGGCACTGCAGTGAGTCGTTCTTTGTCTCTGACCCCCCCAAAAAAATCCCCTGAACAGATTTGAGATTTTCAAATGTATCTTTCCTCAAAAAAATATGGGTGCATGAGTGGATCACAATAATGAGCCGTGAACAACTGACCAGCTGCCTGAATAACTTACCGCAGGGACAGGCCTGTTCCTAGTAGAGAACCGGATACTTGTATGAAGGCAAAACAATGTTTAACTCATCATCCATCAATGGAAGGAGGTGATATTTAACCTTTATATTTACCTGCTCCCATTGAATAGCTGCCTCAATGAACCATCTCCAACGGAACCGGACTTGGAACTTGGCATCGTGTTTAATTAGAGTTAGACACCCCAATA
Source organism: Brachionichthys hirsutus (assembly GCF_040956055.1). Taxonomy (NCBI): domain Eukaryota; kingdom Metazoa; phylum Chordata; class Actinopteri; order Lophiiformes; family Brachionichthyidae; genus Brachionichthys; species Brachionichthys hirsutus. Next base: position 5,293,150 of record NC_090912.1, read on the forward strand.
TTGGATTTCATGCATATCAGGCGACAGCAGCGTTTAACTTCGGTTAATATACAGTTATGTCAAGGCTAATTGTGGGGCAGGGACAAGTCTTGCAGTGTTGCAGCACTTCAGCAGCCAGTGAGCTGCAGACTGTGCCCCGCCCGGGATTGCATTTTTTTTTTTATTTCAGCTCAAGGATGGGAGTTACAAATAAGTAGCATAAAAACGTTAAATAAAGTGAAGGATAAGACCTCTCCCTCCTCCCCACTGAAACAATTTGGTTATCATTAATCTATCGATCGACGATTGTAATCGTCTGATCTTCAGCTGCTTATCCAAATCCGGGTCACAGGTTCATGCTCGGCTGTGTGAAAGGCGGGGCACACCCTGGACAAGTCACCGGTTCATCACAGAAAGACACTCAGGTGGAATCGAACCAAGGACCTTCTTGCTGAGGCAACAGTGTTACCCACAGATTCTGTTTTCTTCTAGTTACTGCCGCATCGTCCACATGAGTAACAATGCCTAATCTTATAAGATAAAATAAATAAATAATAATTTTAAATATCTGTGTTGCTAATCTTCCGTACTACTCCGTGCACTGCTCTGAAAATTCTGGATAGCTCATTCAAACTTTTTCTTTGGATGCGATGCTGACATTTATTAATTGCAATATGGAGCCAGGCCAGCTCTTAGCCTGGGGCCAAAGATTAAAAAAAAAAAAGAAATAGATGCTGCAACTTGCATTTGGCTTCATTTGCTCCCTCAGAACAGAGGGAGCAACCCTGTCTGGCATCATCCCGGAAAACTGGACTAGAACAAAAGCAACAGAGTCTTACATATTATTAGTATGAATATGAATTCTGCAGTTATTACCAGAGGCAGCAGTAAAGACAGCCACAGATAAGAAAAGCAATAATTATTCTACTCCAAATATTCTTGTCTTGTAGAGAGCTAAACTGCCAGCAGACAAGAATTACTAATAAATCAAATGTGACAGCTCACAGTCTGTTCTGTGTAGAATACATTTTGCCTTTTCAGAATACATTCAGCCAAGTGTTGCCTGTGGCCAATGTAATAAAAGCAATGACTAACATGCTCTAAAACACACTTAGACATGTTGGTCTGTATAAAGTGTTGCTGTATATGTATATATTTTTTAATTGCAAACATGCAAAGCAGCACCTCAAACCACACAAACCATAACATTCAAACCAGTTACTTTCATTTTAAAAGTGAATGAGTGACTAAAACCAACTGCACTTTAAATAGGTTAAATAACCTCTGCCTGACGGTGGAGGTTTAAAAGCAGGGCGACATTATTACGTTTTTAAAAAGGAGAGCAAACTACTATTTTGACTTGGCAGTGATTCCAGTCCAATTTTACATGTTTTTTAAAAGAAATGTGAGGACAGCATTCAGTTTGATTGATCATCAGTAGGTTTGAGCAACAGCTCACCCTCTTTCCTTGCAGGCTTCAAGGTTTGCCCTTCAGTAATGATTACTTATGAGCACATTAGCAGAAAAAGAGACTCATTACAATATCAAGGACACCAGCCGATCACGCCGACCTTTGAGCTGTGCGTGTCCTGGCTGTTGTTAGCCCTATGTTCAAGGTATCAAACCGGTCTCTCATGTATGCATCTTTTCCTGGTAGGGATACATGAATGGAGGCCTGGCAGGTTTCACAGAGATAAATCAGTGAACGTCTCTCTATGCCACCAGTATCAGTGCCCTCATTGCATTCAATAGAAAGTGAATGATGTTACAGATGGTGGCGCCACAGTGGTTGCGATGGAAGACTGCCATCCAATGCTTGTCTGCTGAAGAAAAGGAGGCTTACAGCCAAGCCGGTGTTCACCTGGGACACCTCAAATCCCATTTCACATGGGCAACACATGGTGAAATGTCATTTGTTCGGGGCTCTTTGATCATTTTAAGACCGCCAATTTTGTGGAATTTTTTTTAGATGAGCATTAAGGTGAAGGAGAAGCTTGTAACATCTCTCTGAAAGAGATAGAAGAGTAAAAAGGATAAACCAAGAGAGAAGGACGATAGCCCTTGGAGAGAAGGGGGGGAGAGGATGGTGTGAGACTGATGCTTGACAGCTTTCTTAAAAAGACAAGTGCGTGAGGCGGAGATGGTTTGAAGACGAGAGAGAAGATTGTTAGCTCAGTGGCAGAGTGAACTTTTGCCCGGTCCCTGTCAGTACAGAGGAAGACAGAGGACGGGTAGTGTGTGTCCACGAGTTATGTGCATATTATATAAATGTGTATGTGTGTGTGTGTGTGTGTTGTCACCTCTCGACAGTGAGAAGGAACATGGAGTCTCTAATTGCTCTGGTGAATGCAACTTCAGACCTCTTCCACGGGGAGAGGGAGTAACTCTGAGATGGGATTAAAAAAAGACAAAAGGTCTTCGTAAAAGGAAGAGGGACTGAATGATGTGTCAACAGACAGTCTGCAGAAGTCTCTGACAAATAACAGAGATCACATACAAACTAGGTCTGATGTCACAGAAGCAGCATGACTGAGCGAATAAAGCTTGATGATGTTTTAATATTATATTAATATATTAATAAGAACTGAGACTGAAAGAGTGTGACCACTCACGTTTCAACATTGGTTGACTGCTGGTATCTCCAGTTCAAATGAGCTTTGGGATTTAGGTCAGTAAAGTCCATCTTATTACGCGCACATAGACTGCATATAGTAGCTGAGTTGGTAGGTTTCTGCTAAGACTCTACAGCTGTCATGTCACTGAGTCAGAGCCTGAGTCACTGCAACAAGCTCAAATCAAATCATATCATATCATATCAGAGAGAGAGAGGGGGGGGGGGGGGGGGGTAATCCTGCATCTGCATTTTGGTCTGGAAACAACTCGGTATCTCATCACCTCTAATCCGTTCCATTGGTCATCAGTCTTCAAAGTTTGAATGACATTTACCAAGAACATGATCAGATATTTGAAGTATTTAGATAATCATTTTTATATCTACCTCTGTCCTGTCCAACTAGAGTTAGTTAGCAAAAGCTACTAATACGGACCTCTCTCTCGCTCATATACGATTATTGGCAAATAAAACTGCTACTGAAAGGAAGGTTTATCGGAATCCTGTCTTATTGCTGATGTTCTCATTGTTCTTCAGCCTTTAAATTGTGTAATCAATATGTATCCCATAATGAAACATTAAAGCAAATACTTGGATAGAGGACAGACTTGCTGCTGGTGCATGAGTAACTCCTAGGAATGTGCTGAAGTTGCGTCCTTGCCAGGTGTGGACAGGGTCCTTGTCTCTCTCACTTTCATCATTGCTTAACCAATTGTGTTTCTCGCCCTCTCTCGCACCTTCCCTTCTTCTCTCATCATCTTCTGATTTAGTGGTTAGTTTAATATAATAAGTATTAGCGAGGCTGACAGGCAGGTAGCTCTGAGTGGTGACGTGTTGCTTATATATACAAACTGGGATTATCTGTGACAGAAATAAGGAAAGATTGGAATTTGTTTTCTTCTCCTTAGTTTTTCTCATTTGCTGCATGTCTTCCCTTCTGTGTGTCTTTGTGATCAGTCGTCTTTGTGTCCTAGCGTGTTCTTGTATATATTATGCGTGTCCATCCCTGAGCGTGCCAACCTGCAGAGATGTGATCCCACAGGGTGCAGCCACTGCCAGTGCCTATTAATATCATGGAACCAGTTGAGCTGCAATGACTGACCTTGGTTAGCTGGATGTAGCCTGTATTTTATGAAGCTGTCTCTTCTGTGGCTTTCTGGCTTTCCATGCCTTTAAAAGTATTATTTCCATTTTTCTAATATGCATTAGGTTACACCACCAATTCAAAGTTAAACACAATATTTTGGTGAAAACGTTTTTGCGACTGTGGCGTTTAGTTAACTTTAAATCTATAAAGCTTGTTAAAATATCTGTTTATCCCCCCCCCCCACCTGCATCGGATTATTCAAACATGATGGCCCACAAATGACTGCTTTTTAAATTCTGTATTGTGTTAACAATATTTGATGATAATGAAAGTTATAAGCACGGCCTGTCTCTCAGCTGCCCCGGCGTTAAACTCGTGTGAAGGGAGGATGTAGAAAAATGGATTAGGTTTATTCCAAGAATGACATTGCTGCTATTTAAGGAGAGGAGAAAGTTCCCTTGTTCCTCCATCCTCCGTTTTGTGTCACAGTGTTATGAGTTTTTTGACACTCCGTATTGCCATTTCTGAAAATAGACTGTAAGATTAAAGAGGAACCCTGTGTTGTTTTCATGGGAAATGAGTGGCAAATGGTGAACACGCCTCTGCGTTTATTTCTATCTTGGAGTTCCTTGATTTGTTTAAATGTTCTTTAAGCAGACAGCATCATATTGACAATAAAATAATAATTACATACCTTTTATGTTGACATTATTTGATCAGGCCCACTATCCATTATGAACATGCCATTTAATAATTATTAGTGTAGTGACGTAGGCCCGTTTCTAGTTTTCTGCTGTGTTTTCCAGTTCAGCTACTCTGCTTCATATAGTCCTTCTCTTTGAGGTTAATTACCACCCAGATTGATGGCTGAGGAAAGCAACTTGCTGAATTCCTACATCACGGCCTCGTGTCCCCCACCTGTCACTATATCGATAAATGTACCGATCCATAATGTGCAGTCTTATATTTTGGGAGGCAAGCCCACGTTTTTTAAGACCAGTTTGTTTTACTTAGCACTCTGGCAGATGGATTTGGCCGCTGCTCTCATCATGCCCTTCACAAGTAGACTGATTATTAGACCCGTTAAAATGAAAGGGGTGGCCATTTGACTGTTGGGATGAAAATGAGCATCAAGGTTGGCAATTGCGGAGAAGGTTGGAAGCACAATAAATATAAGTTATGAGAGTTGGAAACAGTATGCATTAGCTATTGCCGTAGCTAAACTAGGTTAATCCATCCACCCATTTCCTTGTAGAAGAGACGACATCAATCGTCTGCAGCCGCTTTATCCGCCTTGAGGATGGCGGTTGTTGCGTATCAATAGGACACTACGGGCGAGAGGAGGGGTACATAAGAAATACATGTTTTTTTATCAAAGATCTTTTCAAAACTTTGATACTTGCCAAAAATGACCCGTTGCGTTTAAGTACTTTATTTATCCTATGAGCGCTTCGCAACAAGTTTTTTTTTTTTTCACGTTACTTGCAAACAAATATCAAAGTCAAGTCAAAAGCACTTAGTGGGTCTTTGCTAGATTCTGCACGCCCTGGGGAACTAACCACTGGACCTGCAGGGTTTGTTTCACGCTTGCTGCAACACAAGCAATCAGGATCTTTTGAAGTGAACAATCTGAGAGAAATATAATAGAAAATTGTGGCTTATGGTAATTCAGGTTATGGAGGATTGCACATGTGTTTGCATATGAAGTTCGGAAGTTTCAAAGATGTATTTTAAGATGAGAGACAATGCTTGGAGGTGCAGTATATGTCTGTATATCTCATATAATTAGCTTAGTTTAACAAATCACAAGCAAATCGGTTGCAGGAAAGATGCATCTATGAGTACAGATCAATTTCTAGTTATTCCTATTCAGTAAAAATAAATTATGCCGAATGAGTCTTAAAACAAACCAAGAGGAATAACCAAACAGCTTTGAGATTATTTGTTTCTTTCCAACATGCATGTTCATCAAAATCAAAATGAAACGGAATCAAATGCTTAAGAAATGAGCAAAACCTTAAATCATAGAGGAGTTCTTCTTTTAGCATCGGCGGTTATCTCTCACTGCTTCCTCTCGCTGATGTCTCGGCCATTTTTCTCGCCGTGTTTGTAACAAGGGGTCATGTCAGCCTATTAGACCCTGTTGAAATATGGATGAAGAGATGAGAGCGATGAGGGCTTACTGTTCCCCTCTCGACTAGATCCCCTTCATCCCCATCTCCTCCTTCTGATATCCGTTATCCTCCGTCCACTCGGAAAGACAGGTGCTAATGTGTGAGCATTACTGAGAAGACGGCCTGAAATTCAATACAATTTACGGGTGCTATGCATTCTTCAAGAAAATGCCCCTAATTCCTTTGACACTTAATGTACATCCACATGCCTTTTTTTTTAAAATCATCTCTCACCAAAAATCCAACAGAGTATCTGTTCAGGATTTTTGAATTAAAATCTTAGTTCCAATTAGTTTGAAGTAGAAATGCCTTTTGTTGCAGGCGTTTACTGACAGAACATAGACCAGTGAATCAATTACAGTTTTCACATCTAAGATGATGTATTATGAGACCATATGGGCCCATTGTGACATAATCATGTGTCTCACTATGTGGCCCCTTAGGAGCTATGTAAGCTACAAGGCATAAAGGTCACTTAACCTTGCAACATAGTGCTTGCAGGTGCAGCACTTTCTGTGTCAAAAAAATGTAAATTCCCTAAAACCATCGTTCTCCATCCACACCGCCAGTGGATCTCCACCATCCGCCACCATCCGCCACAACCACCTCCCTGTAAATTGTGTAGGCCAATTTACAATAATTATTATTCTAAATTAATAATTCTAAATGATTAATTTATAATAATTGTTATAAATTAATTCCATATGAACATAACATCTTGGACAAAGGGTTACACTGTCAGTCGTATTATTTGCATTGAATATATACATTATATATTTAATCAGTACCACCGTGTAATATTTACTGAATTCATGCATATGTATTGTGTATTCCAAAAGCTCTCAGGAGACAGGGGTATTCCTGCTACTTCATGATGTATTTGCTTCTCAAACAAAGGAGGATCCAATACCTAAATTGGAACACAGGCTTTGAGATAATCTTTAAACTTTCCATTTCAAAGCATCAATCTGCGATGCTAATTTACCAGCTGGAAATACTCTTTCAGTTTGTTTTTTGCATGGATAGTACAAAGACAAACAGGTGCTTCTGATCTCTGCATGCCAGAGAGGAGCTGACAACGCCACTGCAGCTCCAACAGATTGGTGGTGAAGAGGTTGGAGGAGAGATCAGAGTGCAGATGAATTCACCACGTGTGACAAGAGTTGAAATGGCTGTATTTATCCAGATGCACACATGACTGTCGTGTTTTTATTTAAGTTAAAATGAATATTCTAAATAAAACCGCTAAATAATAGCCATTACCACGAGAGTTATCGCTTAATTTAAAATGACAAAAAATAGTCCTTTTCGCATTGATTGATTATTTTTGGATTGTTTGAAAGCTAACTGACTAGATAGCAGGTAAATCCTAAAATGAGACCTGGGCATTTTAAAATAAATGATTCAAAATGTCACCAATAAACAATTGAATCCAGAATACCTCTTCCCTCTAATATGAGCTGTTAACAATCCTGATACAGAAATCCTACTCATGGAAATGATTCCAAGTAGTTCTTTATTTAAATATTCATTTCCCCCCGAATTTGGGCAGAAATGTGCTACATTCCTGTGTTTCTTTCCCACCACTGGTATTCCGTCTAGATGTCCGGATCACTGTCGTCATGTTATTGGATGTGTTTCTAATACTCTTAACCTGTGTAAAATTCAAACTATTGGCTTTTAAGCATACAGCAGGAGGTACTATTAATTGACCCATGGTTTACACTTTTTTTTTTTTTATTTCCCTACTCTTTCTACTGTTAGTCATTCCCTGTGCATGCCTCTTTTGTCTACTATGCTTTCCATCATTGTTTCTCACCCCGATCGGCCTCTATACTTTAGCTTTACGTTGGACTCCTTCCATCTGTCTGTTTCCTCATTTCCATCTCACAGAAAGGGCAAAAAAAACAAAAAAAAACGTATTGGCTTATATTTCCCATGGCATCTACAATACATTCAGCTTCACTAGCAGCAGCAATGTGATGGAGCCAGGCACCTGCTGTACTCAGCTGATATGAGGAGAAAGACAGATACGCAGTTGGCAAATATTGAGAATGTGCACACCCCACGAGCTGTAAAATGTTCAAATCCAGATGAAAAATAATCGCCCTCTGTATGAGAATGCAGACTAGAACTTCGTACACAATTAGAATTTTTTTAAACATTTGCCTCTAGACAAAAGTGTACTTGGAAAGGGAAAACAAAAAACATGTATAAGACACTCATACATGAATATAGGCAGACACAATCTGTCACTATTCTGCTCCCGTTGCCGTGGTTACAAGTCATAGTCTTGTCTTGAAGAGTTGCTCCAAGTCTCAGCCAGCCATGACGTGCTTTTTTGATTTGCCATGTGTGAGTTTGTACGCGCACGTGTGTGACAGGTTGCCGTATAGATCTGAGTGTATGTACCTTCTAGCAGCACCTGAGAGAGCTCAACACATTATTTCACCGGCAGCAAACGAGTCAGTGCAGCAATTGAATTAGATTTGAGTTAGTTGGAGCCTGTAATGAGTCCCCACCCTTATGTTACTGTTTCATAATGGCTTATTACCCTGCAAAACTGGCAGACAATGTCTTCGCAATTTGCTGGACGAGAGAGAACCCTAGTGCTTATACGCGTGAAAGGGTTATCATTTTCTAATTCAGCACAGTCGGTGATGTTGCTTTTCCAACATTATTTGCTAATCAGTGAAGCATGTCCTCACCAATTTCACAAACAGTTGAGGGAAGTTGAGTCATCTAAACTATGTTTTGATAATGTATTGTTACACGTCGATGAATTATGTACGAAGGACTTTCAACGGAAACAAGCCAGCTACATATGGTGCTCAGGATCATCAGAGGACAGCTCCATAGGTAGTAGGCTATATATATGGAGCTGTCCAGTGCTGATCCTGAAGGCGAACTTCAGCACTGAACAGCTCCATATGTAGCTAGCTACATATGGCGCTCAGGATCAGAACAAGACAGCTCCATATGTAGCCAGCTATGGAGCTGTCCAGTGCTGATTCTGAAAGTGCCGTCTTTTCCACGGCATTGACTCGGGGAATGTTCTTTATCTTTCCCACTTCGGTTGGTTTTTTTGGTTTGCGCATGTTCATGACAAGACAAGGTGGTGGCTGTTTGGTTTTTCTTTGATTTTGTATCGGTTATCTTTGTTCCTGCGTGATGATTGCATTTGAATGAAACTCTTCCACATTATTAGATGTTATTTTATTCCCATCACAAACTTTGGTTCATACTTATGATCGTTCTCATTTAAAGTGTGGCGTTAAGTTACAACCTATTAAAAAAGTGATATTAAAACTGAATATTTTATTGTAATTGCTGTGGCGGCTAAATTGTTAAATAAAAAAATAAATAGTTATTTAACAGCATGTTAAGGAGTAGTTACATTTATTTTACATTTTTTACTGTGTTACGGTTTACATTTGGCCTTTGGAGGGCAAACATAATGCTAATGTGGCCCTTGGAGAAAATTAGTTTGACACCCCAGCTCTATCTAATAAATATATTCATCATCATAAAGAGCGATCAGTAAAGGCCTAAAACGGGCCTGATTGAATTATTTTCCGTTTCACTGTGCTGTCAACATTTACTCTATATTATCCATTGTTTGCGCAGGCTAAAGCTGCATATTGCATGTCCCACGTTAACTGTGCTTTTTTGAAATCGCATGAGCTTAAAATAGTCATAGTCAATAGTATATTTGGCAAAAGTTTTTGCCAAATATACATCTTTACAGTTACAGTTCATTACAAGTCATTCTTACTTCAATTTTTATTTCTGTAAATTTAAGTACAACTGTTTTAGTACAATATATCTACTTTTCAAGGTCTACAGAGTTTTTATGTGCCTGTTTATATCTTCTATAGGTTCATCCTTGATCACGTTAAATCATTAAACATGACTTGACTTATATTCATCCAGTCTGGTACCTTGAATAAGGGAAAGGGCGATGATATTAAGCTCAAGCTGTGTACTCCATACTAAGCCCTGTTAAACTGCACGACACGATACTCGGCATTTAAAGCAAACTCCTTTATATCCTACTGTTTCTTCACAGAGCAGGAAGGTATAGCTGTATTTTTTTGGACCAAATTCCTTTAATTCTATGAGACACACTGTTAAAAACCTATTTTTTTTAGGACGGTCTTGTCAACATTGTTATCGAGCGAAGATGCATCATTTTTTAGTGTGGGGTGAATATGCAAATATTTAAAGTTTAAATAGTATTTTGAACAGGAGGGGCAGAACCTTTTTTTTTTTTTTTTAACAGATTGCAAAGTGGGAGTTTTGTTTCCAGAGACAAGCAGCACATACTGAACATGTACTGAATACTGAAGCTTGAGGCTTTTAATGTGTTTTCTCTTCTTCAATGTACTCTGCTGTGCATATGGTGTGCATCTCTGGTGGGAAAGATGCATAGCCCTTTGTCATTTTTAATGGTTAAAATGTAATTGCACATTTCAAGACTAAGCAAGAAATATTGAGGCACAAAAGTCGACTCAAACAGTATAAGTTGGGTATTGAATTATTTTTACACAAATAGGCAAGCAGCTATGAGGTCAAGCATCGGAAGGGTCAAGGTGGTGATCCAATCTGATGTACACATACAGTAGAAGATCTCATTTGTCGAATTTCCGATGAAAGCGAGTAACAGTATTAGTAAGGCATGTCTTACTGCTTCATCGTGGTGAGGAAGACGTACAGAGAGAGGCAGATACGACAGGAAGAGCACGATGCAGCATTTACAGAGTCAAAACAATCAGGCAACTTTCTGAAGATAAGGACAGCGGGCAGAGACTTTATCAGCGTGAACACTGGTAGTTCTGGACATTACTTTGCGCTGACGGATTCTTCCTCCAGGAGCTGGGACTGTGTCACATCCCAAAGAGGATCTGGTGACATGAGTCACAACCGTGTTGTTGTAATGGCATGATGGTTCACAAAGGACAGCGGTGGCCACAAAAACTGCGGTGGAGAAGGATGTGTTTGTGACTGTTTTGTTAAAAGCAGGACTGCAGGATGTTTTGGCTTACTGGCGCTCAACTCGTATTTGCGTGTATTTGTGTGTGTGTGCGCACACTCATGTCAGTGTGTATTTCACAGTGAGTGACCTATCATGCTGCTTTACCTTTGGGAGATGAGACAGGCACATGCGTCAGTGTCACGGAGAGAAACAGAATGTCATGTTGATTCCATCTGAATGAGGCTGATCCTCAGGGCAGCACGCACGCACGCATGCACACGCACATACATTTAATTATTGTTTGATCAGGAAAACAAATTATTAACACGTAGTTGTCTTTTTCCTGTCCTTCACTTTGCAGCATGCATGTCAGTAAAACAGAAATGAAACAAAGCTGAGGCTTTTTGATTCTTAATACTTATTCATTAGCTGCAGCCACAGGCCTTGTGTTTTAGGGCCAACTGCCCTCTTGTACTTGTCTGTGCAACCACCGAATTCTTATATTGTCACACTATTATACAATGGCGTATATCAATGGATGTGCAGGCAGGTTTGACCCAAATTTAAATTGGACAGAACTGTATTGATAATGCATGTAACGCTTGAGATCCTCTCCATACTCTTCAAATTGCAATAATTTCCATTTATTCAAAGTCTTTACTTAATCTATGTCTGTGCAGTCATGACAGAAAACGTCACTGGTGCACAAAATTGGCATTGCTGTTATTCTAATGTCAACATTTTAATGGTCTTAATATATAATTTGATTTATTCAGGTCTCCAGCAATATCATATTGTTATTACAAGAAGTGCTAATTCAAATTAAATGGCTATTGTGTATTTATCTCAGCAAGCGTAGGTCTGGAATTCTAATAAGTGTGGTGCGTAAATCTTTGAAATAAAGATAAAGGACGAAGAGGACTAAGAAACAAAGATAAATGCAAGAGGAAAAATTGGTTCAGAATAAACAAGAACTGCTTTAACGTAATAAATTATATTTTCACACGTACCGGAACCTTCCATTTTTTTACATCTCAATGATTATATATATTTTTTCTGAATGTTTTCCCAGTAAAGGCTGAGAAAATAGGGTCTCCTTACTTCTGCCTTTTTGACACTTGAATACATTCCACTGGCAGATGGAGAGACCAATGCAGAATCAGCTTCACACTGAGGATCCTGAATTGTTTTGTCAAGGAGAGACAGAGAACTTGACAAAGTTGGGAAGCTCCAACTATAAAAAAAAGGAAAATGCATGACAAATCTGTGCTGAGACAGCTAGACGAGGAGGATCTGGAAAAGACGAAAAGCAAATAAAATCAGAGAGGAGGGAACCTATGTGCATACAAAGATTAGGTGTATAGGAAGAGAAGAGAAGGAGGGATGATGTGAAAAAAAAACTGTTTGGACATACCCAGCCTCACATGCATGGTCTCTCTCTGGGAGGATTCTAAACCATTATAAGGAAAATACGCCACAAGTGATAACTTCAAGACAATCAAATTAACCGCTGAAGCTCAATAACAACATGCCTCCCGTCCTCCATCCTCAAAGCACCCCTGGTGTCAGTCTTAGTGAGGGCCCCCCCAAACATGATTAGGGAGTGACATACCAGCCATCAGCTGCTGCTCCAGAATCAGCTGGGCGTAAGTCAGCCGACTACTGCTTCATTTCCCCGGGGAGGGAGAAATCTGGGGATGGTGCGACACAAAAAAGTCATAACGGCGCTGAGTCACTTAACGTGGCGATGCGAAGGCTGCTGATACAGCTCAGGAGTGAGTATCTGTGAGGCCTGATGTTCTTGGTTCTTGCATGTAATGAATGACTCCTCTGCTGGCGTGTGTATACTTAAATGCTGAACTATGGGCATTGGGAGAGAAGTATTGAAACACACTGGAATAACTTCTGTCCCATGTCTCCTGTCTTGTGTTCTCCCATGCGTTTTGTATAAATGCGTTATTTATCTTCTCAGGCTGTCTGTCTCGCTACTCGTTCATAGCGTGCCTCCCTTCTTGGCTCTCACTTGGCAAACACTAAACCTCGGGGCAAGTTGTTTAGTTGTACTATGGGAGCACCGCACATTGTTTATCCACACGCTGGCCTGATTGATTTTTCATTGCCTGTCAAGGTATCATATGTCTCAAAGTGCTTTTTTTTCTTCTTTTGCTTGGAGGGCAACAATGTCGTTTGCTCTGTCACACCCGGGAATGAATGAGAAGTTGAGCCAAGTGAGGCATGGAAGGAAAATGGAGAGGGGAAACGGATGGGAAAATTGGAAGGATTTTGAGGGCGAGGAGTTCTAGAATGATGACATAACCCAAAGGGGGGACGACGACAACGACTTATTTCTAAGAAAAGGATGGCTGTTAGGTGAGGAAACTTGAAAGAAAATACACAGAGCCCTTGATGATATTTCATTCCACACATTATAAATACTCATTTGACTGTATTTCCTCCAGAGAGAGGTGCCAAACAGCAGAGAGGAGCCAGCATGATGGGGAGGCATTCAGAGCAAAGGAAAGCAGGGAGTGTGTTTCAGGAGACGAGCAACCCACATTTAAGTTACCCTGTTCAAATTCTGTGTTTATAGTTTTTTGAACCCAGTTTAATTGCAAAGAGACTTTCACTGTCACTTGTGAGAGTTTGAGAGCATTTTTGTCTCTGCTAGCTTAACATTTTTAGCAGCTATTCATGTAGAATTGCATTACTCAGATGACTGCGGACTCAACCATGTTCGCAGTGTGTGTACTTATGCAAGCTCTAATGTCACTGCAGCAGCCATTAGGGGGCTTTAAAGCAGAAAAGACAAAAGCCATACTTATGAAGATGACAAGACAGAGGAAACTCCCCAGTGGAGACATAATTAAACCTTTTGCCTGTGACTGAATTTTTGTGTGTGACATTTCTCATGAAGCAAGAATTGCTTTATTCCACACTTTGTTTTGCTGCATGTGCCTGAACGGTGCCCTTTTGGTTTTGAAGAGGAACCCAGAACATTTAATTAAGGTTGGTAAGCCAATCCTGTTGGCATGTCATGAAATCAGAATAATGAAAAGCAGTTACATGTGCAGCAGTCAAACGCTTTTGTGTGAAACTGTCTCTGTTTTTGCACCAGGTGCAGACAGGTGGAATTAAATTAAATGGAATAGATGCTTCACTGTATTAAATTCATGATGCACAGTTATCACTAATCAATGGACTAAATACAGCCCATTTGTACCTTGCAAAACATTTTGCACTCAGTGCTCATTTATTCCATAATGATATCAGGACACACACACTTGTACCATATTCATTCAGTATACATTTTCCGTCTCTGTTTTATTCATGTTTGCATTTTAAAGCACCCCATAATTATGTTGCATGAATACTTCAAGGCCTGTGCTGTCGGCTGCAGGCTGTGTCGGCAGATATGGTGCAGGTATAAATGAGGTCAGTGGTGTCACTCTGCAAGGTGACTAGGTGGCTGAATCTTTCATCATGTTACATAAATGTCAGAAAATGTATTCTGAGCTTCAGCCGGTTCGCCTGGTCGGACTTTATGACTCACTCTAGTCGTGTAAAAAGAATAGGTCGGCTGGAAAAACCTCATTTCCATTTTCATTGATGAATTTCTTAGTTGCTGTGTGACTGCTTCGCTCACACACGGTGCTACGTACATGCTCTGAATAAGTTATGCACATGATGAAATGTGTTTTATATAAATCCTCTATAGTTGGCTTTACTATGGTGAATAGAGGAAATGGTGCAGAATCAAATGTCCCTGGACTGTTAAACAGTCAGGATAGACAGCACTGTATTTAGAGACACATCATTTCATGGCTTGTGTTGTCTTTAGCTAAAACATGAAACACCAGCATGAGAGAAATCGCCCTAAATGGAGATTGTACAAAGAGAACACACACTACATAAACAAATTATTAATATGTTTATTTTATATTAATAAAATATTGTATAATGAGCATTTGTAACAGAAAGATACAGGAAAAAACAAAACCATTCTATTTTAATGAAATGATTATACAACTTCATAAGCTGATCTATATTTGCATAATGATGATATAGAATAATGAACTGAGTAAGACTTAATGATGACATTTGCATTCATTTGTCACTTGTGAATATGATTGTGGAAGAGCTGAATTATGTTGAGAATTTTTTTCTACCTGAAGGCTGGGACTTTATCTCCTCCTCATCCTCAGGTTCTCCTCAGGTGAAAAAGGGTTTTTGATCTCTGACTTTTTTTTTTATCCTACATTCTCTCATTCTTCTCTCATCTCCTAGAGCAAGGGTGCCATCATTCTTCCGCATCAGTTTGTGTCATGTGAATCAAAATGAATTCTGAACAAGGGCATTGCGTAAATGTTTAGGGCAGCATTAAAAATCAGTTTTCAAGGAGTAAAATGAACCCGTTAGTGGCTCTAGGACCAGAAATAGAAATAGAAAGCCTTTATTGTCATTGCATAGTGGATATACAACGAGACTAGGACCAAATTATGATATTTCTTTCGTGTTTTTATCCTACAGGCGAGCTTGAAACAATTGCAATCTGTGTATAGTTGTGACTTCCTCCTCAGCCGCTATGCTCCTTAACCCCAGTCCTGCTCATACATGGTTCGAGAGGATTAGCATTATGGTGATCTTGCTTAACTGTGTGACACTTGGCATGTACCAACCCTGTGAGAACATCGACTGTACCTCGGACCGCTGCCAGATACTACAGGTAAGGTGGACCCTGTGTATGTGCGCTTACATGTCAGCGATCGATTAATCCTCAGTATATATACGTATGCAAAAAAACGTAATAAAAATCATTCATTCTTTAATTTCCATATCTGTTTAATCAGCCTTGTGGGTCGGGGGTGTTGCTGGAGCCTATCCCAGCTTTTCTATGGACCAGAGGCGGGTTATAAACAGGAAGTGTCGCCAATGCATCATGGGGTAAACATTTTTTGACCACACAAAAGGTGTACATTTGTACAATCTAGTGAAATTGTAGCGTTTCACTCACAGGCTTGAATTCTAAGTATGATCAAATGTATCGACTCAATCAGTGTGTATTGATGAGACTTTTAACTTTTGTTTAGATACACCACTGCACTGCTTATACATCTAAAGCTAGTCTCATGTGATGAATTTATTCCATATTCATATATCAGGGCACTTCATTATTAGGAAGACTTGGATTGATTAGATTTTCACGTTGGTGTCTTGATTGATGGTTTAATTTCATTGCCTTTATTGCCCGTAGATTGATTGATCTATTTGCAGGTCATCATTGAACGAATGAGTAATAGGTTGGCTGATATCTTGGAATTTGTTAGCGCAGCAGTTTTACTGTATTTTGGTTACTTGTCTGTAATTAGCCATCTGGCTGCAGACTCGGAGCGTCCCTCTGGTATTTTAATTACTTTTCAATGCAGGGTAGGCAGACTTAATTTCAGGTACGACAAGGACAGTCTAATTCTGCCTCACATGCTTCGTGTTGATTGAATCTTCATCGACTTTTAAAGCCGCTGTGCATTAACTCTCATTGAGCTGTGGCTGCTTTGTGGCTTGTGCTGCTGCTGTGCAACTGTACTGCCACGTCTCACTTGCTCACATCACATCATGGTGGATTATCATATCAAATAAAACCCCGCAGACCAAACTGTAATGCGTTTATTTATCTCACTGGAGTTTGTGGAGATTTCAAGCAAAGATTCACTGCTATTTTAAAACTGACACATCTTCCTCTTCTCCATCCAGTACTCCTCCCCTTGTAGCCATTTCCCCCATCCTACACACTCCCCGTATCTCCTCTATTCTTTTCCTCTCTAACGAGCACATTTTCTCCCTAGGTATAGTCTCATGGGTTCTGTTCTGATGGTTGTTAATGGTAACAGCAGTGATTTTTGCTGACGGAGCATTGATTGTTAGGGTGGCCCTATCATGCTCCTCTGGCCCTCTGTATGTATAAATGCAGTATCCCAAGCTCGCTTCCAGAGAAGCAAGCGACAGCCTAATAGGGAAATAGTTGGGTTATCTTAGTTGATCTCAGCACAGTAACAAGAGACGGATGGCAGCGCTCTATCCAATCTGATGAAATACCTAAATGTTTCACCAATAGACTTTGTTGTTCTGTTTTTGTAGCCATTATACAAGCTCCTTTGGATTCATTCAATTAAGTGTGATCTATTAGGTGAATTAAATACATTTTATTGTTAGGAGGTGAACAAAGCAGGGTGGTAGCTCTTTGTCCCAGTTTCCAGCATCTGTACCATGCTAAGCTAACTGAATGCTATATTCCACACTTTTTCTCTACCTCTCATGATCCTCTCATCAACTGTTTAGGTTAACTTTTTGAACTGAGTAGATGCAAAAAAAAAAGGAATGCCAGGTGATTTTTTTGCAAGTGGAAAATAGGCGAGTAAGAGTCAAGCTGGTTTTACACGGTGTTTTTAGAAACATCCTAGAACCTCAGAACCTCAACATAAAAAGAAATCTGCTAGAGTAATCACTAGTACTAACACTAATAACATACCAAAACCAAAATCTGACTAGCCAGACTTATCACATTCACTGCAAGGTTTTAATTATATTTGATTGCATGAGATAAAGAACAACAAAATGAAAATTAAAGCCGCAAGCGGCGTTGTAGGCCCTCGCCGGCCGACAGGCCGTTGAGCTGACCCGCCGACGCACGCCGCTTTTGTCCTGAGTGCTTCGCAAGTGTTTAGATTTGAGCTGCATGAGTAGCTCACAGTTTAGTCAAATCGTTATTTGGATTATATGGCCATCTGCCATCAGGAGTTTCAATCCAATATGGCCGCCTTCCTGTGTGTCTGGGGGCGTGGCCAAAATACATTTTTTTTTTGCCCTGACATGACGCATGTCTGTACCGAATTTTGTGGCTGTCCGACAAAGTTGGCGTCGGACCCCTCCCCGTAGGAGGGGTTGCCATCGTCATGGCAACAGTGTAACAAATGCAGCCTGGGTGTCATTGCCTTTTCAACCAGCATGTGTGTGAGAATGTATGTGGCAAATTTGGGACATTTCCATGCTAATATGCCATTTTCATAAGATTGGTGATTGTTTTGTGTCGCACTCATTTGATTAACATGGGGAATGCCGGCCATTGCCACGGCAACACCGTCAAAAGAACAACATGGTTACGATTGAGTTTTCCGACCGGCATGCGGGTTAGATTGTATGTGGCAAATTTGGGACGTTTCCATGGTAATATGTCTTTTTAAATATAATGGGATAATATCGTGTCGTTTGTCATAGACTAACATGGGGAACTTTGGCCATTACCATAGTAACACCGTAAAAACAACAACATGGTTACGATTGGGTTTTTTCATCGGGACCACATGAGGAAATTTTCTGGTAAGTTTCAATAATTTCTGGCAAACTATATATTTTAATTCCCATTCAAATTTTGTTATCGTTCTCTAGGGGGCGCTGTAAGGCCGATTGTCAAAATTTCACTTTTAAAGTGTCCAGGTAGGAAGGGTCGATAAGTGTTTAAAATTTGGTTTGGATTGGAGTGTGTGTGTGCGAACGGGAGCAATTTTTGGTGTACGAAAACGCTCAAAATTCTACCTCAAGTTTGGAGCTTTGCCGCACGGAAACCGTGAAATGTATAAAAATAATTTGGATAACTTTTGATGCCCCAAGTCTCTAGATGGTGTACACTGAATTTCAGCTCATTTGGTGAAACCCCCGAGGAGGAGTTCGTTCAAATGCACGGTCAGCATTAATGCTGACTCAGCAGTTTTTAAATTTCAATCCAATATGGCCGCCTTCCTGTGTGTCTGGGGGCGTGGCCATAATAATATTTTTTTTATGCCCTGACATGACGCATGTCTGTACCGGATTTCGGGGCTGTCCGACAAAGTTGGCGTCAGACCCCTCTCCATAGGCCCAATGCATTTTGATTTTTGTAGGTGGCGCTGGCGCGCCACTTTTTCATGCCCAATTTTGAAACACATAAAATAATTAATTTTTCGCCGGTTCTGAGCTTGGTTCAAAGTTTGGTGAGTTTTCGAGCATGTTCAGGGGGTCAAATTGCCGTTTAAACAGCAGAACAAAGAAAGAAAGAAAGAAAGAAAGAAAGAATAAAGAATTTTTGCAAAAACAATATAACTTTTTTTCTGAGTATGCGATTTCTAAACAAAATACATTTTTGGAATGGTCTCGACGAGGGCTATCCGTCTGTGGGGGCACACAGACACACACAAACACGAGTTGACTCGCTGCGCTCGTCAACTCGTGTTTGTGTGTGTCTGTCTGTGTGTTGTTTAGTGTCAGGGTGAGTGTGTGTGTGCTGTTGAGTGTCGTGTGTGTGGGCGTGGGTGTGTTGGTCGCCCGATGGTTGACTCGCTGCGCTCGTCAACCATCGGAAGACAGTTACAAACACAGTTGACTCGCTGCGCTCGTCAACTGTGTTTGTCGATGTCTGTGTGTGTGCGTGTGTGTTGTTTAGTGTCGGGGTGTGTGTGTGTGTGCTGTTGAGTGTCGTGTGTGTGGGCGTGGGTGTGTTGGTCGCCCGATGGTTGACTCGCTGCGCTCGTCAACCATCGGAAGACAGTTACAAACACAGTTGACTCGCTGCGCTCGTCAACTGTGTTTGTCGATGTCTGTGTGTGTGCGTGTGTGTTGTTGAGTGTCGGGGTGTGTGTGTGTGTGCTGTTGAGTGTCGGTGTGTGTGTGCGTGAGTGTGTTGGATGCTGAGGGTTGACGAGCTGCGCTCGTCAACTTTGCCGAGGGTTGACGAGCTGCGCTCGTCAACTTTGTCGAGGGTTGACTCGCTACGCTCGTCAACTTGTCTTCTGCGTTGCAAAAGCAATAGCCCCTTACGCCTAGAATAGGCGCTCGGGCCTAATGAAATGTCAATAATGCTTTGGGTTTTTAATGGGTCGCTCCAGTTTAAGTTAACAAGCTCACAAAAGAAGCAGCAACTGGTGATGAAAGTAGGAACAGTTTGTAGGATGACTCTTTCGTGGTCATTTGTTTCCTTCTTATCAGAGTTTGTGAAATGGAACTTTTGGATTCAGGCACTGATTACGCTCTTCATCCGACTATTGCACAAGGAATAAGACACACATTCATATTCCATTTGGAATAGTCCACCCTCACAATCTTGATGACCTACTTTCCACGTCTGCTGCTCCTGCCAAATAAGATGCGCATTGACAGCAAGTGAAGCAGCTTCTGCACCAGCTCCTATTGCAAATCATGACCGAGCCCATCACAAGGCCTCCACCTCTTTACAAATCGTACAGTTGACGATAGAACCTGATAGGCTGACTGAAGAGGAAGCGGGCGGCAGTGAACAAATAACGATGATGAATCAATTCCCCTTTCACTCTGAGCGGAACGCGACAGGGATCCGACTGGTGCAGCCAATGTCGGATTACATGTGAAGCGTGCAGACTGCATTATTTATGAAAACATCATTTAAACAGCGTGCGAGACCTCTTCTCATCTTTCCCATTGCAAGCCACCGGTTTTGTGTCCGTACCGCATGTGTGTGAGTGAATGTGAAGAACTGAAACACACATGTTGGCTTTGTGTTTCAAGGCACACGTATGCAAAACTGTGCTTGCACAAGCTTGAAATGTAGGCCAGCTACTTCTCTTTCTGTCTTTTGGATATTTTTTATACCATAAATAATACATGGCAAAGACATAGATGGGTGATTATTCCATCTTTCACTGGGGCTGTTTCTGCCGGAGATCCCCTGCCACTGTCCGTGGCTACACGATGAATAAACCCCAAACCTTCCAAACACCATATATCTCATTCACTGTGGTCCATGGCCACAACCACCATCCTACAGTTGTTCATCATTGCTGAGTGAAAAAATACAATCTGAACCACATTAGTCCTGGTATGCCCTTTATTTCTCCAAATGCGCCACCTATCAGTTTCCTTCACTGCTGTGGGTTACTGTTGAGGCTCTAGTTTCTAATTTAACTCGGCCAGAAGCCCTTAAAATGTAATAACCTTGGAAACAATTGTTTTCTGTTTGCAGCATTTGCGTCGATTTTTTTGCCAACTGATTTGATGAGTGAAACAAAACAAAAATCATCCTGTTCTTCAGCAGCACAGAGCAGAATCTATCTGGAAAGTTCTGAAAAGATCATTAATAACTTCTGTTTTTGGTATTCATATGTCCCCTTTATATTTATCAGCTAATAGCTTAAAAACAAAAACATAATTTGTTTGCATTGCTCTCAAATTTAATAAATTTCAGCTTGTTTGTTTTTCATGTAAATTCTAACATCCTTGAATTTCAACATGTAGGACGATGACAGCAGGAGGTGTGTAAGCAAATTTGAGATTACTGTTGTTGCAATCTGGTTTGGGTTTATGCTGCGTGCTTTTGTGCTCATCTGGATTTGGACAGATGGAACAAACGGAAAGATTTGCCATCACCTAAAATTAAAATGTTCACTAATGAGTTTCCCCACAAACAACCATTCATCTTCATTGCAGCAAACGCAGCCATATAGCCTCGGGCAAAACACAGGGCAAGAGAAAATATTGAAAATACAAAAGGAGCTCCGCATTATCTTACATAATAACATAAGCAGGACGTGGCTGAAGTATGAGCGCATTGGTTTCCATATTTTACTGTCCCTGTACCTCCTCTTTTCTCCTGTGATGTAGACATTGATCTACCTCACGTTGCTATTCCTGTTTTTTTTTTTTTTTTTTGCACAAAGCGGTTGGCTTAAGTTTTTAAAGGGAAATGCAGCTTTCTCCTTCTCACTGGTCTCCTTCATCTTGCAGGCCTTTGATGCATTCATCTACATCTTCTTCGCTTTGGAGATGGTAGTAAAAATGGTGGCTCTTGGGATCTTTGGTCGTCGTTGTTACCTGGGAGACACCTGGAACAGGTTGGACTTCTTCATCGTCATGACTGGGTAAGCAAATACGACTTCTTGGAACATACTATATGTTTTTCAGGAAGTTCAGCCTTTGCTGAATTAGTTCACTTGTACTTCCAGTCCTGATAAAGTGGCCGCAGTGATCCAGTGTGAATGTCGGTGGTGGTCAGGAGGGCTGATGGCAAAGATTTGCAGCCTCGTTCCTGTCAGTCTGCCCCAGGGCAGCTGTGGTTACAATAGTAGCTTCACCACCACCAAGTGTGGAGTGAATGAATAATGCACAATGTAAAGTGTCTTTGAGTGTCCAGAAAAGCGCTATATAAAACCAACACATTTTTATTATTATAAGCTAGAAGCAAACTTGGAATAGCT